>NC_086330.1:152652598-153252598 GCF_032445375.1 Bacillus rossius redtenbacheri
AAAATGAATTCTATTCAAATTATTGACGAATCAAATATCAAAAAATTCAAACTCGAATTCGGAAATTTCGAATATTTGCAGAACCTTAATATACAGTGAAACCTTGATTCTATGTACACTCACGGTTCTCCAAAATTTTTCCTTACGACCGAGTTGTACGTACGAACCAGCAAGGCTAAATTATGTCCAATTTGTGGCTATCCCCCCCCCCCCCCCCCCCCCCCCCCATTTTTCCCACTGCTGCCTGAATTGCCGTTGCTGCGTCCTGCTGCCGCGAGAAATGAATTGCAGTGTCTATATATTATGCTGATGTATTTTCAATCAAAATTATATCCTATTCATGCAGAAACAACACTTGAGCTAATCAAACATAAAAATTAAAAAACTCGACACTGAAGGCAGTGTTGTAAGCCCCGTGTTAACATTTTTTATATTTTAGATCAATAAAAAAATAAAAAACACACAATATATTTGCTCAAATAAAAAAATACAGTGGGTACTTTAAGTGTAGATAAGTTTAGCTAGTAGGCCTAAAAACATCGTGAAAAACGTAATGTTTATAGTCGGCAAAGAACATTTTAAATTGCAAAATATACATATTTTATAACATGAAAAGTTGCTTTTATTTCTTAACATGTAATAATTTAAACCTAGGTGTGTAAAAGTCAGAGTAATTACAGCAGGAGACAATCTAAAATGCACGAGGGAAAAACGTAAACTCACGAATGTATAAATGTAACAGGAATGTCGGGAATATTACGTGGCTGCTTGTTAGTTCTGATACTGTATTTATGTCACAACTTAGCCGAAATACTGGTACAATTCATAAACTTCAAAAGATAAAATGAGCGGAGTCTTGGTAACTGTTTTATACATATTTTATAATTTCGGAAGTATTGTACAGTTGACGCATATTTTTTAAACCATTATCTCTGGGGATCGTAAATAATTAATTATTGGTATCAAGACATCAAGATGAGGTAAACTTGAACATGTCACAGCAGAGAGAAAACTGGTGCGTATACCAATAAACTGGTATTAGAACTGGACAAAACTGGTACACAGAAGGTGGAGCTTATATTTTTTTCCGCTAAGCTCGCATCTATTGGCTGGCTGCTGATGGAAGGTCATGAGTCTGGGCGGAGTGTTGAGTGAGTTATACTGCGCATGCGCAGCTCAGCGAACAAAGGGAGCCAGCCGGGCAGCTACGCCGCGCCGTAACAACAGCTGATCGAGTACAATGACCTTTCTCAGTGCATGGCGCGCTATTGACGGTAAATTTCCATCAATTTGCGGCCCTTTTTTTTTTAATTTTTTTTTGTGGCACAATGCCTATATTTAATGTAGCCCGTATTTGTTCTGAACGCTGCAGGATGCGACTGTATTTTTAATTTAATTAACTTTAATGTATTTCTTACAATTTTTTATATAATTTAACTTTTTTTTTTCCTTCGAAAATCTGTACGTACGACCGAGGTGTACGTACGAACTGGGGGCCGCATGAGCGAGGTTTTACTGTATATGTGTTAATGTAATTTTTTTTGTGACACAAGAAACAAATCTCTGAGAACAACCAGTATAAACTATGTATTCCGAAGTACCGGTACTCGTCCTGTGCGCTCTCCTGAGTCCTGGGGCAGTTCCCTTCCGCGCTGGGAGTGCTCACGTCGCTCGTCGGGCTGGCAAGGGAAGGCTCCCTCGAGTCCGTAGGGTCATTGCTGTCGGCACCGTCGAATGAGACAATGATCCGGTTCTCGCTTGCCACGGGTGTCGCCTCGTCCTTCTGGTATAATGACAAGCTGGCGACTATTCAACACACAAACAGCATACTCATAATTATTATTTCTACCAGACACGCTAAAATTTATGCATAATACAGAATTAAATTAGTATATTTTAATTTTTAATTCTAATTTATACTTCACAACCTTACATTCATATATATATATATATATATATATATATATATATATATATATATATATATATATATATATATATACACACACACACACATGTGTACACATGTGTATATATGTACATATGTGTGTATATCTATACACACACACACAATTCATAAGCAAATTAAAAACTTTAGATAATATTCTCTAGCCCTTGTATCATTTATTGTAAAAGCTTGATTTTAATGAAGCAGCTATCTGACACACACATACATACATACATATACATACACAAAATAAAACACAGAAGAAAAAAAAAACTATTTTCATTAGTTTTGCATCATTATTTGTATTTAACAATTGGCATATTACATTTTATAAAAAATTATTAAATTTAATTTAATATTTTTTAAAACTTCTCAATTTCAACTAATGTATTTTTTGAACTTCACAATAATTAAAAAAAAAAATGATGGATTACTATTTTCTAGTTTTCTATTATTATTAGTGTTGGACTATATCATTTTATTATTGCTTTCAAATGAGGTATGTAGTTGTGTTGTATGGAAAAACTGCAAATATTTTAATAACTTTATCCCTCACTGTTAGACAAATATCCCACATAAATAAATTCAGCTTTAGTACAACAATAAGGCAGTTTGGGTTTCAGAATAAAAAAACTGTGGCAGAGGTAGATTAACTTAACAGATCATCCTTAAATTCATAATTTCCAGAGGTATGTAGGGCACACACATAAACCAAAAGTTCATTAGTCCTGATAGATTTTATGTCACCAAATATTTTCACCACTTGAAAGTTTTTTTTTAACTGGTTAGTCTATTTATAAAGCGCCAGCTATCTAGTTCAGGCTGAGCAGATAACTTTAAAAACAAGACACCTGGGGTTAGACGAAATAATGAAGTTTGTAATATATTAAAAAATATAAATGTTTATAAAAATTATGTCATGAATTTCTATAAAGTTCTTTAGGCAATGAAAGTTCATTTGTCTATAGGGTCATAAAAATCAGATGTGTGTTTGGGGTAGCATTGACAATTAGGGAAATTAAAAAGCGCCACAATGGCGTGAATTACGGTATCGGCAATAATCGCAATTTCTGTCCACAATAAAAAAAAATTTTTTACATGTTTCCCTAAAACATTTTTTACACACGTAGCTTTGCACATCTACTTGAGTCATAAAAACACACAATCCTATTTACTTTCAATTTTTATATTTATTTAAAAAACTTTATTGGCTTTAACTTCGAGCATCCTTCGGTCTTCAAAAAGTCCTGAACATTCTTTCGATCGTCGCCAGGCCGTTCAAAAACGTCCGTATGATGCATTCCTATTGGCCCGTACAAATCGTAAGACTTAAACAATTACACACAATTACAAAAATAACCGAAATATTAAATGTTTTTTCAAAGTAAAGCTTAACCAAGGAAAACTACGTATTATTAAATGTTGTAAAAAAAAAGTTTTTAAATGTATTGTTGCAAACGACTCGGTCCACAGAGTCATAGAGCGCATTCACATAGATAGATGTTTTCTGTTTATAATCAAATAACATTGACACTCGATACTGTTTTGTAATGATTCACAATATTAAATTAAATGATAGCAAACGTAAATACAGTACAACCCGGTTATAACATTCCCGTTTTTAACATTTTCCCGCCTATAACACCATAATTTCATGGTCCCGTCATTTCTCCATTTATCACAATGCTTTAATTTCCCGCCTGTAACAATATTAACATTTCTACATTCCCGCCTTTAACGTTCAAATTTGCTTTGATAACTGCCACAATTTTCAGTATCTCTTCCTTCAAAGTCATAATTTAGAGCAAAAACATAGCTAGAAAATACAACACGCATATACAAACATCAGATGTTTACATTTGTGTAGTTCACCATAGACGTGGTACACACGCACTAAACAACTTGCACCGGATCAACTATCAATATGGCGTCCTGTTCGCACATGTTAGCCTATGACTTGTTCCGTTATACTTATGATGCACATTTTGTGCACTGATACATGGTCGGAAACAGTGCTATTGTATTCTATGGTGCTGGTTTTTGTTTCAAAGGTTTAACACCTTGAGATGGTTAAATGTTCTATGGATATATTCACGGCTTTTGTTTGTGGTTAACCTTTACCGTAATTTGTACGGCTAAGATGGCCGATAAATATAAACGAAAATCATATTCTGTAGCTGAAAAAATTCAGTTTATTAACTAGTGGACAGGAACCCCAACAAAACGCGTGTTGTGATTGCAAAAGAGTTGAATATTTCTGTTTGTGTCTGAACTGTATCGTACAACACTTTTTTTTTAGCATATTATTAGGTATTATCTATAAATAAAATTAACAAATTTTCCACTCTATTGCTGTACTTAGTGTATTACTCCTGTATTGTGTTGTTTTACCTATACTCTTTAAATTAATCAATCGACACGTAATTTATACAAAGTGAAGATGTAATTTTATGATTTCCTGCTTATAACATTTTCCTGCTTATAACATTTTTTTAAGTTGGTCCCTTGGAGAATGTTATAACAGGGTTGTACTGTATAAACAAACAATCTGGGCCTACGTTTCGGCACACTATGCAATGACTACTAATAGTGTACACAAAGAAACTGCCATCACTTATAAAAAAAATAAATTAAATAATTTACCACTAATTGGAGTGCTTGCAATATCAGATCCGCTACGGCTGCTTGTAAACATGTATATCTGTGATGTAAGATCAAGTACTTGTTGAGAACTCTGACTTTCTGAAACAAAACCAACATTTAATACTATTATTACAAAACATGTATATTTTTCCACAAAATAATGTAACATAAAATTAAAAAAATATTTTTTTATCAATTTAGAATGTAGCCTGTTTTGGATATGTAAACTGTAAATACGTACATAAATTATGTGTTCCATAGCCTTATGGTCTCAACCAAAAACAAGGCTCAACAACAACAACAACAACAACAAAAAAAAAAAAAAAAAAATAAATCAGTTCACAATCTAAGAGCAGTGTTTGAGAAGACTGGTTAAGAATAATCAATGATTAAAATAGGAAGATGTAACAACTAAAAATACTAAGACACAGATTCAGGATTTGTTTTTGAGAGCAGAATAGAGTAATAAACATATTTAACAGTTTTTTTTGGGATCACAAATAACATTCCCAGTATGTGGCTAACAGAGTTGATCCATGACATGATGTTCAGGCAGATTATACTCTGCGACCAACTAGATGCACCCCCTCCCCTTCCAAATCCCAACCAAAAAACAGAAAGCAAAGTTTACTAAACAGTAGACTCCTGGTCAAACATGGCTATTGGGGAAAAAATCTTACCACTATGTTATGGGTTGTTTGCAGTCCACTGGAAGTAAACCTATTTTACAAGCTCTAATCAAGCTTCCAGGTAAGTGGTAAAGTGTGGTATCAAGTGGTATACGAACATAGAAGTACAGGTGACATACATACATGTCTGTTTAACTTCACTTCAGCTACCAAACTATCTGCATCCTGTGTGACACGTCAAATTTAGGTTGGACTAGGAAATAAATGAAGGACTGCGATCAGTGGCGGATTTACAAATTTTCCAGGTATAGGCTGCAAAGTTTTTGCCGCCCTTGCCTCTACAATTTTCATGTCCTAGATTAAGTTAGTTACAATCCCTTTTTGCGCGATTTTTTGTTGGCAAAATCATCGATTATATCGTCGTAAGTAATATTGTTCATTAATTCCGACTCTATGCACAAAAGTGCTAAAGCGTTTAATTTTTCTTGGCTCAAGGTCGATCTCAGATAATTTTTTACCCTTTTTAGACAAGAAAAACTTCTCTCACCCGAACAATTTGTCGCTGGTGTACATAAGGCCATACGAAGGGCTATGTCCAATTTCGGATAAACGTTCTGCAAACTCTGTTTTCGCAGAAACGAAGAAAGACTCTGTAATGATGTAGAATCTGGTATTACCAGAATGCTTTGAGAAGATATGTGGCTTCGAAGTGTATGCATTCTTGAACCAACTCAGTCTCAAAATCATTATGATACATTTCTTCTAAGGACAGAGCCTTTTTCGTAAGGGTTGATAATGATAACTCGCTCATTTTGGTCAGAAATGAAAATTTTTCATTGAAATTGTCGTATGCCTTCTTCCTTTTTTCTAATTCGGATACGAGTCTATCAATGATGACGAGAAATGTATTAACCCTGAAAGTATCGCTAGTATCACTCGCTGTCATACTCATTTCTTCATCGGGTGTTTCATCAGCAAATTTTTTTCTTTTCAGTTGTCTTTTTCCCAAGTCTTTTGTGTACTGCTTCGACGCACTTAATTCCATTGCCATTTCTTCGAAATACTTGAAGTTTTCTCGTTGCTCTACGAAAAACTTGCGAAGAGATTCATAAAGATCGGCTACAGTAATCAAATCTACAGTAGAAGCCTGGATTTGAACATTTACTTTGTTTATTCTTTCCAAAAAAACATTCCACACAACAACCATTAACGCTGTTTCCAGTTTTTTTAATTTTGAAAGAATTCCCATTGCTTCATTTCTTGTGACAGGCTTTTCGGTGCAGTCATTCCTGATTGTTTCCAAAGCTTTAATGACTTCGTGCCACGAATCTCTCAAACTTCTGCATGCATCCTCTCTAGCTGACCAACGTGTGAGGTTTACTCTCTTGACTGTTTTGCCTTCTCCGACTTCAGTCATCAATATCTTCCAGCGTTGTGTTGAACTTGAAAAAAAAACGTATATTTCTTGGAGCAACATGAAGAATCGACAAGCTTCTGTGCAAGATTCAGCAGTCGCAGTTGCCACTAAATTTAAAGAATGGGCAGAGCAAGGAACGAAAAAAGCAAACGGTGCTTGACTTTGAATTTTAGCCTGTAAGCCATTGTATATGCCAGACATATTTGCGGCATTGTCATACGATTGTCCACGGCAGTCTTCAATGTTCAAACCCAAGGTTTTTAGTTCCTAAGTAATGGCAGCAAACATTTCTTCAGCTTTATGTCCCACTGAGGGCAAAAACTTGAGGAATCTTTCACAGGGTTCTCCTGTTTCTAAAACATACCGAATCACGAAGGTGAGCTGGTCCACATGTGCTATATCCGGTGTTGAATCGATGATTAAGGAAAAGTATTTCTCCCTTCTTATCTCGTCTCCAATTTGCTTCAAGACTTTATGGCACATCAAAAGTATAAATTCATCACAAACTGTCTTCGATAAGTAACTGGTACTTCCGGATCCTTGATTCCCAAATCGTTCAATATGACTGGCTAAGAAAGGATCAAACTCAGCTAACAGTTCCAGAATCATAAAATAATTTCCGTTGTGTGGATCACCGAACTTTTCACTTTTTCCTCTAAAAGCGAGACCTCTTGAACACAGCCGCTTCACTACAGCAACAACCCTTTTCAGAACATTTCTCCAATAAGTAATTTCTTCATCAATTTGCAAATGCAGTAAATTGTCGATTCGACCATCAATCGCACTTCTAGCTTTCAGACTAAGGATACTGGATTTATGACGCGCAGAGTTTTCATGCTGAGCTACTCGGTGTTCTGCATTTTTCCAGTCATTAAATCCTTCGTTCTCGAACTGAGTTTTATTCTCCAATGGACCGAATGCTAAACATGGTCCGCAATATACGGAACTCTTACTTTCAGAGTAAACCAGCCAATTTCGGTCCTTCACTTCATTGTTTTTCATTTTTCTTTGAAAGATACTCACTGGCAAGAAACGACGTTGATCAGCATATAGTTTTCCACTTTTAGAGAAGTCAGAAGACTTGTTTTGATAAAAGCCGCATCTTGCAATAATTTCCCTTAAAGTATCGTTAATTTCCCATAAAGCTGGATCTTTGTTTTGATCTACAGTTGTTTGCTTTTGGTCATCATTTAACGATTCGGTCTGAGAGGCATCTTCAATTTTGGAGCACTCGTCGTCAAGAACATAATCATCAGTTTTTTCTTTAGTCGATAGTTCAACAGATGACAGTTGGGCAGCAGAATTAAAGTCCGTTTCATCCTTTCCAGATTGCATTGTTGAAGTTCCCGTTTTTCGACCCAATTTTCATTTTTAAAAAAACTGTCAATTTTTGTGGTTTTTCGTATAATTTGCTCTTGTTCTTCTTTTTTTATTTTGGCCTTCTTTTTGTACTCCGCTCCACTAAGTCGCTTTCTCCCATCACTCATTTTCACAATTTTTTCTTCAGGAACTGAAATGGAAAGGATTACATTAACAAGTTTATTTTTCGTACACAAGCAGCGATAGGGGAGGGCAGGGTAGCGTAGCCAGAGCGAGCAAAGTGGCCATTGGCTGTTACTCAGCTGGAGAGTGATGAAGTTTGGTAGCGAGGATGTGAAACATTTGTAAGAGACGCCATTAGTGTTCTGAGAGCACCCGGTCTGTTTGCAGTGAAAGTTATTTGTTTTATTAAGGTTTTACTGGTTTTACTATTTCTGATGTAACATGTAAGGTAAGTAATAATTACTGTTGATCATTATTAAATACACAGTAATGCCATAATTATTTAATATAGCCTATCCAAATTAGCATGTTTTAAACTTTAATACCACATATTAATAACTGTAGAAGATGTCTTTTTTTTTGCTAGTTTTTTTGTAATGGCGTCTCAGAGGGAAAAGTGGCCAGCCACCACCGCATGTTCACTTTGCCCGAACTGTATATACTTAGCTCTATTTATGTATTACTAAATAATAAAACAAACTATTGAACATTTTACATTTTTTTTAATCTACACTGTAAATTTCTAACGTGTTTTGCAATGTGTGTGTTGTTTTCGTGTGGGGAACGACCTTACACAAAAATTTGCCAGCAGGAGAGGCTTGGCAGATAAGGTGGCAGTATCTCAAGGACGGCTCATATTTCACAAACAAGTGCAGGTGGCCGGAAATGGTATCCCGTGATTTAGTTTCCTTAAGATAAAAGAAAAATGAAAAAAAAATGTCATATCATTTACCCGATTAGTGCGACGGGCAAACAAAAAACAAACATGAGTCGCTCCAATATTTACATTTTAATGGTGTTTTGATTGTACGAAAACTATATTATTGAAGGGTTATTTTATATTTTGATTTTAATTACAATATACAATTTATGTATCGTTTTATCTTAGGATGGCCACGTTACCCTGCTCACCCCTATCCTTCATTCAGAATTCACATAATAAATAGTTAACGTAAAAACGTATTTTTTTAATGCTATCACGAAAAAATTAAAATTTCTTTGCATGGTTTCCGATGAATTGTTTATTGTGAATTATTATTTCTATTTTTTGATGTTTGCTTCATTGAAAAAGACAAAATGACAAGATAACCATGAGCAATCTTTTAGAATACTATTTATAGTTAATATGAAAATGTTCTAAATTTAACGTGACCATGTTCCAAGCTTCAAAATGAAAAATATTATTGCAGGGCTTTTTCAATAAATTTATTCGTTATCGTTACAGATGCTTTATTATAATGTATTATGATTATAAAAAGTTTTTACTTACCGGTGCTGTGAAAATATTCATACAATGATACAATTCACGAAACACTTCGAAAAATAACAGTCCACACGACACACCTACGTAGAAATATCAATTCGTTATGCAATACACGCGTAAGACAACTGTGGTCCTGACTCCCGAGGTAACAGCTCTAATTGCCGCCCCACCCGCGACATGACGCGGTTCGACCCTTGAGGCGGACTAGGAGAAGGGAGGGGACAGTCTGGCGGAAGGGATAGCGGCGGAGGGAGGGCGGAGGGGCCCTTCTGATCTTGGGTAGTCACATTTTTCCCGGGACCATAGTTGTCTTGGGCGTGTAGTGCCAACCGAGGCCTTGTCCATTAAAATTCGCATTTACTGACTAGCGAACTAGCTGTTTTACTCTGGAATATGGAAGTTTGCTACACGGATTCACGGAACGTACAATGACAAGGGAGAGGGGAAAGTCATCGGCAAAATTTGTTGCAGACTTCTATTTGTAAAACATCAGAAAACAGAAAACCGTCATGCAGAAATATTTTTGATTTCTATGAGGTAGCAAAAAAAAAAATCGGTCCCCAAATTTGCCGCCCCAAAAATCTGCCGCCCTAGGCTCAAGCCTACTCAGCCTACTGGTAAATCCGCCACTGACTGCGATAAAGTTGAACTTTGACAACACATCACAAATTAACTAAAAAAAGAACACTTCTGACGTAGAGTCAGGCATACAAAATATAAATCAAATTTTAAGTAATTAGTGATTTCTAACTGATTAACACCTTCAAAAAATTATTAATGATTCTATCTGAGCTTTAAGAGTACTTGAATGAATGTAAATTAAAATGCATAGAACCTTCCTGATCCTCGTCGTCATCAAAGTCATCTAAAGGTGCAATGTCACTGGTGTTGACACTCATGAGACTAGCCATGCTCTGCATATCTTCATCCCTGAAAAATAATGGACACTATTATTAATATCTATTATTGCAAAATATGGAACATTTTTTAAAGTATCATTACATATGATGTTATTGGGTGAATATTGAACAACACAACATTAAAATATTTTATGCAATAAAATTATACCACAAATTTTGATTGAACTCTTTTTGTTAGTTTTCATTTTAACATGATCAACTATGTGTGATTCAGACACAGTTTTATAAAATGAACATACTTATAAGTCATACCCCACATTAATAACTTAAATCAATAATTATAAATGTGGGCAAAACTAAAACTACTTACGTTGCTTTACCCTCGCGTAAGAACACACATGACAAAGTGCACTCCATTGCAGCACTAACAATTTTTTTTGTTAGCGGTTTAAATGGAAGTGTTAAATATGTCTGTGAAGACTCAATGCTAGCGTATTTCTTCATGTTGATGTTTGCAGATGCCAACTGTCTCCGTTTGCCAGTAGGTGAAACCTGCCCAGACAAATCAAAGAATACGTACATATTACAAAATCCAGCTTGATAAGAATAGGTCCTTGCCAGAAGCTAGAATAAAATTTGTATTTATTTTTCCAACATGTCATACGTACATTGCCATGGATTTACTTACTGGTCATGTTCAGATGAATCTACTCTCATAAGTCTTTAAACGCTGACATTAGAATCATATTATTGTACAAACTTGTTACTGCTAAGTATATTTTATAAACTTTTCTATTAGACTCTTGACTAGGTTGCTTGGTAAGGGCCCTTTTCTACAAGCATGTGCAACCATTTAACAGTGGGCAATACATTTTGAAGAATCATTGCTTGCCCTGGATGTGTTCCTACGAGACACTTCAACTGCGGCAGCCACGCGGGGTAGGAGACCATTGGGGTGGGTTTAAAGCTAGCTGTGCGTGGTTGTAGCCCTGCTGCTGCATGGAATGCAAAGACAACAGTAGTGCACATCACATGAACAGGAGAAGCCTCGTGGTACAAAGCAAACACGGCTGCATCCAAACCGCTTGCGAGAAAGGTCGCAAACAGCCCAGCTAACTGCAATGCTTTGAAAGCAATAGTGTTA
Organism: Bacillus rossius redtenbacheri; assembly: GCF_032445375.1. Classification (NCBI taxonomy): domain Eukaryota; kingdom Metazoa; phylum Arthropoda; class Insecta; order Phasmatodea; family Bacillidae; genus Bacillus; species Bacillus rossius. The sequence continues at coordinate 152,664,046 of NC_086330.1, forward strand.
TGCTGACAAGAGTGCTATTCATCTGCGGGACTGCTGCGCAGGGGTGAAAATCTGTAAGATTCCCAGGAGGGAGGGAGGGAGGGAGGGAGAGCAGGGGCTTGGAATTACGATGGACCCATGCAACTAATTCAATGCATTCCTTAATACCCGCAAAAAATGTTATCAAATAAACTTGTAAAATAAGTAATCCTGCAAAAAATATCCGAACAGCTTAGCAAAAACCTGTTACGTATCCAGTGAGATGAAAATTCAAACAAAAGTAGTGTGTATACTCAACTATATTACACATCTGTTACATGGAAAATGAACTAACAATGTAAGGTCAAGTAACTTCAATTTATTCAACACTTGCATAATCACTACCAGTCATCACAAAGCATTACTAAAAAAAAATTCAAACAAATAATTTACTAAGGATACTGACACTGGTAGTAGAATTCTGTGTAGTTAATAGATGTAAAGGTAAATAATTTTACTGAAATTAGTCTTGGGTGTGATTTGTTTACAATGATTCTCTATGGCTTTGGGAACATTGAAACTTCCCTTGAAAAATTTGCTAGACATGATGCAAATATAATAACTTTTTAAATCCTGAAAGTTTCTTAGCTGTTATGTGAACAATCAATGTAAGACTGCAGTGGTAATTGCTGCCCCTTTTTAGCAACAGAACCAATGGTCGCGGAAAGTATTAAGTGTTGAGTGGCAGAACTTGCTGCTATTCAAACAAATAAAAATTTCAGAAAGAAGGAAAGAAAACATAATTTATATATAGGTTTTTTTTTTCCCATGACTTCTTTGTGCACAACAAATTCTATTAAATAATCATGACAGCTTAGTACCGTCCACAATGATTTTGTAGTAAACTTAGTTGCCATTAACGGGAAATAAACAAATCAGTTAATTGTCTTTCACACAGAGAGAACTAACAATATCTGCCTTCTCAGAAATGGCAGCATCTATGAGTTTCTCAATGATTTTGTGCATATATCTACACTATGTATGAAATTTGTTTACAATGAAACTGCCTCTTATGCTCGAGATGTTTGAGGATCTGCAATATAAACTGGCCACTGTCAGGGTTTATTGTGAAATTATTAAAAAAATATATTTATTATAAAATGACATTTAGGAGTTTGTTGGCCATGTGAGAGATGCAGAGTTGAAATAAAGTTCTTAGTTTAACCAATTACCAAGTGGTTTATTTTACATCATAACTATAGAGAAGATGAAACTTTATTTATGTTTTTCTGTGACCATCATTTTGAAAACTACACTTTGAATAATGCAATGAAACTACATAAACTGGTATTCATTCCTATAACTGAGCAATCTTTAAGTTACTCGAGAGTTGGCCGACCTTGACGAGACAGTTGCCTGAGTGAACGTTCGCTAGAAATCCCTATCAAGACAATGATTCAGCAGTTGATAGCGACTCGCCCGCCACTCAGTTGCTGACGATCGAGTTGCCAGTGTGAAAGGTCTCTTACTTTCAAAGACTAATTTAAAAAATATTCACATCAATATGAATTCAGTAAAATTATAAGAGTTATAGGACTAAGAATGATCAAATAAAATCCAACAGTGAGTTAATGAGAAGAACAAAGAATAAAAAATAATAATTGATATGATATACTGTACATAGTTACTCTAATCTCTTAGCTCGGTTGGAGCGAAGTCCTTTACACACTGGTAAAATATCGTATGACTATCATACTCTGTTGCACAATTTTTGTAGCTTTTTTAAATTAATATATAATGAACCAAATACATTACAAAGCATTACAAAGCAACAAATCACAAAAAAATTTTTTATTTGGCTATAAACTATAATGTTTTCAATTTTTATTAAAGAAATTTTTTATATCATACATCATTTTGGTACAATTTTCATGTTACTGAGCACATACTCTCAAAACTATTTGGAATATATTGGAGAAGCACCATGGATGTCGGTTTCTCTTAATTATGATGTACACAAGGCAAAGGATACGTTGTAGATGTTGCCAATAATAATATGTATAGTTACTGTTATTGTAATATAACAGTCATTCATTTTTTTACTCGACAGTCCAAGACAAATAGCCAAATACAGTACATAAAATTGAATTGTTGAGAAGACTGACTAATAACTTATGTAGGCCAAGTAAATTAGCAGAAGAAGACAGAAAAATATGAGGGAAAAATGCTATCCTTGAAAAATTTTGTAAGGAAGAAGTAAATAAACTACTACTACACTAAAATGGTATTAGTGTATCAAAGATGCAATGCACTAACAAAATAAGAGCTAAAGCTTAACAAATGCTAGGCAGCATTTCTCTAAATTATGTCATCTCTATAAATTAAAAATTGAACAAAATCTTATAATTTAAGAAAATTATTATTAACGAAATTCTTTTTTATTATTCATTTGTTAACTTATGCGACAATTTTAAAAGAATTCATTATCACTGCAATAAAAGGAACGTACCTGAATTTAAAAACTACATATCAATTACAGAACTTATATATTAATGATCACTATATGCAAATAACTTACAGGAATTCGTATAACAAATTACATATTAACACAACACATATTTTAATACAATACTTATAAAATTATTGAATTTATACTAGGTATCTATTTGAATCATTATTTCACAGCATATTTATAAAGTAGAAAAGCCACATGGCAATGCATCGTGCTGTTCAAGACTTCTGTTATAGAGCATCCCACTCTTAGATTGCAGTGTGGAAGTAAATGGGCGCATTCTCTCTCTCTCTAACACACGCCGATTGCCGTTAGCGCTGTCCTTGTTTCTTCGTGCGTTGTTGCCAAATATCAAACGAAATTAAAATTTTAATTTTTGGACCAAGCTTTTTTTCATATTGTATTGCATCGAAATACGCATCAGGCAATGCATATTTTGAATACTTAACAATATTTTAAGGGTCCGAAAAAAACTAAAAAAACATAACTTATTCACTGCGAACTGTTTTGAAGTATTCCGAGATGTTTCACATAAAAAAAAAAAAAAAAACCTATATGTGTGTTTCATTCAGATTTTTTTTATTAATAAATTAATGCCTTAAGACGCCACCGAACAAATGTTAAGACAAAAACTGTACAGGTTTCACTTAAATAATTTTTTTTATATATTGAAATGCATTTTCTCACAAACTGACACATCAAAAAGTTGACCAGCGGAAAAGTTTTTTTCTATTAAAGATAGATGGGGGACGAAAGCGTGAAAAATGTTCACAATGAATTGAATTAGTTTTTAAAAGCAGCTCCATCTCAATTACTTCTACAGTTTCCATGGAAATATCTGTTAAAGACGTGTCTTATCAGTACAAGAGCGCGCTGCAATAAAGGTTTCTCTCACAAGCTGCCGTCGTAAGAGGAAACAGGGTCGTGTGTTTAGATAAATGTGGTTCTGTCCTGCAAGCAATTTCAAATACATGGATTCCTTAGTCAACCATGTATTTTCTTAGACACACATTTCTGAAAACCAGCCTGCCAGTTAGTATTGCGTCTCACGACGAAGCAACGCGTTGTGTCCGGTGACTCGTTACAGTTATAATTTTGACAAATGATATATTAAAATACGTGATTTTATTTTCTACATTTATTTTTATTACGTACATATAAAATATGGAAGATAGAACACAGAAAAGAAATTATATCGGTAGGCTACGCGGGAGGGAGCGCAAGATTGTGTTGAATGTATTTGAGTATTTTTCAAAAAATATGTGTGTGTGCAATGCAATTAAGGAAGCTTACCATTCCTCTGGTCAGCTCTGTGATACTCTAATGGAAGGGGTATCAACATTGGTCAGCGGTAGCGATAGTGATTAAAAGGTATGTGATGTTATTAATTCCTTAATCAAATTAACATTACATTTATCGTATAAATTCCTATGAATGAAATGTGTGTGAACAGATTCTTGTTGTAAGTTAAAGTTAAAAATAGTTCCTTATCGGCACAGCCTAAAGGCGCAGGAAGATTTTGATGATTATATTTCTTTAAATTAGAACTAGTTAGACAAAGTTTTGGAAAATAATTATGATATTTACAAACAATTTAAACAGATTTGATAATGTGTCTACTAAGGCAGTTACGTTTTTTTGTCCGGTGAAAATTTTTTTATAACCCAAACAGTTATGGCTGGTCGTATCAAAAATTTATTTTAAAAACATTTTTTGGCATTAGGTACTCCGAGTTATCATACCTACGTTAAAACGGATGCGATATTATTCATATTATGGGAGATGTTGAGATTTTTCTGTTTTTCAAAAAATCTTCCCCATTTCGACCCAATTGTTCGGATTTTTCCCATAACTTACTCGACCGACAATTTCCATGGCCGTATTTTATTTATCATTTTGGACATGACTTGTCCAAAAATACGGCATTTATCGGGCCCATGAACATGTGTTTATATATATATATATATATATATATAATAATAATAATATATGGGATTTTTAGAACATAAAAGAAAACTATAAGAAATTTTTGTCTACAATAGATAGTTTTTATTTGAAATTTACATAAAAGTGGCATTATTACAAATTTATATGTGTAATAGTATCAAATAATATAAATTACGATATGATTTCTTAAAATGCTTCTTGTTCGCTCCGAATTACAAAGCCACACATCTCCTGAAATTCGTAATTTGTTAGAGATTTGGCAACAGCGCGCGCCATAAGCCGTGTACTGCAATCTAAGAGTGGGACGGGCTATAGCAGATCTAAGGGTAAACAGCTATGTCTTTTTTCTCTTTCTCCATTCCTCTCTTTCTCTTTTCCAACACCACGGAGATGTTTGTGCTCGCTGACACGCTGCAGCACAAGCGCCAACTGCAGGCCGTGCTCTTCTCCCCAATTCCTGTTACAAATTTCTGTCGCATTCACGTACTTACTCCCACAAAATGTCGTATACTGAGAGCTAAAATATTACACATCAAAAAAATTTAAATGCGAGAATAACTAAATTAATATTTGCAGGATAAAAATCATGATGTGATTGGTCCTTCTGGCAAAGTTTGATGACCAAGCTCATGATACACTGGCCATTGCAATTTTTTCTACTTTGCTAGTGTAATTTCATGCGCATCACACTAATGCTCAAACATTAATTTTGTGTTTTGTAGCAAATTTTGTTGCAGAAATTTACTACATGACTTCTGATATTAATTGTAAAACATTAGGCAAATATTCATTATTGAAGAATTTTAGTAACAATTTTTGGTCGTGGTACCAGGGGAGAGGTCATATATGTCTCTCCATAATCCTAAAAAATATCATTCCCACCAACAAATCGAAAGAATCCTAAAGCAAACAGCAGGCAAAGAGGTTATATCTTCTCCCCTCTCCATGAACTGAAATTTTCTCTGTAAGCTCCTGTTAGTGGTCACTCACTAAAAGTCATTTCCTGAGTTTATACAATTGGAAATACCTGCAAATTTACTTCTATAGTCTTATTAAAAATTTTTTTTTATAAAAATATAAACTCAGAGAGAAAAAAAACTAAATTCCAACAGGTTGGGTGAAGCCAAAACTTAATAACGGTATGTATAGTAATATAAAAATTTACTGTGTAAATTAGTATGCTGCTAATATAGAATCATCACCAGGCTGTAATGAAAATTTATTTAAAAAAAAATAGACTGAAAAATGTCAATTTCCTAGCTCTTGTACTAATGGGGGGTGGGCTTTGATTTACCATGTTGTGAGATTAATAATACCCAACACTAACATGGTTTGTAGTTTCCTCCTGTGCAATAAAAAAATACAGAGATTTTAAGGACCTCTTTACTTCATCACCTTCACCACTATCAAGAGTTTGGAAACTATTTGAAATATCACAAAGTCTTCACAAACAATTTGGAATAATTCATGAACAAAAAATATTTAATTGGTTAGTTCAATTCTTACAGATGAGCCCATATTGTCCAGAATTATCTCTGGAACACATATCTAACTGAAGCATACGGTCTAACTCAAATTTGCAGCCCTAACATTTAATTTGACCACTAATCACATTTACTGCATAAGTTAAAATCAAGACAGTAAAACACATCTTTCTAGTTTAAGGGTGAGATACAAAATACAAAAACCAACTATAACACTTTTTTTGCATATTAAAAATTTTATCAAGTAGCTTGACATTTGCGAATTGTCTGCGCATGCACAAAGCGATGTTTGCTGCCAAGTCAAAATAATACCAGCTTTTATTAAGGTGTTTTTAAGGATTATTAGTGAAGTTTAAAGACTTACAAAACAGCCCTAAGGACTTTTTGGATATTAAGGAGGTGTACAACATTGAACAAACTTGTTCGGAGTCTGAAAGAACATTTGTATGGAAATTTGCATGCAGTTAGATATCCAACTTACATCCTCAATGACGAAGGTCCAGTCCTTGTCTTCCATCTCCTGCGTCCTGGGGTCTTTGAAGAGCGTGACGCACACCTCCTTGTTCTCGGGCACGGCCCACACCACCACGCCCTTCAGGGGGTCCTTCATCGTGGGCTCCCAGGGCAGGGCCTGCGTCACCACCCGGCGGCTGCGTCTCGTCCACGCCAGGCTCAGCTTGTTGGGCTTCCTGCACCACCGCATCCCTCACTCGCCTTTCCTTCCAGGGATCAGTGCTTCCCGACATCAGGGGCCGCGACAGCAGAGTGGCCAGAGCGTGTGCCCCCCACCGCAGTGGGATACGTGTTGGACGTTGCAGCGAGTCGGTGGGTTCTCTCAGGGCACTCCCACACGTTCATCCCATCGATACTCCATTCTCATTTCATTACCTGCCGTTGTATTGTATCAAATGGCCCCAATTTCAACAAGACATTAGGGCCCCCGTCTACCCAGGTGCACATATGGTGTGCATAGCTTTAGAAAAACCACACAATATGAAAACTGATCATCACAGTAGATCTGTTTACGAAAAGCATTAAAAATATATCAAGGGCGGATGAGTAGTTCTGTTTCCTTACTTTGTGATTAAAGTGTATTTTTAGACGAGCAAATATGGCTAAAAAGTTTGTTTTCAGAAACACCTGATAAAAATTCTTGAAAGAACTCAGAAAACTTGCATTATATCATTATCTTAATTTCTCCGCCATTCCCCTGAATGCATGTCAGTTCACAGCCTCGTCCTTAGAGGCTATACTGCACTAGAAGCACTAAGTACTAGTGACCGTCACATTTATCATCTCGCCTCACTAACACCAATACACCCATGACTAGGCAGATACCTTAAGCACTAATTCATTCATTATTGCATTATCAGAAAAATTCTGGTTCACCTCACAATTATGTGAATTACAATTAGGAACATTAGAACAATCTGCACAACAAAAACCCATTTTAAATTTAATTCTAAGCTTATAATGGTAGGCACATCATCTGAAACAGTAGAAAAACCTTTCTTACAAAAGTATTTTTGAAAATTAATAATCTTATGTTGATTCTCTGATTTTGCAAAACCATTTTTCCCAGAAGTAAATATTGAGGAAAGAGGCACATCAAAACAAATAAAAAAACAAAAAATTTGTAAATACATTTTTTATATCCTTAACTTGTTCATAATCATTGTGTTAAATGGCATTGGGATACTCCAGTTTAGCATTAAGGACCATTTTAATAGTTAGGTATAACAATTCAATTACCTTTATAAATTTATGGTTGGTATAAAACTATGGTAAATATTACCTATCATTGTACTTTCATAGGATAGTCGAGACTGTTTTCCACCAGAGATATCCCTGATCCCTGCTCTACTGTTTACTTGTTATTAGTAGCTGCAACTTCATTCTGTGGTTCTCCAGAGATCATTAGGAATATAGAGTAACCATGGCTGTTTTAAAAAGAGGGATTTTTAATGTTAGTACCTTACCGCTGAGGCCATGCTACATTCCTAATAATCTCTGGAGAACAACAGGATCAAGTTGCAGTTAGTAGCAACAAAATAGTAGGGCAGCCACAATTAGGGCAATATCACGTGGCAAACAGTCTCTTCTATCCTATAGCATTACAAAAATTTATATCAGTATATTTAAATTACTTTACAGACAATGGAACAGTTCAAAATGTAGTTGAAGTATCCCAATCAAAGTGATAACTTAATTTTCACAATAACAAAGTATCATGTAAAATAAATCACAATAAATAAAAACATAACTTTTTAAGTTTACATACCTAGTTTAGCACTGCTTATTAGATCCCTTACCCTGTGGCCCAAATACTCTTAACAGTTGACATAATTGCTTCAAACTATTAAACAACAATACAATTAGTTTACATAGTGTATTTAGCAGTCAGATAATTAAACATGGTAAAAATCATATCTTTGTATAAACACACTACTGATAAATATTTCTGCTCTAACTAATGAAATCATAAAAATATTCTATTGCTCTTTTACAGTCATTAAAAAGAACATAAGGATATAAAACGGTAAATATGTAGTGTACGGATTAGCGCCAAAAAAAATCGTAAAAATATAAAATAACTTTCATTATATGCTCTTTTACGTCCTCTTTTCATAACCGCCTGCGGAGATAAGAAATTCCAAATACTTTAGGAGATATGGAATTTTTTAATTTTCAAATTTGGGCAATATTTGTTAAAAAAAAATTTTAAATTCCACAAATACCTCTATTCTGTGCTCTTTAACTTCCTCTTTTCATTAAACCCGGCGGAGATCAGAAATTCCAAATACTTTAGGAGATATGGAATTTTTTAATTTTCATGCTGTGCACTGATGCGGCATTCAGCGGGAAGCCTACGATTCACTCATCCTTCTGGACATACCCGAATAGTCACGTTGGCAAGCCTTCTTTTCTTAAAATTAGCAAGAAGTAATTAAAAATACTTTAAAACTTTGTGGATGGTTGGTTATATTAGGTAAGTATAGCTACATTAAAAAAACTGTAAAATCATTTTATGGTTGCTTAGCAAATAACTTTTTAATATGTAGCTATCCAGTGCTAGGAAACCGTTTACATGATTTCACAGTATTTTTAATGTAGCTATCCTAACCAAATCAACCATCCACAATGTTTTAAAGTATTTATAATGTAGCTAACATAACCTAATTGACCATTAGTTTTCATGAGTTGCATATTTATTTACAATAAAAAAAAAAAACAAAAAAAAAAACAAAGATGCACGATTGGGCGTTTGCCTCTCGTCTGTTGAAAGAAGGCTTGCCAACGTGAGTATTCGGGTATGTCCAGAAGGATGAGTGAATCGTAGGCTTCCCGCCATCACCATTGGTGCTTGTTTACAAGTATGATTTTTTTTTTTCCGCGACGTAGATGAACGACTACATCACGTAAAAAGAAAATTACGTGAGTTCCTACTGTTCATCCTTTTTCCCGGTTTGTTAGGTCAGGTCAGCTACATTATAAATACTTTAAAACTAAACAACCATTAAAATTAATTTTTATTATTTTTAATGTCCGTTCAGTTTCAAAGTATTTATACTGTAGCTGACCTGACATAATCTACCTTTGTCCCGTTTTGTTAGGTCAGATCAGTTACATTATAAATACTTAAAACTATACAAGTAAAATTAATTGATATTATTTTTAATTTCCGTTTATTTTGAAGTATTTATAATGTAACTAGCCTTACCTAATGGAAAATTTCTGTTATTTAGGCATTCACGCACACACAGCAAAATATAAAATGGCGTCTGTTGAATGATTACATAGGGCTTGTATTGCAAAATAAGAACGGCGATATCTCCAAAAGTAATTTGAATTTTTTATCTCCGCAGGCGGTTATGAAAAGAGGACGTAAAAGAGCATATAATGAAAGTTATTTTATATTTGTACGATTTTTTTTGGCGCTAATCCGTACACAACATATTTACCTATAAAACAATCCATTTTCAAATTTTTTTCATCTTTGTTTCTATGTGCCCCTGTCCACAATATTTACTTTTTTTTTTCAGGTTATACAGTGTTTAGTTAGTAATCTGAATATCAGCGTAAATAATTGTAATGTATTAAATAAAACTTTAAAATCTGTAGCTGGAATTTTGTTGTTGGTACACCCCTTATTAAGATATGGAATAATTTGTCCTAATGTGTTGTCAACTATAGGTGATAGCAGAAACAAAACTTTAGGTAAATATTGCTTACAAAAGCCATACATACAGTATAAAAAGGGCCACACACAAACAAATTTAACATCATGTGGTATTTTCCGAGCAGCCTTTCGTTAGTACTAAACACTTTAGACTAAAATATACTTAGTATTAATCAAGAACCACACCACTATTATGCAAAATAAAAGTTAAAAATAGTTCATACCATTTAGATGTGGTTTCTAAAGTCACCTGATGGTAAGAAACTGTAAATTGAAATTTTGCTGCATGTTTGTTAACCCGTTGCAGTCTTTTCCATACTGATGTCATTGCTAAAGATGATGAAGACTTGTTTCACAAGTTGTCACACACAAGGACCCCTGTAAACAGCAGAAATATCTTTATTTTCTCAACACAGAAACTAATTTGTAAAGTATCCAATAATCAAAACATGCAGTAGTGAAATAAAACAAGAAATGGCAAGTAGAAATGCCTTGTATGCCACATGACAAGTACATACAGTTCCTACCATAGGTTCCAGTGAAAAAAAATAAATATATGTACAGCTATAACATATCTAAATAAGAAACTATGGCCTTATTTTGAAATGAAAACTGAACAAATCGTTAGCACAAACACTCAAATTTAAATAGTTTAGAAATTATAAAACGCTGAGATGTCTTCTATTAGCACACGAAACTTCAAACTTAAAGGTTAGAAGTACTTTATTTTTTTAAAACTAACAACAAATGCAGGCGCAGCTTATTAAACACACTAAATTTATATGAAATATAAAACATACTCCGAATAAATCTGACTTGGTTTGAAACAAGCTTGTGTCGCTGTCAAATGAACTTTACTTGTCCTTGGTTTATTTTTAAACACGGGTCAGCTGAACGTTAAGTATTCTTTTTCATGATCTTGTCATTTTTTACGGAATTCGAAGCTAACTTCCCTCAGCCAATATCTATGCCCAAAAAGTTCAGGAAAAGTAAAAACGCGTTCCAGCTAAACAATGAATAAACGTGTAATACTTCAACAACTACAAAGCACTTAAAAGTGAGAAAACATATTTGACACAAGTTTCAAGTTAAAATTTATTTTCGGCAGGTCGACATGATAATTTTATTTTTTGGAGATTACTAAATATTAGAACTGCTTAAACTCACTACTCAACGGTGTTTAATGATGATGTAATATCCCAGACAGATATTTCTACATTTTTATTAGCACAACTAGTAAAATACAGATAGTATGGGATTTAAAAAACATCACTGAATGTCAATAATCAACCAATGCAATGTCTATTCATTTGAACATGTGAATACACTAGTGGTCCCAATCTTTCCTACACAGACCCTCTTTGGAAGTGTGTCGAAAAACATTTTTTTTTAATAAAAGGGAAGGGGGGGGGGGGGGGAAACAAGGAAAAAAAAGCTTCGAATTAGTTGTTACAAATTTAATGCCATTACTTTTTTTTGATCATTCATTTGCCTCTGATAATTTGTTTTCTTTAAGACACATAAAGCAGTACGAGATTTTCAAATAACAGAACTGTTTATTAACAGTATTAATTCTGTTGCAGTTGATGCTGGTCCAGCTGCCTCCCTATGCATTCGAGTGTAGAGTACAAGAGTTATCCAGGGGTAGGAGTTGACCAAGCTTAGGAAAAAAAGGTTGCCTCGATCCCATAAGGACACTGTAGATAGTCCGACACTCCGCTGTGATGTCATCTGCAGCCCAGCCGCGCCCGGCCACTACCCAACACCTGCTTGCTGACGGCATTCCCTTATCAGCTCGGCTCGTTTTACGTTTATAAATACCTTTACATGTCTGATAAACAATACATATATAATTTCATTTATTCTTTGCTGACTACGATATACAATGAACGATATTGTACATTACGATTTTTGTTGTGAAACAATCTCTTTGCAAAAATACTCGCACTACGGAGCAGTCCAACTATTCCAGTGTGACATATACATATCGAAAAATCTGATATTATTGTTTTCTAAAGCATGTTTTAAATTTTTTCTTTGAATTGTTTTTGACAGCAACTAACTAAAATACGAAAATGAACTTTTAAAAGTACTCGCACCATGCTTATAACAATCGTGACATTTTGCTCTAGGAGCTTAAGAGCTACTTATTTATAAATCAATAATTATTTTTTGCCAATCACAAAATAATGTTAACTTATTTTTTTCAGGAACTACTCCATTGCATGTATGTTGTGTATGTTCATTATAATTGCTTTGATATGTTTTTCAAATGACTTAACAGCCTGTGATTAGAAGCAGATCTCAGTTTTAGAATAAATCCATTATTTTCTAAAGTTAATTCTGATAAACATATAACTATAAAATTAGTCATTGGTCATGGGTCAATTTACCCTCCTTTACAAAGCCAGTAATATGAATTAACTTTCTTTAAAAACTATTCAAAATAATATTGCGCATGCGGATATAAGATGAAAAAGCATGTTTCGTTTGTTTTTAATATTTAAGTTTTCTGTAATGAGTTTTTTCATAACTTCCGAATCTAAAATTGTTTTTCATGTGACAAGAAAAAACTTTTCTTTAAGGACCCAGATTTTTTCCTAAGTATTTCAAACGATACATTTTTAGAACTAAACCAGAAATATGTTGACAATGTGTACATGTTTATTCATCACTTAAATTTTAGTTTGAATTTCCATAAACTTACAAGCAATTCAACCCCCTAAGTAATTTAACTCGGTCTGTTCAATGCAAATAACTTTCCAGAGTTTTTATAGGTTTTTATTTCATGTTTGAGTGAAGGTACTGCATTTAGTTTGAGAGATTTTCTAGCGCAAGTATTTAACAATTCAACTATTAAGTCATGCTCGCAATCATCTGTGAAGTTCCCTGAAATAATGTAATATGTTTTTGGAATCCACTTACCTTCTCTTCAGTATTTTTGAATCCAAACTCGCAAAAGTTGCTCAGCACTAGGGAATCGATGATATATGATATTGACATCGCCTCAAGTGATCCTCCCAGTCGCTTAGACCGTTGTTGCACATTGCCCAGGGCCGGTGCAAGGTAAATTGGCGCCCTAGGCGAAATACCCTAATGCCCCATCCCCCTCCCCCGGCCGGACACCACCAAAAATTTTTTCCATGCCTCAAAATACATCACGCAAGCCTAAGATTTTGTCAACAATCAAATGTAAGCAGGCTTGTGTTTTTTTTTTTTACTTTTTACTTATGACAAATCATAAACAGGTCACCGTGGACTTTAAATAATTACTTATATGAATATAAATATTCCAAACTGTAACAAAAATCAATTTTAATTTAGTTTCAATAATCGTTAAACATATTATATCAGCTGTGTTATGTGTCGTGCTGCGCCGCCCCCAGCTACTTGGCACCCTAGGCGGGTGCCTAGTTCACCTATATGGACGCGCCGGCCCTGACATTGCCACCTCTTTGCTCCGATGGCACCACCAGTGCGCGTGTGGAGAAAAGTGTAGATGCACGGGGGAAGTGGAGTGCAGGCCGCACAATTGTGTCGGGGTAGTATTACGCGAGTCACAAAAGCCTTCACATCTCAAGGAGCTCGCAGCTAATAGAGGAGTGGAGTAGCAGTGTTGCTGTTGGCAGCGGAGATGTCAGACACGCAGGAGGCAGTGCTAGCGGACGGACGCCTTGGCCGATGCGGGACGCAACCATGGCGAGGAAGCTTCTTAAGTTCGTCATCTCGTTCCACAACAAGAACCTGTGGTACTCTCTGGAACAGTTCCTGAGTGGGAGGGTGCTCATCGAGCGAGAGCGACACACCTGCACTAGGCTAGATCCCCCAGGCCATGAGGCTTGAACCGGAACTTTAACCATGCCAAATGGGATCAGCCCCAGCGACATCAAAATAGCGCCCAACTAGTGTGGCCTATCATACAAACAAATCTAATGAACAAATTTCCAAATTTTAGTTTTTTTTCGCATAGTGGATAAGGACTCATGTATAGACAGGCGATAGTGAGGCACGAAACCGGAGCGGGTGCACGGATAAGACCAGCTCAAGTTCCATGCCCGAAGCAGCATGACCGTGAGATTGACACTCCCCTCACACCCGCGCCCCCGTCACAGCCGCGAGACGTCAGCTGACAGTCGAGACACGTCAGACCACCGGACTTACACACAGGCTCCCGCGAGACAGGAAGCATGCGGGCACGGACAATAATTCGCAAGTGAATGAAGGCGGCCCTCCCTGCCTGCTCGCGCCCTGTAAACGACGTCCCGAGTTGTCGCGCGGGCCGGTTGACCGTGATCGCGATGCAGAACTCGGATGTAATGATTGACATGGACGAGCTATGGGACACATATCTACTGACCGGGGTACCCATGGGCAATGCAATCGCTGGCACACATTCAGGGGGTCAGTGCAGAGTGAAGGTCCAACCGAAAGTGTACGAGGGACAGACGAAAGCCACACTGGCACACAGGTGCAATGCTGTGGAGTGCCACCGACAACCCGACGAGGTGGCATACTGTTACGAGTGCAGCACCATGAGGCATTTCCTGGATGGTGTACTGCATGTGATGACAGAGTGACGGACCAGCACAAGTGACCATCGTGAGTGAATCTCGGCGAGTTATCGCCCGTGTCAAGTGACCTGAATTTGCGGGATAGGCACACGTGGACCTGGGGAAGTTCACGAGGATGTATCGTGACCACCTGGCCAGGTATGCCGATCCATTGGACGAATGGACGAAGCGTGTTAGCGACCAGCTCAAGGGGAGTGCACAGGACTGGTGGGCCATGATTGGTGAATACGAAATGGAGTGGCACGATTTCACTACATGTCACGAGGGGCGATTCAATGATGTGCGCGCACGTGCACAATGTCAATGCTCTCTGTTCTGTGAGACACGGAGGACAGACGAAGATGTGGAGACCTTTATTAGAGCCAAGGTTCGACTGCACCGACGCCTGGCCACCAGAGAAGATGTCAGCATCACCTTGGGAATTAAGGTGGAGCTGATGCGACGGGAGCTATGCCCGCACCTGCAACGAGCAGTCGACAGAGGCCTCAAGGACTTCGTCCTGCTTTCCAAGGATATCGAACGAGTCCTCCGCCTGTCACCTCGCCCACAAGACACCCCGGCCCAACATCAGGAGAATTCACCTACACAAGTTTTTGCAGCTGATGATGCCCTGGTGGTGGTACTGTATGTGGCATCCACAGCCTCAGACACCAACAGACAGGAAGGAGAGACGAGGGGCCGTGGCACCGCACCACCGACGAACCCGAGTCAGCTGTGTCAGAGAAACCAGTGTGACAGAGCCCCGCATTGCATGTACTCCCGGGAGGAGACGTACCATTGGCATGATGTATGCCCAACTCGGGCTGCACTGTGGCAGACATGCCGACCAGGAGGACCTCAGGTTGGAAACGACAACTAGGAAGCAGAATACCAGCAGGCTACTGTTCCCAAATCATGGCACCTGCGGCACCTGCTGGGACAGCCCGCACAACCCAGTAACCTGTCAGACCAGTCGGTGGTGCCATGCACCACCCACCCCAGCTCCACACTGGTAATATGCGAGTGATGCCAAGCACCAGGTGCCACCATCGACATCGACACTGGCACCAACTGCAGCACCAGAACAAGCACTACTACCACCCTCAAGACCATGTTGTGGTGCCACACACCATTCTTCCAAGCTCTGCACTGGGTCGTCGGCGAGTGATGCTGAGCACTGGGTGCTACCTACAAACCCAGCACCCCCTGCAGGACAGAGCGGTGGACATTCTCTGCTCGGACGGGTGGGCGACGACCTGGAACTACTGATTCGGGTGCCCGTCATGCTGAACGGCCAGCCAGTCCATGCCCTGGTGGACACCGCGGCGAGTCACACCTATGTCGCGGCCCAACTGGTGCCAGAGGCGGACCTGAAGCACGGCGAGGAAGTCGTCCAGCTGGCCACCCAGATGATTTTCGCGCTCACATCTGGGTGCGCTCAGGTAACAATTACCATTCGAGACATGTCCAGTCGGACAACAGTCCTGTTGATGCAAGACCTGAGGGACGACCTAATCCTGGACCTACCCTGGCTTGTTCAGGAGGATGCATCTATAGATGTTAGTGAGCGTAAGCTGCATGTGGAATGCCAGGGTCACAGGATGCTGTACAGCATCGGCCGAGGGGTGATTCCCCAACCCACACCTGCTGTCATGTTAAATGACCTTCAAAATGAGTTAATCCCAAAATACACAGAATTGTTCAATGATGTCCTGGCACAGCAGGCACAGGTGTTTTCTGCCATGAACAGGCTGCGGCGCAACCACTGTGAGCCAGCACACCATTCCAACACGTCCCCACGAGCCTCGATTTGTTAAGCTGTTCAATTTAGGACCTCATGAGCGCGATGTGATCCAAACATAGATCGCAGCGATGCTGCACGATGGAGTAATCGAGCCGAGCGAGTTGCCATACAATTGCTTGGTGGTGATGGCGAAAAATAAGGATGGCTCGCTTCGGTTTTGTGTAAATTTAAGGCCAACCATCCCCACCCCTCCACCACTCATTTACATCACAGGTGGGCTGGCAGGGTTGGGAGATGCCCGCATTTTCTTCTCCCTGGACCTCCAGTCTGGGTACTGGCAGGTGCCATTCTACCCCGAGGACCGACCAATGACCGCTTTCACCGATGGCTGCAGGTTCCAGTTCTGCGCCATGCCGTTCGGGCTGATGAATGCCCCCGTGACCTTTCAGGCCATGATGGTGCGCATCCTAGATGGGTTAGTGGGACAATTTGCCACGGCCTATCTGGACGATGTGATCATCTGGTCGAGGACGTGGGAGGAGCATGCGCAGCACTTTTCCTTGGTCCTCGAGCGGCTGGCCAGACAGGGACTTACCTGCGCGCCCTACAAGTGCCATGTCGGCGCGGTGGAACTGGAGTTTCTGGGGTACTTAGTGAACACGTACGGCTAATACCCCCCTGCCGACCCAGCTTGACTTAATACAGTCCAAACCTGCCCCCGTACTCAGAAACAGCTGCAGCAGCTAGTGGGCCTTATGAACTGACTCAGGAGCTTCATACCAAACTTTGCCATAGTGACAGCCCCAATGACCAACTGTTGTCCCCTAAATTCAAATTCAGGTGGACCCCAGAGGCAGATCGCACATTAAATGCCATCAAATGCTTGTTTCGTGAGTGCCATACCCTGGCTCATTTACAGCCCATGGAACACATTTACCTACAGATGGATGCCAGCCAGGAGGGCATGGGCGTGGTCCTGTACCAGTTGGGATCAGAGGGCGAGCGGCACGTCGTGGAATAAGCCAGTGCCAAGTTTGGGCCGGCGGCACGCCGCTACCTCGTGAATGAGCAGGAGTGCATCGCGGTTGTGTGGGCAGTGGGCAGGTATCGGCATCATCTGGAAGGCAGGGCATTCACACTCAGGGCCTCAAGTGGCTGGACTCTGTGCAGGGGCGTGAGTCGAAATTTACACAGTGGGCCCTCACATTTCAGAAATTCAACTTCCAGGTAGAACATGTGTGGGGGCGCGAAAATCAACTGGCCGACGAGATATCTCGTCACCCCGACCCCGAGACCTTGTACCACGACGAGGGCAGCTGGGAGGAACTGTTATCACCACTGGGGAATCCGTCTGCCCCACTGGGGGGTTGACACACCTGCAATCCTGTATGCTACTCTGCCTACCCAAACTCCAAAACCCGGCCTACCCAACACTCTAGCCGATCTCGCCGAGATCATACGCTGTGCACAGCAGGTCGACGAGGCAGTGTGCGCGGAGATAGCCACATGTGGGACGCAACACCTTCCATTCCAGATTCGTTGATGGGGAACTTCAGATGCAGGTAGCAGGGGACATGGACACCTGGCGGATGTACATGCCCAACTCTGCCTGGCTGACGACCATGACCTCGCAGGGCACCCTGACAATGAGCAGACCCAGGAAGCACTCCGCCAGACATTTTACTGGACCGGGGTCGCCCGTGATGTGCGTGATTACATGAGGGGCTGCCAGCTGTGTCATCAGAAGAAGGTGCATCAGGCCGATGGGGTAGAGCGACTGTGGTCATGACAGCCACGCTAACCATTTCACACACTTGCCCTGGACATCATGGGCCCATATCCATGCACGTCCAGAAAGAAGCGCCTCCTGGTTTTTATTACCGACCTGTTCATTAGATGGGTGGAAGCATACCCAGTATCAAACATCCATGCTGGCACGATCACAAAACTTCTGGAAAATGAAATTTATAACCATTAAGGGTTCCCAAAGGTCCTAATAATGTACATTGGCTGCCAGTTTACAGGGAGATGCTGGCAAGCAGGCTGTAGTCAATGGGGTATCACCCATCATAATACACCAACCTACCACCCTCGTGCGAATCCCACAGAGCGGAGGAACCAGGACATCAAGGTTCAACTTCGCCTCCACCTGGGTGATGACCACTCCAAGTGGGATGTCCACTTGCCCAAGCTTTTATACTGCTTGCATAGATGAACCAATGTGGTCACTGGACACTCCCCAGCTGAACTTCTGCAAGGACAGAACTTAGCCCTTCCAGGTGAGTACCGAGTGGCAGCTGCGGCCACCGAGGACATATGTGGGGACGAGTTGCTTTCTAAGGTCACTACCATACGCGAGCAGGCCTGTTTAGGACAGGCAAAATTCCTCGCAGAAATAACACCACAGGCCACACATCCACCAAACCTCTTAGAACCGGGACAGTGGGTCTATGTGAGACAGCACCACCTCTCGGCGAGGGCCTGGAATTTCTGTGCGAGTCTAGCACCCAAATGGTTACCACCCTGCCAAATATTTTGGGCAATCGGTCCATCCACTTATGCCATACGTATGCCAAGCAGCCATCTGGCCAAAGTCCACTGGGATGACCTGCACCTAGTGACGTCTCGGCGGGATCCACTGGGACCCGACCTCGGAGTGTCGGAGCGGGCCCCCAAGAAAGCCAGGATAGAGGGCACTGAACCCGGACCCCCCGTAACCACCCCAGCCGCACCAACAATTCCCATACTTGTCCCACCTGTCAGCTCAGGGAGCAATGAGGGCGCACCCAGCTCATCCCGACTGGCCCCTACATGTCCCGCGGACGTCCCTCTCGCCTTACCTGTTCCATCTGGGATGAATGAGTGAGATCATCACTCGCCAGCCTCGGTTGTGGCAAAACCATCACAAATCCTCCCTCAAACCCACCGGATAGACCCAGAAGACATCCCGGTTGCCTGGCAACTGGACGGCAAGGCTGTGGCACTCGAGCGCGATTAAATCGACATGGGGTGGTCGCCGGATTTCAGTCTGAGTGAGTCCACATTTGCTATGACTGTGGAGGAACCCATTTCAGAAGGGGAAGAGGAGGAGGCCGCAGATCCCAAGCACGAGTCCGACACACCCAGGCGGCCACTAGATGTGAATGATAGCGAGTCCACGTTCTGAATGACAGTGGAGAATCCAGTTTCAGAAGGGGAGACCTCCAGCCTCTCCATTGAAAACTGGGCAGAGAGCCTTCTCCTTGTCGTCTAGCGAAGCCATCCTTCTTTTTCGATTGTTAGTGAGCATCCCGCATCCCACATATATGAACTAAATAATATTTACCTGCAAGCAACATGTGGCGCCATCTGTTGTTGAAAAGCATGACTACATACAACAAGTTCTTTTGCATGACATAACTTAACTCTCGCTAATGTAATATTTAAAAAAATTATTTTTAAGTAATGGTTTAAATTTAAAACTTTCAGTTTGCACATCTGGCATTCGTTGCAGAAGCTAGCATATATCCTGATTCGTTGTCTGTAGCTACTGAAGCAAGGTGTTTACCTTGAGAAAAAATGCTAAACGACATGAGAGAAGGAAGTGTATTTTGGGTCCTTGCCAAAAACCATTTAGCTGCAGTCAGTGTCAGAAATCCTTTGGTAGAAGAGATTTCTTAAATAGACATTGCAAGACCTGTGCAACTAAGGTGAATAAAGATAACGAAGACTGGTCTACAACATCGAGGAAGAGGAATGAAGGCGAAATATTAGACGACTGTAATGACTATGAAGAATGTAAAATTGCTAATGCTAAAAATACTGATCTAGATCACGATAATAAATTAAAATTTAAAACAAACGAAGAAAGTAGAAACCTCATTAGAAATGAAAAGATATTTACACCAATATCTAGTCATCTCCACGAAAATGTGAAAGACAGAGAACCACCTGATGCTGACGCGGATGAAGACTGAGATGAATCATCTTAAGCTGACATGATTGAAGGATGTAATGACACATCTGAGGCTGACATGATTGAGGACTGTGCTGACACATCTGAGGCTGACATGATTGAGGACTGTGCTGAAGCACCTAAAGCAGGCAATATCGAAGACTGTGATGGTTTCCTGAGACCAAAACGATGGAAATGTAATAAAATAATTTATCCTGATCAAACTAGTGATGATCACTGGCTCGATGACGAAAGTGAACTTGTGGTTGGTGTAAAATAGAAGACACCAGATATCATAATATTTATTACTAGCTGCCCGACCCGGCTTCACACGGCTATACTAATGGAAAAAAATTAAGCCACATTTCCTATTTACAGTAATGGTAAATAAAAAAAAATTCAGTGAAAATTTATTACAATGCTGTTAAATTTACCGGAGAGAAAATGAATAGCACCGATGGTTTCCCGACTCATGCACGCAACGTACAACTGATGTACCCGTACTTCACTACGGCAGTCTACAGGCAGATCACTCTTGCGCCGCTCATTATACATGCCCCTCCTTGTGGGTACGCCACTGCCGCGCGATGCCTGTTGCCATGGAGATGCAGAAGGCATGAATAATGCAAAATCCTGTTCTCATGCAGACAAAGTACCCACTGTTACCTGGTTTTAACCACCCATGGGATCTAATTTTCGGGAAATGTCATCCTGCGTAACATAAGGAACATTACTGTGAAGTTTAAAGTCTGCAAAATATATATACTTGAAAAAAAGGGCAATTTTTGATATTTAAAGTACCCGCAAAATTTCAACGGTGATGAGGACTGCACTAACAATGAAATAGTCGTTGCCATAGAGACGAATGAAGCATCAACAAAGCAACAGCTGTTGCCATGGTGATTTCCTACCAAAAACTGGAAATTTTGATATATTACGCCCCCGAAACTCCCCTTGAGATCGGATTTCCGCAGAATCCGTTCTCAGTGAGCGTCTACATTACAAAATGAGTAACAATGCTAAATTTCAAGTCAATCGGGTGTATAGTTTTAGAGATCTCGTGATGAGTGTGTCAGTGAGTGGTATTTCGCATATATATATATATATATATATATATATATATATATATATATATATCCTTGTCAGAATTGTAATGGGAGAGGAAAATTATTGATGGTCCGAAAAATGAAAATTAATTAAAAATAATAAAAATAATTCTAGTAAAAAAAAACAAATTAAACACAGTGAGAGGAAAAAAAACAATAGTTTAGGTTTGCGATTTAAAGTGATGAAAAGTATATAAATACGAATTGAACTCTTATGAGGGTACTGATTGCTTCGTTGTTAATATCACACGGGTGTTTTTTACTTGTATGGGAAAATTAAGAATGATAAGGCATCTAGTGCGTGGCAACAATGTTAATAGGCAATACGAAAAAAACTTCTAGCGCCTGCGGCATTGTCAACACACACTTCGTACGTGTACTGCATGTTGTATCTAACCCCCTCCAACGCATTTGATTGTAAATTGGACTTTTAGTAAGGATCCCTAATGTTATTGATAATATAATATAGCCTATAGCCTTCCTCGATAAATGTACTATCCAACACTGAAATAATTTTTCAAATTGGACCAGTGGTTCCTGAGATTAGCGCGTTTAAACAAACAAACAAACTCTTCAGCTTTATACTATTAGTATAGATAAACATGCAAGGAAGAATAACGTAGCAGAAGAAATTGATTATACCTCATGGGAAGATCCTAACATTTTGGTTGACAGGCTAAGACTTCTACATGCTTTGCTTTGTGCAGGAAACTATTCGACTATAAAAGAAATATCTTTCATACTCCAAGAACTGAGGGAAGCTGGCTACATACAATAATGTCATGAATTAAATACATGTGTATAAACTTGAAGAAAAATTAATATATATATTTTTTTTTTTTAAAAATGGATAATATAATTTCTCGAAATCTTATTTCTAAATAAAACTTATAACTTAAAGGGGTTAAAAAATCATTACCATTGACACAGATAAAATGTAGACTAATAAAGTCATACAAATAATCATGACAAGTTCGATCAAAAAAAGTAATTGAAATTAATTGTAGCCAAATGTAGATGGAGCAGATGAAGCACTTGGAGCAATTGGAAAATTGGAGCTCTTGAAGTAATTGGAGCTTTGGAGCTGTTGGAGCTTTAGAGCTTTGGAGCTGTTGGAGCTATTGGAGCTTTAGAGCTGTTGGAACTTTGAAGATTCGAGTTTTCGATCTTTGGAGCTGATGGATCTTTCGAGCTTTGGAGCTGATGGAGCTTTCAAGCTTCGGAGCTGTTGGAGTTTTGGAGCTTTGGAGCTGTTGGAGTTTTGGAGCTTTGGAGCTGTTGGAGTTTTGGAGCTTTGAAGCTGTTGGAGCTTTGGTGCTGATAGAGCATTTAGAGCTGTTGAAGATGTGGAGCTGTTGCAGCATTTGGAGCTGATTGAGCATTTGGAGCCAAATACATTTGTACTTACCTTGGCGATATCAGGCAGAATATTATAAATCAGCTTACTGATGAGGTAACAACAAACTCGTTTAAAATATAACATGTGGCTGGACTCTATGTATGGAAAGTCCTATCTGTTCGATGACAGAGTGAAGAAGTGAGCATTTAAGACATCGGTTGCAGTGATCTATAGTTCTGACGATGTGAAGCAAACTGATAAACATGGTGTCCAGAAACTCTGTCAAGAGGAGGAAGACTAGGCCAGTAAATGTTCTGGTTGGTCTCTGTCTAGTATAAACCGATTGGAGCCTAGAATTATTCATTTCATGTCGATGCAGGACTAAGTTATTATAACATTGTTAACTTACACAAGAGTTCCTGTGGTACAACAGAAATTATTCATTAAAATATATTTTGTAAAAGAACTTGTGTTTTATTTCTCGAACCTGTCACTTTTGTAGTATTTTAATTAAATTGCCTTTTTTTTGCACTAACCAAGTATCGAACCAAGGTAATATTCAATAATTTTTTTAATAAGTAATTTATTTAATGAAATTTGATTTTTTCCGAATGTCTATGTTAATTATGACACATCTATAATATGGCGGTCATAATGGCTTATAGGATGATGATTGGGTTGGCAACTATGCATCAGTTATGACTTACCCCCTTAATTATTGAAATTTATATTTTTTTTACATCAAATTAAAAATTATTGTTTCGATCAAGTATCGAACGAAGGACAGGAACTGATCAGATCAATCAGTATATTGATTACATTTTATTTAATGAATTTTGGAATTTTTTCCCGAATTTCTAGCTAAATAATTACACAATTCCAAGATGGCACCCAGATGACAATATGGTGGGTGCCACAGTAATAATAAATGATTGCTGCACTCCAGCAGGTAAAAATTAAACTAATATGATAGTGGCACCATCTAGGATCCGAAAACCAGATGGTGGCCTCCAGCAGACGAAAACAAGATGGCGGACATGACATCATACTAGCTGGTGATCACGGTCTAAGAAGGGGAGGTCTGGACACTCCCCAACCTGGCCAGCATGCAAAAGTGGCACACCTAATGTCTCCGTAGTTCCGCTCCGCTCCACCATCTGACGTGTAGCGCTGGTTGTTCTGCGGTGGTATTTTAAGCTTTGTTGTTATGAACAACTCAACATAATAATCATTTAAATGTTCATTTAAATGTTTAAAATGCATTAATCTCCAGATATCGATACAGTATTAAATTGGATGTGTTTATTTTTTATAAGTTTGGGAATTATTTCATAAATTAGGTCAATTAGGTTACGAAGTATAGTTTCCACATTGGCATTGGCGGGAACTTCATTGTGAGCAAGGAGCATTGATTTTAGTAAAGAGAATAAGCGTATATTATTTTAATTGTGAAAATGCCTAACCTTTGTGTTGCACCTGGGTGCAAAACAAATTATCAGGCAAAGTCGGACGAGAAAGTTGCAATATTCCGAGTTCCCAATGATGACAATGTTAGGCAATTGTGGCAGAAAGCAATTCCATGAGACAAGTTTGTACTTAAAAGATCCCATTATGTATGCGAAAAACATTTTGTGGAAGACGACATTCTCACAAAAAAAGGAACACAAAGATCAGTTCGGAAACGTCATTGGAATTTGGAATAGTAAGTTAATTTTTATTATTTGTATGAATGTAGTCTAAAGATTACTTATTTTTGTATAGGCCCAACTTTTTTAAAAATGGAATGTATGATGTCGAATTTTATTAATGACCAGCACAACCCTGATAATACCTGTTTGTAAGTAGTTTGACAATACACCACTTTTTATTAAAATACAAAATTTGCAAAACGAGTGCGATCTCTTCCTTAAAAAAATTATAAAAATCCCAAAATACTTTTATTCAGTGGTTTAAACTTTCCTTTGTTATCTTAAAAGGCGCAGATACGGAATTCAAACTCGTTTAGGAGTAATAGCAGTTTGTAATTTACATTACAATACCTGTGCATTCATGCGGCTATCAAAATTATTTTTGCTTGCTGTGTATGTGCGTCTTGTTTGTTTTCGACAACTTATAAAAACGTATATATTTTTTATTTGGATATTGTAAGGCAATGTAAATAAAAAAAAATTAAAAAATACGTCCCTACTATGCACCCAAGCTGAAGCGTCAACACTTGACATGAGACACGAAACATTGACGATGGCACTTATTTGTGTAGCAAATAATGTATTGTAAATGCAGGTTTGGTATTGTTATTCAAATACGTAAATCAGCCAAGTTATGTAATTTGATTCAGCCTTTAATTTTAAATGTTAAAATATAGTGTAATTATATTAAAATTCATTGCAGTGCATCAAATACTGTCGTAACTATCTACGTTTGTAATTATGGAGTATAGGGCCACCATGGAAATAAAAAAAGTAAAAACAAAACTTATTTTACTTCCTTACATGATTCCTGATCATTCTGCAAAACGGCATTGCGATATTTCCAGTAATTTGCATAAAAATTACCTTTTTAAACGAGTGTATTTTTTAAAGTTTTATAGACATTAACAAATTAGGTTGCGGAAATGTGGCCCTATGCCCGATTATCACGTTACTGTGCGTCCTCCGGCGATGATTTTAAACTATCGTTGTATCGTATATTATTTACCTCTTGTTTGTTTTTCACGAGAATTGACAATATCATCATAACGCCTAATGATATATTTCCACCGCAAGACACCTAGCGCTAGAGTTGAATAGCGGACGTCGAACGAACTATGGAGACAGTAAGTGGTCACTTTTATCTGGCGAGTGTCCAGACCTCCCCTTCTTAGACCGTGCTGGTGATATATATACCTTGGTATTGGTGGTAGGGGGTCAGTCTGCAGGTCACTTCCATGGAAGAAGGATGTATCGACAATTTTTTTTTGTCTTACAGAGTTCGAACCGTGTGTTCAAGGTGTAAGGACATTTTCTAAATAGTATTTTGTTATGTAATTTAATAAATAATTTGTTTTATAATTTTTAATTTTTTTCCCGATTTTATAGCATTGAAATTATGGATTTTCATGATGGCGGACATGATGTCATACTATAGTACGGCAAGATACTTGTGAACCTGCGCAGACCCCAATTCGTGGCGTGACGCACACTACCATCACGTGATAGTCGCCAGGGGAAGTGGAGGGGATCAGTTCCGCGCTTCACTCGGCTGCGTGAGAATTGCGTCAGCGCGTCATGCCGGGACCTGGGTTACACAGTACAACAAGCGAGCCTACCCCATCAACCTCGGGAATTAATTCGAACCTTATTCCAGGACGATCCTTGCGAGGACAGGCGCGTGAAATTGTATACAACGTTGCGACGCATCTGAAAGAAATGAAGTTGCTGTACGGTTTAAAATACAATGTTACTGAAGCGACAAGTGCTGCGACGGGTGTGTCTAAATCAACGGTAAAAATGATTTTGGCTGAGGGGAAAGTAAAAAGTAAAAAGTAAAATTGGTTTGAACTTTTCAACACCTACTGACAAAAAAAAAAACAACGCAAATAACGGTTAGAAGTCGACGATTTTACGTGTGGTGCTGTGAGAAGAAAAGTGCATGAATTTTACATTGTCAGGAAAACTGTCCCAACTTTAAATAAATTAAAGAATGCTTTGCGAGATGATGGTATTTTGGACTGCAGTAAAGAATTTTTGAGAAAACTGTTAAAGAGATTGGGATTCCGTTGGACGAATTGTCAGTCAAGGAGAAGGATTTTGTTTGAGAAGCCTGATATAGCAGCATGGAGGGGGCGTTTCCTACAAGAAATGCGCAAGTTTTGAAACGATGGTCGTTCAATCGTTTATGTAGATGAAACGTACATCCATGCTACCCACAGCGTTAGTTCTTGTTGATCGGACAATGAGCTGTGTGTTACAGAGTCAATCGGGAAAGGCCAGCGTTTAATAATTGTGAATGCAGGAGGAGAGGAGGGATTTGTACAGAATGCATAGTTGATATTCCGGTCAAAACAAACAACGGGAGAATGTCATAATGACATGAATTTCGAAAACTTTTCGAAATGGGTTACACATAAACTGCTTCTAAATTTGCCTGAAAACTCTGTAATTGTTCTCGACAATGCAAGTTATCAAAATGTACAGTCAAATAAGAACCCGACTTCCGCTAACACCAAACAAGTGATTCAAGAGTGGCTAAAAATAAACAACGTAGCTTTCTACTCTGACCTAACAAAAGCCAACCTACTATTACTTGCGAAACAAGTGCCCACTTCCAAAACTTTCAAAATTGACGAAATCATTAAAATGAACTCCCACGAAGTAATCAGGCTTCCACCCTATCCTCCTGACCTCAATCCAATTGAGTTAGTGTGGGGATATATTAAAGGAAAAGTGTGCGAAGAAATATAATGCTCACTCGAAGACAAGAAGACATTATGTGAACAGCTGTTTAGTAGCTACTCTAAAGAGCAATGGAAAGAATACTGCCGGCATGTGGAAAAAATTGAGAATGAATACTGGAACAGTGATAGGTTATTAGATACTGAAATAGATAAGATTATTGTTAATCTTGAAGAATCTACAGACGAAGATTCCTCTAGTGAAACGGAAAATGCCAGCTTCACATCAGACTCAGATTAGGTAAATAAAATAATAACTAATCTAACTATTAAAATATTACGTTGGCATCTTAAAATTATGTATCTTTAATCTACACGCGTTTTTGCGTCGAACATTAGTGACGGGAAATGTAGTGACAAAACGCAAATGTTCTGTATTTTACCTTTAAGAAAATGCTATTTTTACAGAACCCTTAACCAAATGATAATTTGATAACCAAGCCTGCAAAGAAACAGTAATTTTAACACATGCAGCATTTTTGTTTATGATAATATAGTTTTTTCACAGAGAGGTTTTTTATGACTGCAAACAAATAGCGTGACTGTTAGCATGCCGATGTTCTGTTAACTTGATTTATTTTTGTTACAATATGTATGTGTTTGAATGATTTGGACATGGGTTAACGATGTAGTGTATTTTCCAGTTGTAATTACAGCATGCAGTTCATGCGTTATAACCCTTGTGTCGCGTTCGTGTAAGACGGGCTGACACTCCATCGCCTTGATTTGGAGGGGTCGCCACGCCTTCCCCTCCAGACACTGTCGTTGCGCTAAGGGGCGGTAAAGGGGAAGGCAGCCCATGCGCACAGCGATAACAGAGTCGGTTCAGATTTAACTTTTCCCCCTATAGCTGATGATATATATATATACTTTGACATAAATGGTGGGAAGTCAGTCTACCGGCAGCTTCCATGGAGGAAGGATCGGTCGCCATTTTTATTTTTTTGCCATCGTCGGGTTAAAACCGAGGACTCCATGACGTAATTTCCTTTTTAAAATTTTTTTATTAAAATTTTATTAATAATTTTTTATGTTAAAATCGGATCATAAATAAAGATTCACAAGATGGTGGCCGTAACGGAAATTGAAACAGTGACGTTATAATTCAAAATGGCTGCCAAGTTATCATAATTTTCAAGGTAATGACCTCGACGGCTTCGAGCGGCTAGCTCTTAGGACTTTGAACCCGCTTTTAGGTTTTTGTGTTCTTTCTAAGGCAAAAAGACTTTAGAGTTTTTTTTTTTGAAATCCTAATTTTTGAATTATCAGTTTTTTTTTTGAGTTTTTTTGGCGGAAATGTTTTTTACAAAAATACTGGAAATTTTGGCAAATTTTGAAAAATTCTGGACATAATTTTGGAAAATTTTGAAGGCCAAGGTCACAGTAAAGGTAATCCAAAATGGCCGCGGTGACGTCACAATCCAAGATGGCGGTCGGCTACTTGGTTCCTCACCCTGAACTCTGTACCCGGACATACATTTGTACACTACTGTAAATGCCCTTTTAATAAGTAAAATATTACATTCATAATTCATGGGTTGGCAGAAGAGTACAGACATACCCTTGGCCGAATAATATATGATTAGATGTAGATTGTCGTGCGGCCGTCTATCGACACATCGGTGGTTTGCAGCCGTTCGACACTCTTCACTTTCTGTGTCACTCTGCACGTATGGGCGTGTTTGTTGCACATGTATTGGTATGGTATTTATAAGGCAGAGGCAACTAGAGGGAGCACTGGCAGTCAGTGACACAGTCATTAAATTTTTGAATTCAATAACAAACACAAATGGCTTCGTAGATAAAGCAATTTGTAGCAGTCAAATATTTATTAATTCAGAATTTCTATTAAATTGGTAAAAATGAATTAACGAAGCAAAGTTTAGAAAACTAAATGACATACATTTGTTTGGGATTAAAAATAATTCTGGGTAGGCTGTATTTTCGACTACAGCTGCCAGGGGTTTGTTTCATGAATTTCCATCGCACATTTCACAGCCACTGGCTCCATATCAACATCAGAATCATCAGAGAGCATACCCTAGTAGTGTGTAAATGGGGCTCCTGAAACAGGATTCAGGATGTGGATTGTGATTGTCGGTCCGCCATATTGGATTGTGACTTCACGGCGGCCATATTGGAAGACCATGACCTTGAACTTGACCCCGGAAGCCATTTTGGATCCGCCATCTTGGTCCGCCATTTTGGATGACGTCATTTTGTTTTCTCGAACTTTCCGCCATTTGGTTTTCCGCCATTTTTAAATATGACGTCACCGTTGCAATTTTCTGTTACGCCCGCCATCTATAACGTTTTTATTTATTATCCGATTTTAATGAAAAAAATTTAAAATAAAAAAAATTCAATTGATAGAATTTTTATAAAAAATATTTAAAAACATACATTTACGGCACGGAGCTCGGAGTCCTCCTTTCGAACCTGGTGAGGGCAAAAAAATGGCGAACGATCCTTCCCTCACGGTGGCAGCAGCCACACTGACTCTCCCCACCACTTTTTTTTTCATAGCGCATATATCATCAGGTAGTATGACGTTATGTCCACCATATCGAAATTTGGACACCATCTTGAAAAAATTGATTTATTATCCGATTTTAATGAAAAAAAAAAATCAAAATTCACCAAAAAATTTACTTATTAGAATACTGATTGATAAGATCGATTGATGTCCTTGGTTCGAAACCGGTAAGAGAAAAAAATGAAAAAAAAAAAACAACAGATCCTTCCTCCACAGAAACCACCTACAGATTGACCTACCACCAGTAATAACAAGGTATATACCATCAGCTGGAATGACTTCATGTCCGCCATCTTGTCTTCGTCCGCTGGAGACCACCATCTTGTTTTCGTCTGCTAGAGTGTGCCAGCGACATGTGAGATTACTTTTCTGTTCACCATACCTTTAACCTCGACTGTTGGCATTGAACTTTGACATTGACATAGAACTTTGACCTTGACCTTGAACTTTGCCCTTGACCTTGACATTTGATGTTGACCTATATCTTTGACTTTGACCTTGATGACCATAATTGATCCGACATTTTATGTTCAGTACATGCTACCAGGAGCTACCACCTGCTAATGGTTTTTGCCACCATCTTGTTTTCGTCCTTGAACTTTGTCCTTGACCTTGAAATTTGATCTTGACCTTGAACTTTGACCTTGAAATTTTCATTGACCTTGAACTTTGACCTACCCCTTGAAATTTGACTTTGACCTTGACCATAATGTATCCGTCATTTTATGTTCAGTACATGCTACCAGGAGCTACCGCCTGCTAGTGGTCATTGCCACCTTCTTGTTTTCGTCTGGTGGAGGACACCATCTTGTGTGTACTCATCTTACTATCATGCTAGTTTTATTCTAACCCGCCACAGTGCAGTAATCATTTATTATTACTGAGGTGCCCGTCATCTTATAATTTGGGCGCCATTTTGAAATCTTGTAATTATTTAGCTAAAGATTTGGGAAAAATTCCAAAAGTCACCGTAAAAATCAATTATTAATTTACAAATTGAATCTATGGATTCCTGTCCTCGGTTCGATTCTTTACCAGTGACAGGTGTAACTAAATATTAAACATTTAATATTTTGTTTTCCATTACCTTTCGCGGAGTTTATTAATCATTCACTCTACGAAAATCAACTCGAGTCAATATACCTGACCATCGAATTAAATACAGTGCCGCTATGCATTACGTGAAATTCTAGTTTTTTGATACTTAGATTAACCTTTCAAATGTTCACGTACATACCATCCATACATATCCATCAAGCGTGTTCGGATCGCAAGACCGGGTCATGAACAATGTCAGACATATAGGCCATGAACTCAGTACACACAGGAAAACGGAATGTACGCACATGAAAACGGAATTTACACAAAGGAAAACGGAATGTACACACAGGAAAAAGGAATGTACACAAAGGAAAACGGAATGTACACACAGGAAAACGGAATTTACACACAGGAAAACGGAAATTTCACACAGGAAAACGGAATTTACACACAGGAAAACGGAATTTACACAGGAAAACGGAATGTACACACAGGAAAAATGGAATGTACACACAGGAAAAACGGAATGTACACACAGGAAAACAGAATGTACACACAGGAAACGGAATGATCACACATAAAGTAGCGGAAACACATGCTTATTTGGAAATCAGAATAGAAGAAATAAATCATACTTTTTAAAATATAAATAATTCATTTATTTTCAATAGTACACACATGACAGTTAAACAAATGATTATTGTATGTAGCCAGCTTTCCGCAGTTCTTTAAGTATGGACGATACTTCCTCGATATGCGAGTAGTTTCCTCTACGAACAGATGCCACCATCAGTCTTAGCCGGTCAACCAATATGTTTGATCTTTCCATGATGTGTAATCAATCTCTTCCGCCACCATCTTCCTTGCACGTTTATAATAAATATTATTATCTCTGGTGTCTTCCGTTTTACCGTCAACCACAAGGTCACTTTTATCATCGAGCCAGTGATTATCACAAGTTTGATCAGGATAATTAATTTTATTATGTCGTTTTCATCGTTTTGGTCTCAAGCCACCATCACAGTTTTCGATCTTGCCTGCTTTAGCTGCTTCAGCACAGTCTTCGATCACGCCACCATCTTCAGAGTCACTGTAGCAATCACCGTAGAATGCATCGTCTTCACCCAGATTACCTTAAGAATTCGATATCGTTGATGTCGAAGTGTCTTCATCGTCTTCATGCTTCCTTTTTAGAAGTCCTGCTTTCGAGGATTTTCGGCGCTGGGTCTCCGGGCCTTTTCAGCTGTAGCCACCGAGAGTGTCGGGTCACTTTCCATTTGAGCAGCATGTAGTTCCTTTTGTAACTCGTTAAGTCAGTTAGGGGTACGGTGCTGGCGAGCTTTCGACATGGTAATCTTCTTCACGGAACTTGGGTTTGTGTGCTTGGGCACCAACAGGTTGTGGCCCTGTTCTTAACGTCAGGTGATCGTTATGTAGCTTAATGCAATTTCTTCTAAATTATTTGTTTCGGCTTGCCACTTGGAAATTACGTTTGGCATTCTGCAGTAGGGTAACCAAGTCGAGTAGTCTCGTGGTACGTACGGTTTTGTGGTTAAATATTTTTCCAAATCTTTTCTCCTTTTTTTTGTAGTAACTGTATCATGCTGTGCCAGTTCTATATTAGTCTGGTCTACGTTAACAAGTTAGGGCGTTTGTGGCTTAATGTGCTGTATCTATTTGACTATTTCTCTTTTTGACATTCACAGCTAGCTAGCTTTGTTTTGCGAGAGTCCGATTGCGGAACTTGATAATGTAAACTATAATAGTTTAATGTTATGCTTATACATTTGTGCAAGTTATGAATGTTATAGTTACAGGGATCAGTATTATACAATATTATCAGTATTATATCAGAATTATTCAACTATGTATTTTGTGAAATAAACTATTTTGTACCTGTTTATAATGCACCTATTTGCAGTTGAAAGGATAGTAATTAAAGATGACGTAAAGATAAAATTTAACTTTGCTTATACCTACAATAACACACCTGTAGTAGCCATTCCTAATCCAGCTTAGGACATTGTCATTTGTTTTCAGGTACATATT
Source organism: Bacillus rossius redtenbacheri (assembly GCF_032445375.1). Taxonomy (NCBI): domain Eukaryota; kingdom Metazoa; phylum Arthropoda; class Insecta; order Phasmatodea; family Bacillidae; genus Bacillus; species Bacillus rossius. The sequence goes on from NC_086330.1 coordinate 152,696,858, forward strand.
TTGTGAGGGTACTTTTGTTATAGTTTATCCATGCGTGGGTTGGAGGTTATTTGCTGATCTGCAACAAGTACCCTTCACAACTAAGCATGTGTTTCCGCTACTGTATGTGTGATCATTCCGTTTCCTGTGTGTACATTCCGTTTTTACTGTGTGTTCATTCCGTTTTCCTGTGTGTACATTCTGTTTTCCTGGGTGTAAATTCAGTTTTCCTGTGTAAATTCCGTTTTCCTGTGTGTAAATTCCGTTTTCCTGTGTGTAAATTCTGTTTTCCTGTGTGTACATTCCATTTTACTGTGTGTACATTCCGTTTTCCTGTGTGTACATTCCGTTTTCATGTGCGTACTTTCCGTTTTCCTGTCTGTAAATTCCGTTTTCCTGTGTGTACTGAGTTCATGGCCTATATGTCTGACATTGTTCATGACCCGGTCTTGCGATCCGAACACGCTTGGTGTATATGTATGGATGGTTTTGTACGTGAATATTTTAAAAGTTTATCTAAGTATCAAAAAACTAGAATTTCATGTAATGCATAGCGGCACTGTATTTAATTCGATGGTCAGGTATATTGACTTGAGTTGATTTTCGTAGAGTGAATGATTAATAAACTCCGCGAAAGGTAATGGAAAACCAAATATTAAATATGTTTAATATTTAGTTACACCTGTCACTGTTAAAGAATCGAACCGAGGACAGGAATCCATCGATTCAATTTGTAAATTAATAATTGATTTTTACGGTGACTTTTGGAATTTTTCCCAAATTTTTAGCTAAATAATTACATGATTTCAAAATGGCGCCCAAATTACAAGATGACGGGCACCTCAGTAATAGTAAATGATTACTGCACTGTAGCGGGTTAGAATAAAACTAGCATGATGGTAAGACGAGTACACACAATATGGTGTCCTCCAGCAGACGAAAACAAGAAGGTGGCAATGACCACTAGCAGGCGGTAGCTCCTGGTAGCATGTACTGAACATAAAATGACGGATCCATTATGGTCAAGGTCAAAGTCAAATTTCAAGGTCAATGTCAAAGTTCAAGGTCAAGGACAAATTTCAAGGTCAAGGTCAAATTTAAAGGTCAACGTCAAAGTTCAAGGTCAAGGTATAAGTTCTAGGTCAATGTCAAAGTTTAATGCCAACAGTCTAGGTTAAAGGTATGGTGAACAGAAAATTATACTCACATGTCGCCGGCACACTCTAGCAGACGAAAACAAGATGGTGGTCTCCAGGGACGAAGACAAGATTGGGAGCAGCTGAAAACAGCTAGTACTTTGTAGTAAGGCCCTTTGTGATGAAAATGTTTTCCCAGGTTCGTCTCTGACCAATACTTTTACAAAAAATCAGGCTTAGGTAATGCTACGATCGACTGGTAAACATTCATGACTGTAGCCGATATAGCTACTAAAGTGAAAGGTACAAAATACCAATCAAACACCAGGTATGCTTGTAAGAAGTATTTATTGATGCAGCTAAACATACTACTAAATATTCAGAACATTGAACACACAGCTGTTGCAGGTAACATGGTGCGAACGACTAGATCTGGATGTAAAGAAAACCAGTGAAACGCAGCCCTTGTCTATTCACAGGCCTGGAAATACCCCGACGAGTGGTTGCATAATCTACTGGGCAGCGAGGCGAATGAGTCTCATGGAGGGTCACAAAATTCGTCAGCTGCGGCAGTGCATTAACACAAACACATACTCTCAAAGCTCCTGTCGTATGTTGTTGCAGCACTTCACCCTGCTAAAAGTTTCAGAGCTCAGCCAAGCGATGTACCACCACAGCACCCCCTTACCAGTGACTTCTGTACACGACATGAGAAACACCAGGGAAGACGACATTGCAGTTGGATCTTGTGTGCCGTAAATTTGAAGTATTTGGCACAAATTTATTTTTCACCTAAATTCTCCAACTGAAACATTGTTAGACATTTGTGCATACTGATGAAATCTTTCCTACGAGAGTCCCGCGACACTTACCTAACGCTTCAACCTACACCCAGATGTAATTTAGTCTATGCTAGAAATTCGCCTCATTTTTCTCCTCGACTCGAGTCACGAACCCGACCAGTAACAGTGTCCGAAGTCGAGACAGGAGGGCGCCTCCCAGCGGCTGCCCACAGCAGGCCAGTTCCAATAGCCCAGCTTACGTTGGCAACGCCTAGGCATGCCCCCTTCCTAATGTTTCATTGCCGTCGGGCACGTATCGGTGCCCGGCACAAGAGATTACCCACAAGCAAACACCCCTCCCCATCCCTCCATCGATTCCAGGAACTTCCACCCAGATCAACAGCCTTCGGGCTTCTAGAACAGACCACTGGTCAGCGAACGGACAGCTTGCGCCATCTCCGGGTGGCAAAGCGAACTAACTTACCTTTAGTTAGCCGCCGGAGCGAGACCTCTGCCGGCCGCTACCCCAACACAATCTAAGTTCCTTTCCACCCCGACAGAGCTCGCACCAGTGGGCCCCACATGGACCTAGCTTTCGCTAGTCCCCCCTCGCGGCACTCTGGCGTACCAAAACCGAGTCAGTTCCGGTTGTCACCGACAGAGCGCTCTGCTTTGCACCTCTGAGACCCCTTCAAGTTAGGCAATTAGCCCTCTTCGTTTTTTTTGTTGGGCGGTGTAAGTACTTCGCGCGCTTATTCCAGGCAATCAGAGCCCATTTCTCCCACTCCCTAAAATGGCGGAATTCAAAACGGCGGAATTTTCGAGAAAACAAAATAACGTCATCCAAGATGGTGGATCCAATATGGCCGCCAAGGTCCAGGTCATCCAAGATGGCCTCCGTGATGTCACAATCCAAGATGGCGGTCGGCTCTACGGCTCCACCGCCTGGCGCCTGCGCCAGTAACCCCTTTTATATATTACTTGTATTGATGAATGATATAACCAAGCACTGTAATCGATCCAATAAATAAGTACATTAAAAGTAAATGTTTTGATGATTTTTGGAATTTTTTGATGATCTTTGGAATTTTTCCAGAATTTCTATCATAATAATTATAGAATTAAAAGTTGGTGGCCAAGATGGCCGACATGTAGTGGATGTCAAGGTAATAAAAATACTTCACTCCTGCAGGTAAAAAATTAATCTAACATGGCGGCAGCACCCTCTAGCAGACGAAATAATGATGGCGGATCCAAGATAGCTGCCATGACATCACACTAGCTGACGCAATATATTCCTTGGCATTTGTGGTGGGAGGTCAGTTTGCTGGTGGCTTCTGTGGAGGAAGGAATCTGTCGCCATTTTTAATCGAATGACCTCTCCGGGTTCGAATCAAAGACACCATATTGTAAGTGCGATTTTTAATTAAATTTTAATTATTTTTTTTTATAATTTTTAAATTTTCCCGATTTTCTACCTTAAAAATTACGAATTTTTAATATGGCGTCCGTATCGAAAATTGCAACGTTTCTATCATCTAAGATGGTAAATGCAAACGTAAGGGAGTGAGGCATTCGATTACAAGATGGCTGAATTCAAAATAACAGAATGTTCTAAAATTCAAAATGGAGGAATCCAAGAAGGCAGTCGAGTAAAAGGTTATCCGAGATGGCCGCCGTGACGTCACAATCCAAGATGGCGTTTGGATCACCGCTCCACATACTGAATCCTGGCTCTTGAACCTCAAATTATACAACTGATGCCTCCACTGCATTCATTCTTCTGTAACAAATATTTTTATCAGATACTCATTTAGTGTAATAGAATGGACTTAAAAAGTCGCGCAAGTGATAATTATAAACACTAGTGAAACTTTTCACGTCCATTAAATTACACTTAAGGAATATCTGCTAAAAAATATATATATATATATTTTTTCCTAACCTAAGTTAAAACTAAGTGTGTAAGGGAGGGGTCTAGGTATGGAAGACTCTAAGTGCGTCTCAGGGCAAGCCCTATACGCTCTAAACATGCGGGTTTTTAACCATGCAGAAAAGGTCACGTGCATCATGTGCTAGGAGGGGATTGGCCAGCCATGGCAGACGTTTTCGCCATGACTAACTCCCCTCACTCTTAATTCTAGACTAAAACTAGATAAGTTGGGCCCAGGTAAAACCTCCATAGACAGAGGGAAAACCCTGGGCACATACATGCGGGATGCAAAGGTCATGCATTATTACAAGCAGGTGGATTACAGGAATAGAAGGATGGTCCTGGGAGAAGAGTGGGGCGTGGTAGAAGTTCTACTATGCAAGGGTGGGGCACTTGGACTTTTAGTCCGCATTGGTTTGGTCAGGTCTGGTCATTTTGGGGGCGGCTTATGCCGTTTACCGTCGTGCTGCCAGTTAGCACTCATTGTGGCTGTGTAATATGATCGTGTAAGTGGGGCGTTCGCGAACTGTGGCGTCGGACTAGACTTCAGAGTGGTGACATAGCTTCAGGTCGACCTGTCGCCAGTAAAAGGCTGTCGGTCAGTTAGAGAAATTGCCACCATCTGTCATTGAAAAGTCCTAGCTGCAGCACTACGCTGTGTGAGCTGCGGTCGCGAGCAGGGCATCGAGCCAGACTCCAGAATGGTGACATAGCTTCAGGTCGACCTGTTGCCAGCAAAAGGCAGTCGGTCAGTTAGAGAAATTGCCACCTTCTGTCATTGAAAGACTCTAGCCTAGCATCTACGCTGTTAATCTTCGAAGGATAATTTACTTATGCCATTAGGGCCCCGCTGGGCCAAAGCACGACTATTTGATTCGCCTGATAGTTTGTGTTGTGCAGTGTGTAGTGGGATGATGTGTGCTTATATATAATTGGGGCCTAATATTAACTTAACTTAATATTAACTTAATGTACGTGAGCTGCCAGCTTGTGTGCGTACGCTCCGCGCGCGTGTTCTCGCGCTCGGAGCAGGGGGAGGGGGCGCGCTGATTGGTCCGCGGGCTGCCGGCCAATCAGAGAGCAGTCCCGCCGCGTCCGCGTCTACGGCGGGCGGTGTGACAGGATAGATTTTGGGCGTTTATATTTCTCATTAATGTCTGGATCATAATTTCCTAATGTAGAAATATGTGGATTTAAACTATTTGCGCATTTATCGTAAAAAGTTTGTGTAGTTCTGATGTAGAAGTCTTGTAAGGTTTCCGACTTCGTTTCACGATGCAAGGCTGCTACAGCACAATACACTGGGGCGTCTGTAACTGCCCGAATACATTTGTTTTGTACTCGTTGTAGCTTTATTAAGTGCGATTTCGCAGCAGTTGCCCATACTGGGGCTGCGTACGTAATTATGGGGCGAATGAGTGCTTTGTAGAGCAGCAGACCATTTTTTACTGTGCCTCCACATCGCCTACTCATGACTGGATATAGTGAGCTCATTCTAGCATGGGCTTGAGCCCGCTTGGCGTCAATATGATGGCGCCAGAGCAGTTTCCTGTCCATGTGTACGCCTAGGTATTTTACTACGTCCTTGTGAGGGATTTGTTCGTTGAACAAATGTATGGGTGGCCTGCGTTCTACAGGCGGAAGATTTTTGCGGGTAAACACAATAGCCTCTGACTTAGCTGTGTTTACTTTTATTCGCCAGGATGTGCACCATTGCTGGTACACAGCTAATGCATCCTGGAGTCTGGCCGTGGCCAGCTGGAGGTTATATGATCTACTGTAAAGTATAGTATCATCTGCATAGCAACCTATCTTTACTAGGCGGTGTTCAGGGCGTGGTAAGTCATATGTATATATGTTGAATAGGACAGGGCCAAGAATACTGCCTTGTGGTACGCCAGCTCTTATTTGTTTAATATCAGACAGAGCTCCTTCAGTTGACACTCTGAAGGTTCTGTCTGCGAGGTAGGACGCGACTAGCTTAATATAGCAGGTCGGGGAAATTAGTTTGAAATAATTTGTAGATCAGCCCCGCATGAAATACCCTGTCGAAGGCTTTTTCTACGTCTAAAAACGTCGCAACTACATAGTTTTGAGCGTTAAATGCGCTAGTGATCTCTTCTGTGAGACGAACTAATTGATGTACTGTCGAATGGGTACTTCGGAAACCGAATTGCTCGTCCGGCAGTAAGTTGTGATCGTGTATGTGTTTGTTAAGCCTGGATAGTAGGATTTTTTCCGCGACTTTCGACACAGTGCTTAGTAGGCTTATTGGCCTGTAATTCTGAGGCAGGGTTTTGTCTTTCCCTGGCTTGTGGAAAACAATTACTTGTGCTTGTTTCCACTGGGTAGGGAAAATATGTAGTCTGAGCATTGCGTTTATGCATTCAGCTAAATATTCTAGTGCTTCGTCGGGGAGCTGTTTTAGGACAACTGCCTGGATGCGGTCGTTGCCTGGTGCTTTACGCGGCTTCATTTGCTTGATAGCTCGCTTAATTTCCTGGGCCTGTGTTAATAGGGGCTCGGAGACTGTGGGCTGGTGCAGTTTAGCGCGTAGTTCGCGGTAAATCTGCGCTGTGAACGGCCTATCGCAGGGCTCCATGTTGGGCTGGAAGGCGTTTTCTAAGACATTAGCGAAAGCTTGTGCCTTGTCTTGGGGCTGAAAAACTATGCCGTTGTTTGTTTGAAGGGGAGGGATTTTATCCGTTTTATTTAAGAGTCGCTTCGTCATGGCCCAGGCACTCCCGTCCTGGATCTTGAGTTGCGAGATCTTTGTTTCCCATTGGCTGCTGCGCCAGAGGGAAATTTCGTCGGAAATGACTGTTTGGATTTCATTTATCCGGCGTTTTGTGGTTTGTGTGCGCCGCCGAGTGTATTCACGGCGTAATCTGTTTTTTTGCGATATAAGATCGCTGATGTAAGCTGGCAGCTCGTCATGTGCTAACTTAACTTCCTTTTCTGGGATGCACGCGTCTATACCGGCCTGGATTTTCACTGTGAACTCAGTTATCGCAGTTTCAAGATTAATGCTATTTTCTATAGTGAGTTCGGCCACATCCTGAAGGTTTGTGGTCAAGTAATTTTTAAACCCGCGCCAATCCGCGTTTTTATAATCTCTATACTTCCGTGGCGGGTTTGAGTCTGTGTTCGCGTCATCGAAAATTAGGTGAACAGGGAAATGATCTGAGGAAAGGGCGCGGACAACCTCGAGTTCGAATCCCGTGTTGACACGCTTGTTTATGGCGATATCTAGAATATCTGGCAAGCAATTAATGCTATTTGGGTCGTGAGTGGGCTCTGTGGGAGCATGCACGTGGTAGTTTTTGTTCTGTTGGTCGGCAAACAGTAGCCTACCATTTGCTGTGGTGCGTCTGCAGTTCCACTGTGTATGTTTGGCATTTATATCGCCTACTGCCAAGAAGCTCGGGGCTGCTCCGTACAGGGCGTTGAGATCGTCCTGGCAGAGGGACCTACCGGGTGGGGCGTACATAGAAATGATTTTAAGTTGTTGTTGGTTTATTGAGATATTAATTCCAACAGCTTCAAGGTTATGAAAGTCGGGGAGTTGGCATACTGAGTGCTTAATACTGTTATGAACTGCTAGGGCTACCCCGCCGCCTCTGTTGTTTCTATCGCGCCTATATATTACGTAATTTAGTATCGTTAGGCGATCTATCGGTTGTAAGTGTGTCTCGTTTATAGCCGCGATTTTAATTTTGTATTTTTCCAGGTGGTTTATAAACTCCGGTAATTTATTTTTAATTCCGCGTGCATTCCAGAAAAGAAGGGAGTGGACCTTAATACTATTGGTCGAGGTTGTTAAGCAACTCGGGACCGGATTAGTTGCTACCATTGAGTATGGTATTCAATCCCTGAACAAAGCCCAGCGTAGCTTGGACTTTTTTGGGTAGGTCAAAGCTAGGGTCGCACCATATCGCGAGGAGTTCGCATAGAGGGCCGATGGATGCTGCCAATTTCGGGTCGGTCATGAGTGTGTGGTTGCTTTCCAGGATTTTCTGGAAAACAGCCGGCTCTGCGGGGCTTTGTGCTGTGGGTGCGGGCGGGGCAGTTGGCGGCATCGGCGTCGCATCAACTACCATCGTCTCCACGACTGGAGCCGCAGTTTCCTGTCGCGGCGCTACAATAGGCGCTGGTGTTGTGGCAGCCTTGCTTGCCAGCAGCTTGTCCTGGGCTGGCTGCTGGGGTTTGCCCTGGCCATTTTTGTGGCCAGTCCAATTCTTTTTCGGCTGCCTCTGGTTGCGGGGGCGCGGGTTGTTAGCCAGCGCCGGGAAATTCAAATCGTCCCGGTAGCTGGGTTCGCAGTGTTGTTGGAGGGGCGCGTAGCGGTTTTGGAACGCCTGAGGCATGTACTGGCCCAGGTTGTTCTGGTGTGCCCGCTGGTCCCAGTGGTTGGGCCTAGGCGGGCCCTGGTGGCCTGAAGGGCCGGCCTGCTGGGGCGCGGGCTGCTCAGCTGCGCGCTGATTGGCGCGCATGTCGCGGCGAGATTGTTGCTCGCGTTCCTTGCGAGCCTGGGGCGGTGAATGACGGCGGGTCTCGCGCTTGTATTCGCGGCAGCCGCGGTAATTCGCGCAGTGGGGCTCGCCGCAGTGTGCGCACTTCTTCTCGGCGGTGTCTTTACCGGCGTGGGGGCAGTTAATTGCGCTGTGGTCGCCGCTGCACCACCTGCACACTACGTTGGCGTGGCAGCCTCTGCCAAAATGCCCGAAGCGCTGGCATTTGCTGCACTGGCTCGGGCCTGAAGGGCGCTTGAAGTCGTCTACCCTTATACGTAGGCCGGCGAACTCCGTCAGTCCGTATACGCGTGCCTTGTCGAAGGCCTGTGGCACCTCGATGACGAGGGCGTCGCACTTTGAGTTGCGCTGTCGGCTGGTGAGAAACCAGTGGTTCTGCACTGGCAGGTTTTGCGCGGCGAATTCCGCAACGATGAAGTCGTTGGGAATATCGTGATGAACTCCCCGGAGTACAAATTTGTTCGGCACTTCGTCCTTCTGAAGGAGGACGGAGTGTTGGGCCCCTATTGCCTGAAGGGCCTTGGTCGCGCGGACGTAGTCCGTTATTGATGCCGGGTTGACCTGGATTTGGTCGCGGCCGCGGTTCTGGCAGGTAAACTTCTCTGCCAGAGCTGCCTTTAGGACGCTGTATACCTGCGGGTATTGATGGCCCTTGTCCAGGAAGATAAAAATATATGTGGCAGAACAAAAGATGTAAGGGAGGTATCGTGTTAAAATTACAGATATAGCCCTTAAATAGTAGTATTAAAAAATATTTATGACGAGAAACCAAGCCTTAAATGATTTTTGTAATAAATAATATTTAGTTATTCTTAAGCGGTTTGTAAATTATGCGTTAACACGTGGAGCTCAGCACGCCGCGCCGTTTGTTCGCCTCTACAGCGGGTCGCTATCTGTGCAGACGCGTGCGAGGAAGACGCAAGAAGTTCCGCTGCCAAGGGAACAGCGTCGAGAAGGGCAACAATAACGCCTGCCTCTCGAAGGCTTGTTGTGACGAGGAAGGGTTGGGGAAGGGGGGATTATCTCACGGGAGGGGAAGAAGAAAAGGGAGCTACCGGGAGCGCGGGATGGGGAGACTATCTCTTCATGTATGCATGCAGAGTGCCTCGGGTGACATTCCGTCCATTGCAATCCGTGCCTGTTCTCTGGCTCGGAAAAGGTGTCGGGAATGGTTGGGACTGCGCGGGGAGGGGTGATGATGGGAAGGGGTAGTAAGGTTCTTCTGCGTCTCCACCGCTTGGCTGCATGAGCCAGACTCCAGCTTTAACCTGTACGACTTTTCCTTTACCCTTCTTAAAAAAAAATTCTTACTCGCAACACACGACAAACGTTTCATTTTATTTTAGTTTTTGAGTAACTACATGCAATATTGGGTTTTTCAAAACCTAATAAAGTCCAACGTGACTTTCTACAAGAAAGCTAATAATGTGGAATATTTTAGGTAGATTTCCAAGAAATTATACCTATTGAAGCCGTTACCATGGTGTGACGTTCGGATTTTTTTTATATAGTTTGTCGTTTCATGGTCCATAAAACCCCAAAACGATCGCCAGCTCAAAAGTTAATACACAAACACACAAACACACCCACACACACATATTTTCATAATTTTGTGGACAAGATAAATTCAGTAATTTTTCACAAATCACTTCCAAACTGATACATAAAATCCAGTAGTGCAAAATATCGGTTAATGGACAATATTCGACCAAAGAGGTAGAAATAAGGGAAGTTTTTTTTTGAAAAACAGAAAAATCGCTGTAACACTCTTAATATGAAAAATATCATATCCGTTCGAACGTACTATAACTCGTAGGAGTAATACCAAAATCTTTTGTCTGAATAAGTTTTTGATACGACCAACCATAACGGTAAGGGGTTTAAAAAACAAGGATTGGAGGACAAAAAATTCATAACTCCCTTCGCAGGCACAACATTGAAATCTTACAGATTTTTTGTTAATCTTATAGTTTTTATATAAAACTTTTGTTTGAAACAATTTATTCGAAAGGAAATACAAGAGGAAGGGTTCTTTAGAGCAAACAATTAAACAGTGTTGTGAGAAGCACATGAAATGTTTATTGCGAATATTAAAAACTCGAATAAACCACACTCATAAAGGCTTGAGAATATTTATAGGAGCGCGCTTCTACTTGCAGTACTCCTTGAATCGTAACTTAAAGCAAAGAAATAGCCAAGTTAACAAAATACCTTATTAATACACAAAACTACCCAATTACCCTATGAACATGAACAATTATTGAACACCAGCAGTAAGCAAATTATTAAATAACAATACTACATATACACAGATTACAAATGACCGCTGATCTTCTTACTTGAGCCCAAGTGCGACTGGCTCCTCTGACACAAAGTAATTTACAAATGACAAAATAAATTATATTTATGCTGACTCTAAAACAAACTTCATGAAACATTAAAAGTCTTGCAACGTTTTGCAGCTCCGATCAAATCTTTGTGGAAGAACTTTATCAAACTTAATAAAACTTCCTCAAACTGTCTAGTTATGTGTGTCTGTATGATAAACGAAGTGAAACTGAAGTTAAGCCCCTCGGATATTCAGGTGCAGACCTATGCCACACTCGCCTCGGAGTTCGTTGGTAGCGAGGGTCCGCTCCAGGGTCTAGTGCGGCGAGTCGTCTCGTGGCCGTGTTGCCTGGCACGTAGCGCTCTGCTCCCCAACGGCGCTTGACCCGGGCTTCGCTGGCAACCACCGAGCTCCGATGACGCCGTCAACCGCTGGGCGAAACAGCAGCCACACCTAGCTCTTCCTTCTCGTTGGCTCTCGTGATTTGTCACTCTCGTAGAGAGGAATGTCTAACAAGCTAAGTTCTCCACGATGTTCTCGTTGTTAAGCTCTGTCGTTAAAATTGCTTCTTCCCACTTCAGTATTTCAAATAGCTTAGTCCAATGTTGGTAAGTCTAAGTCCGGTTGAATTGCTCTGACTTTATATATCACCACTGCCCTTGTCACACACAGTGTCCTCTATTAAGCCACATATGCCCTTCTTGTAGCGATACTCACTTCGACTCGCCCACTCGCACTCGCCCGACTAGTGAACAAAAAATTCGTCGGCGAGTATTTTAACACTTTGGTGGCAGTTTTCCCTTACCCAAAGGTCGTAAATTTGAAGGAGTGGTTTTTCACACTTAACTCGCTCAGCGAGTAGTCACTCGCTCCGTGCGTGGCGTCGACGAGTTACCTATTCTGCCGGTATGCCCTACTGATACCTCAGCGCTGGCTGGGCTAAGTCCGAACCTGCATGAAAAGGTTAAACGTCCGTCCATTCTCCAAGTCGTTGCGGGGTCGAGCAGAGATGTTCTGGTGATGACGAGGTGAGGGGCAGCGTAGTAATAGGGTGACGTATCCGGTGGGGAGAGCCTCCTCCTCAGATCTCCGAAGATTCTCTGCTTGCTGTAGGCCAAACCTGGTCTTATACCGAACTGAAGTCACAACACTTTTTATTCGTCCCCAAATTACAATAGAAGTTTTATCGCCTTCAATGTACTCCCCTTGGCGATCCCTACATCGCTCCATACGACGTTTTCATGTTGAAAGCAGTGCTGGAAATCCTCTTCTGTCAGCTGGTTGAGAACCTCCGTCGCTTTTGCTTTAACCGCTTCCACACCTTCAAATCTAGTCCACATCAGCGCCGACTTGACTTTGGGGAATAGAAAAGAGACACAGGGGGAAAGGTCGGGCGAGTACGGTGGATGTTCCAACACGGCGATGCCGTATTTTGCGAGGAACGCTTTCACAGGCAACGCAGAATGGGCATTGTCTTGAAGGATCCAGGACTTGATATTCCACAAACCGGGTCTTCGTCTTCTCACACGCTCACGTAGGGCCGTCAGATCCTCGATGTAGAAGTGTTGATTGACCGTCTGACCCTCGGGTACCCATTGAACGTAGACAATGCTACGAATGCTGAAAAAGACAATCACCATCGCTTTAAATTTGGATTTGCTCATCCTGGCTTTATTTTTGCCTTGGCGAGCTTGGACTATTCCATTGCATGAATTGCCTCTTAGTTTCGGGATAGTAAGTAAAAAACCACGATTAATCACAAGTAATCACCTTTTCTAACAAATCTGAATGAGTGGCGATGTTGTTTATGTTGTCAGTACAAATGTTCTGTCTTGATTCCTTTTGCTCGGGAGTGAGGGGTTTCGGCACCATTTTTTGCGCAAACCTTCCGCATGTTAAATGATTCATGCAAAATCTGTGGAAAACTTTCTTTGTCGATTACTGTCATTTCAGCAAGCCCTCGGATGCTCAGACGACAACCAGCGCGGATTAATTTACCAATTTGTTCAATGTTGTGGTCCGTTTTTGACTTTGAGGACCGTCCTGGGCGCCGATCGTCTTCGGTTGTTCCACACCCTTCTTTAAACAGTTTAAACCACCCAAAAACTTGTGTGCGAGATAAAAATTCATTCCCATAGACTTCTTTCAACATTGCATTAGCTTCTGTGGCAGTTTTCCCTAGTTTAACAAGAAACTTGAGGTTAACCCGTTGCTCTATCTGACCACTTGGCATTTTTCCGACGCGTCAAAAGGGTGTAGACTAATTCAATCAACTGCTAGAGTCAAACTGAGCGATCTGATGGCCTGTCTAGCGAGCTCAGGGTGGGGGAAGGACCATCAAACACAGTCATGTTCAAACATGTCGCAGCATGCTCGAATTATGCTGGTAGAAGCATCAGTCCGGTTATTTAATAGCCACACCTCGTATAGTCGCTCGGCTGGTATCTACTCCGTCGGAGAACCCTCCAGAAACACGGAGTTACAACTCTCTTTCCGGTGGAGGGTGGAGGGGAGAGTGATGTCAGGTGACCAGTGATGTGGTTCCCCCTCCACCCCCCGCCAAGGGTGCGCCTGAAGTTGTTGTGATGATGAAAGGAGCCTGAGGGTTAGGCTACCTGTGGTGTTAGTTGCATTGCTGGTGGTGTCACTTCCAGGGGAAAAGCTCACAGAACAACGTACATTCAATAATACGTTGCAGGTGGGAGACCAACTGCATCAAAATATAGAGGAGTAGAATAAAAAAAATCATTCCCCCTTAGTAGGTACACTATCAAATCCGTTCGAATTGTTTGTAAATCTTATAATTTTTACCTAAACTTTGTCTGAAACCTTTTTGATAATACAAACCAATACTGCAAGGGGTTGTAAAAACATGGGGTTTAAATAAGAAAATAAATAAAAATTTTCTTATCATGTACTATATATAATTAATTTTTGTTTAACTTTTGAAATATTGTTGAAAACATTTGTGTAAAGTAAATTTTTTATCACAAATCATTACTGCAAAGGGTGGAAATAACAAGGGTAGAAAGACAATATGTCACTACTTTTTTAAATAGACATACTATCAAATGCATTATTATTTATTGTAAAACACTTAAACTTTATCTAAAACCATAGGTTGAAATAATTTTTGATGAAACGAACTATTACCGTAAAAATAAGGTTTCAAAATTAAAAAATAAAATTTTCTTACTATAAACTTTGTCAGAATTAATTAATAACCATCCGAATATTACCGTAAACCTTTTCCAAAAAAAATCTATACGACCACATGTTAGTGCAAGGGATGAAAAATAGAGTTTGGAGGTCAAAAATAATTTCAGTACTACCTTATTAGGCATGATATGAAATTCGTTAAGACATTCAATGCTGGATGCAATTAAGTTAAAAAAATTCAAAATATTTTTGCTGTGTGGAAAATGAGAAACTGTTAAATCGATCTTTTTTGAATATTGGCGAAAATATAGGATGTTACGTAGGCTACATTAAGTTTTTAAAATGTTCCAGGAGTTATAAAATTTTCCAAAATATTTCCAGAAGAAATAGGTACTTCAAAATCCACCTACGCTTTTAGGTTTTGCCGAAAGGGATTTTTTACTTAAATTTATTCATTTTACCTGACTTTATCTGAAGTTTTATGTGAAATTCCATTGTGCTAAATGTCAATTAATTTAAAATAAATTGCAAACATAAGATCATTATTGGTAAAGTTTGTAGTTGACTCCTACACTACTAACTGAATAGGTAAAACGTATTTTATGGTTTTTCTTCTGGTTGAATTATTTATGTATTTTTAATGTTTAAGCTGTATACAACAGTTTTTTGTAAATATTTTGTCTTAATAACAAACATGATTTATAGTGTCAAGTTTATCTCGAAATCAAATGTTTTTAGAAATTCGAAGGCGAGTAAATTTTATTGACCCCTCTTCGGTTAAAATACTTCTAGTACCTTATTCTCTGATCTGTGTACCAGAACGTTCTCAGTTGTACTACTGCCGAATACGCGGTGAACGATACGGCATGAGGAGGCAACCAGCTCAACGACACTCTAAGCTTCCAACGGAAAGTTATGATCAAATAAGCAGTTACCCTACAGAACATCTCTGAATGTTTTTCCTATCACATATTTACTTAAAAAAGGCTCAGGTTTTTAAAGGCCAATTCACGATTACTTACTTTCACGTAAACATGCCAGCATGAAGACGAGTTAATAGTCACAAAGAAAAGATATGGTACTTACTGAATATTATCTTTTTGTGCTCATCAATTAAATACAACTGCGTTGTGGGGTTTCAGAAAATTAACTTTACTCCATCATTATAAACAAATATGTTTACACTTATCCATGAAAATATTAATCGTTTTACTTTTATATTACTACACGAACACACGTTCCCCCCAAAAAAAAAAAAACAAAACAAATAAAGATGTTTTGGCTTGTGGGGTTTAGCCGATTGGAATTTAAAAAGTTCACCAACTATTCGGTCAAAATTGCAGTCACCATTTTCAGGGAAACAATCTCCTTCTGACGTCTATTAAGTAGTCTACTAGTCAGGGGTGTATCTGTTAGTGAGGCGGGTTGATAAGAAATAACTCTCGCTGGTGTTTCTAGCGCTGTATCGCCTCTGAACTGGCTCGTAGTATTTTCTTTGTGAATAGGATAACAATGAAATTTGAGTGGCAACCATAACATGATGTGACGGAGAAACAAATTAAAATGTGTAAATCAAGGCCCTTGGGTTCTTTCAAAAATATTTACCTGGCGTTTCATGACTCAAAAATTATTCTGTAAACACGCGTTTTAGCCATTTGGCTCTCCTAAAAATTCAGTTTAAAAATTAATTATGGCAAGAGAACTATTCATCCGCACTCAGCGTATTCTTCAATGCTCTTAGTAAACAGACTTCACTCGGATATCTTGAGTAGTTATCAAATCGCGTGATTTCTTCTGAAGCTCTGCGCACTGTAAATGTTCCCAGGTAGGTGGGCGCCTTAAGGGTGTATGTCTTTTTCCACGTCATTATTTTAATTTTGAAGTTTAACACTGTCAAACGTGTAGAATTTTTGAGTGGCCGAACTTCAATAAAAATAAATAAATAAATATAGTTTTTTTTTTTTTTTTTTTTTTTTACAGAAATGGGTGTGAAATTTGAATTTTCAACATTTTTGTGCGGCATGAATAATAAGAACCAAATTGAATAAATAACTGAAAATTTTTGGGTTGAAAGGCTACTGCGTAGTATGGTTTAGACTAGGTTTTAAGGAAAAAATATTTAGACTTTTAATATTATATAAATTATGATGATTTTAAAAGGTCACGTAAAATTAAAAAAAATATTCTGAAATAAATTAAACCATATCACATAGCTGCCAATAAGATTAAATTTAAACCTAAAAAAATCCAGTTTTATATTCCGTTTCATTTTCCTTATCCACACTGCGCAAAAAAAATTAAAAATGCGACTTTGCCAGCCAATTATGTAGAGTATGCGATACATATTTTTTTAATTTCGTGAAAGTTCAGCCACTCAAAACGTCAGCATGTTTAACTGTGTGTACCGTAAATATAAAATAATGACCTGGAACCTCAGGCAACAGGCTCGAAAGCCGGCGGTACTTATGAACAAGTACACGTCTTCGTTTTCTTCCCACCCTCACCCAACTTCCTACTGGTTAAAAGAAGAAAAAAAAAACACGTACATGTCGTTAAACAAAATTTCGGCGTTTGCCACACGTTTACAAGTCGAGACGTTTTAAGACACGCGAACCCATGTGACATAAAAAATCACCATTGCAATTCACGCTTCCATTTTGTCACAGCACACCTCTTACGACTTTCCGTTCCCATCCTCCTCCCGAGGGGGGTGGGGACCTAACTTCGCTCTCTGCCTCCTCTCCAAGCCCCTTCTCTTCCGTGCGGACTACGAAAGAAGGGGCACAAGGGCAGTAAGGGATGAGAGCGGATTGTGCTCGAAGCACGGAGGTGATAATGTGCGTGGTCTTTGACATCCTACGAACCTCTTGCAGGTACAATAACGAGTTTGCACACGCACCCCTGTAACATGCATGGCTGGAATTGACGAGGTTTATGTTAAGTGGATAACATTAAACGTTCACTGTATAACTGTATCATTTTTGATGTGAAAATATCTTAGTTCTCAGTATACGGCATTTAGTAGGAGTAAGTCCGTGAAAATGGAACGGAAGACGATGAACTGAAAGTGACATAAAGATGGCGGATCCACGTGTAGAAACATAAACCCGTATATAGTCACTATCATAAACATTAAGGGACATATATTGGTTTACCAAATGAAACTTTATGATAGTGAAACTACCCCGGAATATATTTGGTAAACTGAAATAATCACAGTAAAAAGTAATCTGAAGTTTTAAAATATGTAAAAAAAATTGGCATTACAATGATAATATATAATACATATTCTCCTTCCAAATTCACAATAGGACTAATAGAACAGCGGTTGAGCGCGCGATTATTAACTATAAGGGATGTGGTTCAAATCTCGTCACATTTTTAAAAAAAAATATAAATCTTATCTTTCTTCAAGAAACTGAGAGAAAAAAAGGTATCAGGGACATTTCGGGGTTGCTGGTTTTGTCTCCAATATTTAATTTATTCGAGAACTTTTGAGAACAAATTATTTAACTATAAGTATAATTTTAATAAGCGCCAGCCCAACATCCAATGAAAATCTCTACTGCAAGTGATTTATTTTTAAAATGACATAGATAATCACCCACCAATAAAATGAAGTTATTATAGAACATCACAATACAAATTAACATTAACTAGAGAACATTTTCAAAACTACAATCATCTAGTACATACCCTGAATGAAACGTTCACTCATCACCATACTTGTACGTTTTCGTTTATTGACGTCCTTCGTACACTTTTCAATTATTTTCAGCAAGGAGCCCTCGGAAGATGTCGACTTGTAGACCTCAATAGTTCCCTTCGCTAATTTGCTGACCTTTGAGATAGAATCTACGATGCGTCCTAGACAGTTCTGTGGAACTATTAGACGACACTAATGTTCATTCGTAGAATTCAGTAATTCCTTTTACAGCTTGTGTATTGCTGTAGTAGATACGTTGCAGAAAGTTCCGCAAACTGTTTGACGGCACTAATATTCATATATAGGCATAGAATTCGGTTGTCTCTCTCGTAGTTAGAATATCATTATGGTATAAATCACCATATCATTATGGTAGAAAGTCCTCTAACTGTAGAATTATGGCATTTCACGTATCTGTACTTGAAAAACTTCCAATATTAGTAAAGTTTGAAGATAGTACTCCAGTGAAAAGTTAATTTAATTTGTATTAAAGTTTAGGTACGCAAATATTATTATATTTATTGATTTCCTGTACATAACTCTTCCATATTTTAATTTAAATACTTGCGTATAAGAGCAGACTTTATGCCAAAACTGCACACTAATATCATGAACACCCAAACTCATAGTGTAACGAACACATTCTGACGAAATGTTCTAAAAAGAACCAAACATTCTTCTCTCGTTTTTTTCTTACATAGCATAATTCGTAAATAATCAAAACCAAAGGAATAAGGCTTATACAGATTTCATAGAGAAAACAATTTAACTATGAAAATAAATTACTTTTTGCAAAGAATTGATTAAAATTCCATTTTATTGGCCTATGAATGAAATTAAATTACCATTTAAAATTTTTTCTGCGAATAATTAGGTTCACAGTACTGATATTTTAAAGATAGGAATAATGTCAGCCATTTCTAATTTTGGGCATTTCTTTTTGAGTAGTCATATTGGGTATCATTAATCGGCAATTTTTAAAATGAAACTTACCTTTCTCTAAAAATTACAGTAAAATATTTGCTTTGAATATATTTATGAACATATAAATATTTATTTACAATTTAGATAGTCATTGAACATTACTACTCATTTTAGTTTAAATTTAAGAAATTTATATGTTCGTTAACATTTAATATAGTGGTTGTAAAAAACTATAAAAATATATGAAAATAATATTTTCAGTATTTGAAAAAAACACGCGTTATTATTCGATTACCAACGAGGATTAAAAAAAAACTTGTTAGCAAATATGTATATTTTGAATAATCCAAATACATTCAAACGTTTTTAAACTACAAAAATTATCAGATACACTTTAAATATATAATTGTGAAGGGGTTGTTTTTATATTAATCCGGTTTTATGACGATGCTGCTATTTAGTATCTTATTATTTTTTTTACAACAGCTGTGAACTTCCTGAAATAAATGAAAGGAAGAAGCACACACTTGTATATATGATACTTTTGAAGTGTTTACTGGCGTGTTTATATGACACTTAACACCGCAGTAAACACAACGATAGTACTTACACATCCACGTACTGCGTTATATATCAGTATCTATCCCTATCTCTATGGAAATAACTGGTACTTTTATCTCTATGAAAATAACTGGAACTTTCATTATAAATGTTATCTTATAGTTATAGACGAGCTGAAAACCTCTTTTAATTAAAGCTTTATAAATTT
Organism: Bacillus rossius redtenbacheri; assembly: GCF_032445375.1. Classification (NCBI taxonomy): domain Eukaryota; kingdom Metazoa; phylum Arthropoda; class Insecta; order Phasmatodea; family Bacillidae; genus Bacillus; species Bacillus rossius. Next base: position 152,716,107 of record NC_086330.1, read on the forward strand.
CTAATGTGTCTTACAAGAGAGAAATAAAATAACAAAATACAAACGAAATAATTACTGACAATTATTTAATGTGTAAAGTCACACTTAGCCCTACATGAAAAATAAAACAACAGCCAATATTTTAATACTTTCAGTTGTACTTTGTATTCAATTCAAAAGCACATTGTAAATTGTATCAGCTTATTAGCCACAGTAATTTTTCTATTTAAAAACAAGGCTAAATTTATTAAAATATTTAAATTCAAATTTCTACCGGAAATAATGAATACTGGACAGGTACCTTTAAAATACCGTCAAGGCATACTTGGGATAGTGTTTCAAAAACAGTTTTTCTAAATAACTTCAGTACTAGTGCTCCAGTTGAAAGATAAGACACTGCAGAAATATGCATAATTAATAACATATGATGTTTCTACTCAATTTGTATTTTAAACTCCCTATCCAATAAATTTTAGAAAATAAAAATATTTATGACAACTTTACCGTCACAATTTAATTACACGCATGGATGTATAAAATTATCCCAAGAAGGTTTCAATTGTAATAAACGTTTTAATATATTACATTTTAAATACTCATTATATGTGATGACATGATTTTGGTTCCAAAATATTATATTTATTAGTTCATTCCTCTCACACCCTTTTATATTTTCATTAAAATGTGTAGTTTCCGTATTTATTTTGCTTCCAAAAAAGTTTGAAGTTAATATACAACTGTTTAGCTAAAAAACCAACATCTTACAAATTATATAGTTTGGAATTTTATTAAAAATATAATACAATATAAGACAAGATTTTCTTTAAAATACATTTTTTTAATCTGGTATGTTTTTTTAATGCTTTAAACATTTTGATAAATTTCATCAAAATGTATAGGAAAAGAATCTTTCATCTTGTGAGAAGACCCGAAGATAATTTGTAATGCCATACTATCAGGTTACAAACTATGTTTGCTTTATAAAAAAATTTCAAAATTAAATCATATAAAAGTCTGCTTTTTGATTCTAGCTAAGGAAAACACGCTTATGACTCTTTATACAGTGAAGCGCAAAACTAGTCGCGAATGTTTATGAAGTCATGTAGGAAAAGTTAAACGTAGTTAAACTCAAACGTGAATATGACTCTGTGTCGCCAATACGTACACGGCTTATTTATTAAACGTCATACCTTGTAAATTTACTGTCAGTATTTTCCTCGAAATAGTATGGTTGTATATATATATGTGTGTGTGTACACAGACATGCATATACACACACAACATTTACCGAAACGTCCCGTTTCGTCGTTGAAAGCCTCCGCCTAAATCCTTCCACGCGGCAACTCCTACTTGCGTATCAGTAAAGCGTGTTGCCTAACTCTACGGCTGCATTATGGCCGGGTCTCGTTTACAGTACTGCAATGTGCGTGCTCTCTAATGCTGGGATTACAAAGACTCGCGTAACAAGTAACACGCTACGTGTACGTTAAGATGCTCATTTCGAATAATTGGTATTATGAGAATTACGCAAGAACTTAAAACTTGACTAAGAGTGTTACGAAAGTTGCTGAGGAATTTGAGAAAGATAGCTCCAAAGTTTCAGATGTGACAAGCATATTTTTACTATGCTTAACTGTGACTTTAAAGATAGAACTTATATTAACTACCAGTGACTAATATATTTGATTTATTTTCACATAAAACGCGATACTGAGTGCTAAATCTTGACTATATAGTTGGTCTTGCAATACAAATGTCTGCAGTAATTAAAGTGTACATACGTGTATCAAAACCTTTAAGCTTTTAATTAACTATTATCAAGCAATGCATCTGCTATTAGCTTAAATTAATTTTATCTTCTTAATGTAATACGTATCACAAAATTTGGAAATTTTAATTACCTAAAATACGAACGTCAGCAGACAACAGCCAATCAATCATCAACTCAAACAGAACACTGCTCATCTCCGCTAAACGTCACTTCCTCCCAAGCTATGATTGGTACGCAAAAACGCGTCGTACGTACATTCGCAAAGTAAAACGCGAAAGCTTAAATCGACCAGTTTCCATTCACGTAAACGCACGTTTTGTGGTAGGTGATAGGTAGCTTTGAAATGCACACACCAAACATATACGTCTCGTTTAAATCACATCCTTACATTTTACTTTTACGCGAATTTATATATTGTTTTCCATCACATGTGAGATGCAGATTAAAAATCTTTCTATTAAGTCTGGAATCACACATTACCCACATAAATAGGGTGGCAATATGTAACTTAGTAATGAGTCTGTTAGGAGTGACGATTTGATCCTCACACATTTGTCTTTGTGTAAGTAAACAAAATACAAACGCTTTAAGTTTAATCTTAAATAATTTTTTTCTAAATTGTAAATAATAATTTTTTTAGGTCTACTTTCGAGAAAGGCAGTGAATCACCATTAATCGGTATAACGGATCGGTTCCCGTAGTCATTCATCTTGTTTTATGACTGACTTTCGTGATGAGCCATCACCACATTTTTTCTCCTATGGGCACAGAATGCTGTTAATAAAGATGCATTTGCGTGGGAATAAAAAAATTGTAAGCATTGCTATTCGTCGATAGCGAGGTAATAACAACCAAATATTTATTCTAATAATGTAAATGGAATGAATTAGCCTTGGTCCAAAAGTGTATCCAGAAGGAAGGATGTCGGAATAAAAATAATTGTTTGGCATTCGTAGTGCTTGTCCTAGTTTATACTTGATGTAACACTTTATTAAACTTCCAATCAAAATGTTGTCTAAACATATCAGGGGCTATATGTATTGTTGGTGGACGATGAAAAAATATATCCTTCCGTCTGTTGTAAGGAGTGATTTGGGAAATCCATAAATGAACATTGGCTTTTAGAGTTTAACGTCACACAGTTATGCACAGAGACTTGAGGTCAAAGGGACCTCTATGATTATAGTGGGCTCCAACCCACCTAGAATCCGACTTGGTGCCCTTTTATAGTAAATTTGACTCCTGCCAGAGTTTGGGGAACCATAAATAATCGAAATCAGGATGGCCAGACCAGGAGATGTAATACTTTATAGGATCTCAAAGAAAAAAAATTAGCAAGAGTATTATAACTAATCATCTTACAAATCACTTGACACAGCATTGGATCCTTTCTGAAGCCAACACTCATGGCTTAGTGTAACTGTTCCGTCAACTGAAGCCACCTACGTGAAGCGATCAATAATGTAGCCTACTTTCTGATACCGCAACCTCTTCATTAATTACAGTTGATAAAGTCATAAAAATGCTTTGAATAAAGTATTTTTTATGTCTTGTCATGCCAATAATTGGGACAGGTATTAAAAAACATAAATTTTCTAAATACAACTGGTCTATGCCCCCTTAAGTAACCGCGCAATAATTCACATAAGGGGCACGGCCACATTCCAGTAGTTTTTGGAGCGTGGTCGTTTCGAGACAATTACTATAAATTTTCGTTAAAACGACAGCGAACAAAGTTCAAATGTTTCTTCTAGTACCACTTCTATGTCTCCATTGAGACAGAATTCGGTTTAACGTAAGTCTAAGACCCGTAACACTGTAGCCTTTCTAAATCTGTAAATTTTTTTTTTCAAAACTTTTTTAAGATATTATAAATTAAGTTTATTCAATGTAAGAATATGGGGAAATAAATGATCATTTTATTGTCTTTACGAATCTATTTCAAAAGGCTTTACGTCCAATAGTGTTCACGTGATCGAATCCCAGACAAGTGCACCACTCTGTCGAGAGATGGGCGGCACTCGGCGACGAAGGAAGCACGGCGAATACAGGCTTCGTGCAGCGAAAACGTCGCTGGTTCCTTTTTGATTCCGCGGGCCGCACGTTCATCCCCATCGATCTCAGCGACAGCGAATCCAGCCCACCAGGGGGTCAGGGGGGAGGGGGGTGGTGCTCCCCACGCGGTTCCCACCCTTCGCCAGCCGAATGCGCCACCGCGCGTGCGCCCCGCCGACAGAGTGCGCCACCGTCGACCCCCCACCCCGCGCACTCGCGGGTTCCAGAGCCGGGGTTGGCCGGCGGCCGGCAGTCATGGAAACGGCCCGGTCGCGACCAGTGCTGCCGTGAAGACAGCGGGCAGTTGCGCGCACGGCTCCCCCTGCGATGCGAGCATGATGCGGCGGTCGTCGCTGCTGTGCCCGCTGCTGCTGGCGGCGCTGCTGGGCCGGGGCCTCGCCGCGGCGTCTCCGGTGAGTGCGCTGCAGCGAGCCCAGGTCGCCCGCTCGATCCACGCACCAGGCCTTCCCCCCGCCACGGCATCATTCGCATCTAGTTCACTCTACACATTTACAAACAAAACAAGTTTTCACTTGAAATACATTCATCAACAATGTTATATGATCAAATTATTTTATAGCTTTTTAATCTTTTCTTAATATTTCGGGGAGTGTCAAATGACTTCACATACAACACCTGGCCACAGCCCTTTGAGAAAATAATTTGAAACCAACTTCGCTTGAATAAAATGACGGCTGCCCTCGACTAAAATGGAGTTATCGCACGACGAAAATTTAAACAATTTGTTTCCTATATGTATATATATCACTATAATCGACATCGTGATTTTTTTTAACGTGGTAAGCATTATGAAACCAAGGTACGAAGTTTTGCAGGAGATAAAAGGATTGAAATATGCATTCCGTGAAGTAAATTCGTTCTGCGGCGAACTGATGTAAGCAGTCTTGAAACGCATTGCAATGGACTGGTAGTATATCATGTACGAAAATAACGAAATTTCAATTATTCAATGCACTCACTGTGGGAAGCTCTTGTGTTGGCTTAGAGAATAATTCAAGAAAAACGATAACTCTTGGAATTTGGTAAAATTGTATATGTTAAATGTTTGAAGCACGTTATTATTAGTTTAAAAGGGAAATAATTAGGACGTGAACTTACAAATGATTTTTTAAAAACAACTTTATATTGAGTGTTTACTGGTAGGTACTCTTTGTTGTGTAGCTTATAAGATGCAAGCTATTTTTGTGAAATATGGTGAAAAAAAAAAATAATTACAGTGTTAATATGTAACAGAAACACGCAAACATGTATAAAAGATGTTTTTTTTTTTCACCAAGAGATACCCTTGCCAATTTCTATTCACCAAGGGAAGCGCAGAGAGAAATCTGTATTGACTGAATTGCGCGGGATAACAAGTCACGAGTAAACAATAATAATGGAGCGTATTAAATAAGTGTTTTATATTAATATTTATTTAATTTATAGCTTATACTGGCGTTTGATTTAAAAAAGGATTGATTGACCCTACGAATATGTTTTTAAACTATAATTTTTTATATTACAGATAAATATTTTTTAAATATTAAACTGCATGACTATGAACGGAATTGAACCGCTGAAATAATTTTTTGACCTGAAAAAAAGTATTTGATACTTTGTTACATTTCTTTTAGAAAAGAAGATACTGAAAACGAAGCAGATGATTGAAAAATTCCCAAAATAAAACAATAAATATATGTGTAAATCATCCAGTTACTTTTCAACCTATATCACGACCTCCTTTTACAAGTTTTTCAGCGAAGCATTGCGTTCTTTCAGGGGGATAGTTTCTTAAATTATTGTTCATCTATTACTTTGTATTTTTGCCTAAGATTTATAATAAACAGTAGTTATAATATATTGTTTATTGATGGTTTTATCAGTCAATAAGAGTTATTCAATGGTTTTGAGAACTTTAAATGCCAAGGCTTGGTTTAATTTAAATAGGTATGCTTACATTAAACCTACATTTTATATCAAAGAACAAAAATTATACTACGTAATTAAGAGTTGTTGTTAAGTTAGTGACATGTTATGTAACGTGGTGAATATTTTTCTCAAGTGGTTTTCAGACAATTCTACGTTTCTCATGTATTCTTTATTGTAAAGTGTAAATGTACTCTGTATATATTGACAAGGCCCATGGCATAAATATGTTCCGTTGGCTGAGAATAAAATGAAATGAAATTAAACTTTAAATCCAAATATGAATTGAAAGTACGAACTCGTGTGTTGAAAAAATTTGAATAAACAGTGTTATGGATAATTTTTTTTGAATTTATGCCATTTCTGATTACATTGTATGTTATAGAAAAACTTCAATAACGGGCAATAAAAAAAGAGGAATGATACGCAAATACAAAAGAAAACAACCAAAAATAAGCCGATGTCACAATTTAAGTGCATGCACTAAACACAGAATTCCGTGAAATGAATTAGTTAGAAAAAAATATCGGAAAAAATTGTGGTGTTCAGAATATCTGTTTAGTGCACAGTAATAAACGTTTCTGTACTCTTACAAAATACCCCTTTGGAAACCAGTTGAAAAGAAATAGTTTTTAATACAACAAGACAACTTGTAACTTTGTACAACACATGGATATGGTTATTTTTGCATTTATAAAATACGTTTTATGAAATGATACTGAGTATTTCTTACAAAAATTGGCGCATTATTTTATATTTTATTTGATGTTTCATTCAAACATTTTTTTTAAACCACGGAAAAGAGAATCGAATATTCAATAATTGGACTCTAATTTTGTTGAATTGTGCTTATTAATGTGCGCCGTTAATACCGGGAAAGCTATACAGGAAACGGGTTACAAAACACTTTAACTAATTGGAGGTTCTGGGACAACACAAAGCATAAATGTCCTGGTAAGAATCCTAAGAAGCTTAGTATTACTGCGAACACTATTTTGTGGCGATACAGTAGTTGTTTTCATGTAAATGTAAAAAATTAAAAAAAAAACTTTAATTTTACATGAATATATTTGAACTATTAACAAAAAAAATACAGTGATCATCGTTGGGTTCTTTCGTTTGTCGCTGTGTTGTGAAAGGTCGGTTTATTTGTCTTGGTGTGTTTTTGTCTTTATTTAATATTATTGTTGCAACTGTCTCGTCGTTGTCAGACCGGGGGTGTTCGTATGTGTTGTGACATTTTTACTGACTTATTCCTTCCAAGTAATTCTGTTTGCAGTCTATGCATTTAAATTTGGACATCGGCAGATTTTGGCTTATTCTATGGGTATTCATCTTCTTTCCCTCTTTTTTGGTCCGTTATTGAGGTTTCTTTATGACAAACAGTGTAGCCAGCAATGGTGTATGTCCTAAAAGTATTCTAAATCAATCTTCCCCAATGCAAGATTCATTAAAAGAATACTTATATTGATAGTTCAATTGATAAGCAAATAATGATAATTAAATCATGAGTTTATTTAAAATCTTGAGAAAAATCATGAATTTAAAAAAACATATTAATTTAGATACTACCCCCTTAATGTACTTACTGCAAAAAAAAAGTTATGTCACTAAACTTGAAGTGGGAAGCACTTTATTTTACATTTCACCGCTAGAGAACACCTGCGGAGCACGACGTGATAACTTCCACTTCAGTAAATGAACGTCGCACAGCCTATTGTATTTTAATGAAGGTTGGTTTGAAGAGAGCGTGATTTATATCGTCTTTAAAAGTTTGCTTCGATGAAGGTAAGTAGTTAATTGAAACAATTCATTGCACCCTTGTGATAGCTGGGATGTTCCTTTATTGCGTTTTTTTTTTGTTACGGTTATTTTAAATTTAGTTGCTCTCTCTCTCCATACATATACAAATATACATATATACTAGCTGGAGTACCTACCCGACGTTTCCCGGGATAAACACCCCTTGGGAACTGATTTTCGGGGAACATCGACCTTAGTTGATGCTTATGCCATAATAAGGAACATCATTGCTGAGTTTCAAGTCTGGAAGACATATACATTAATACAGGGAAGTTTTGTTCTTTAACGTCTTAGCAACCCACCTTGGTAGATGATTTTTAAAAAAAAACCACCTTCTAAGTTGAGGTATATGGTATGTAACGTTGGGAAAACCCCTACTGATTTCCAAGTCTGTAAGGCATAGATGCACTTGAAAAACGGGAATTTTTATCTTTAATTTCCCCGCGAGTCCCTTTGGAGATTATTTTCTTAAAATACGTTCTAAGTGGATGCCTTACGTAGCAAAAAGAATATACGTGAAAAACTTAAAATCTGTGTAGGTTTTATAGTTCTAGTGAATTCATGATGAGTGATTCGGTGAAAGGTATATTTCATACATACACACACACGCACACACACACACATGACACACACACGCACACACACATGACACACACACATACATATATATAAATATAAAGTGTAATGAAGTCAAGCTTGTAACTTAGATTTAATTTATTGTCAATATAGTTGTAGAATGTGTAATAAAGAGTGATAAAGAGGCAAAATCAAAAATGTTTAGAATTTTTTTTTGTATTTAAAATTTGTTAAAGCATTAAGCGAAATACAAAATCTATCCAACGGATGTTGATTCAATTTAGCCGATAGTAATATTTGTCATGAAGTAACATTTGGGACATTTTACATCCTCGTAACTTACATCATAACGTCAAGACGCGGTTTTACACGAATCGCTTTTAAACTATTAACGGGAATAAATCAAACCCTTTGCACACCTACTAGTAATTATACTATAAATTAGAAAATGGAAAAATATTTTACGTCATGATAAATCATTGAATTCAAGGATCATGAAGATAGGGAATGATGTAGAAAACTCTAAGGAATAAAAAAAAAGCTATTTTGAAACATGGTTAACACTGGGAAATTTGCAAAGTATGAGTTACAGAACAGTATCAGTTTTTCATAGAATGTGTTCAATGTGTTCAAATAAAGAGTACAGTTGATTATCCTTATCTTTGTATTAATTTGAAGCATAATCAAATATGTATCGACTTTCGCCTGATAACAGTTAATTTACTGAGTTCAAATTGAATAAAAAACCGGCATTAATTTTATTTTACAGACTGGCAATGATGGTTACGTAGTTTTGATAGAAAGCTTAACCATGAAAACTGTATATTATGCTGGAAAACGTTTGATAGAACATGTTACATATGTTTATTAAAAGGTGTTTTGTAATATAGCTGTAAAATTAGAACAGATAGACTGATGGGACAGGGGAAGTGTGCTAGGCGAGACATAGAAGACACGTAATGCTCAGGGACAATCGCTGGAGTAGGAGTGTAGGGATCTCTACACGTCACTGTAGGGATACATTTTAATCTAATATTGGTTTTAATTAAGATACAAAGGGTGTTGACAAATACATAATATATAAATATTCGTTAGCGTGAATTAATCTCCTGCAATTAATTACACTTAATTTATTTACGTTAGCGAAGTCGCGGACTCAGGTAGTTTACAGTAAAGGTCTTACATGGTGGCTACGCTTCCCTGTAGGATGCACAGCGGGAAAATTCTCCTGGCCACGTGTCAATATACTTGAATATAGGGCGATTACGGCAGCTGTGTGGATTACGAGGACGATCACAATTTGTGATTATATATGGGTATCTTACATCGCAGTACACTCACAAAAAAAGATTTGAGAGAGGGCTGGGTTCTGGTGATTATGGCCGAGTCCTAATTCGTTAGAAATAAAATATATACTTATACGTAACGGCCCCGAAAGTAACTTCACGAGGACTGTCCAGACTGGAAGTGAAGATTGCAAGTAAACAAATCTGTGTGCACCTCGCGTACTTTGAATTCAAGTAACGTAGTAATTTCAAAAGAAAAAACTTTTTTAAGGTTATATTTGATACATTATTAAATAATTTTTAATCGTTTTAACTTTATTTATGTCCGTATTATTAAATTTAATAAAAATAAAAATATTTAAGCATGTTTATTAAGGTTACAACAAATACATGTATATCCATATGCATCGTAATTACGATACAAATGTAGAATCATAAAGAAAATTGCTTGAATTCGTGTGACACTGAAGAATTGCTAGAATTTTAATTTCAGCCTAAGATCGTTTTTTGCAAAAAACAAATTAATTAAAAAATATAATATGAAGAACCCGTGCGGCCGAAGAGGCCCCCAACTGAAGCTGTCCGGAATCGTCAGAAACGCGGCAAGGGCACGTGAAGTGCGCAGTGTGGCAGACTCTAGACTGCGGCCTGGGTCAGCTCTCTCTCCCGACCCAGCGACACGCAGACGTCTGGTCCACACCCTCTCAGAAATGTTCACCGTAAATTTACGAACGCTGATAGCAATTACCCATAGATATTCGTAATTTTGCGTAAGTAGTATATAATAGCCGGAGCTGGGACACGGGTCCGGGGCGAGGAGCGAGGCGCCGAGCCACATCTCTGATTGTGACGTCACGGCGGCCATCTTGGATGGTCGAAACGGGACACAGCGTAACGGGACAAGTAGTACCGTGACCTTGACCTTGACCCTCAAAACTTTTCAAAATTGGGCAAAATTTGCCCAAAATTCCTCATAATTCGCCAAAATTTCCATTTCTGTGGAAAAAAATTCCGCCAGAAAATCTCAAAAAATTAAATAAATAAAAAAATTCTCTTTTTGAGGGAAAAATGCCCGTTTCGAGGGAAAATTTCCCGTTTTTAATCCTTAAAAATCCTAGCGGCTAGAAATGTCCATATATAGGCTTAAGCATCCATGTCTACAGCCTCCCTTAAGTCTCTGACGTCATCATGGATAATGAAGGGACCGTTGCAATTTCCGTTACGGCCGCCAGCTTTAAAATCTTTATTTACTATCCGATTTTAATGAAAAAAGTTTTAAAAATTATAAAAAACTAAATAATAAAATTTTAGTAAAAAATTAAAATAAACAATCATTTACGGCATGGAGATCGGAGTCCTCGGTTCGAACCTGACGAGTGCAAAAAAAATGGCGACCGATCCTTCTAACCCGTGGTGGCTGCAGGCAGACTGACTCCCACCACTTTTTTAAAAGCATATATATCGCCAGTGAGCATGACGTCACGTCCGCCATCATGAAAATCCGTAATTTTTATGTTAGAAAATCGGGAAAGTATTTAAAAATCATTAAAAAAATTAATCCAACGAATTAAATAATAAAAATCCTTAAAACCACCTTTGCACTTTTCGTGACGACCGCCATCTTGAAATCATCCACTGGAGACCACCATCTTGTTTCCGTCTGCTAGAGTGTGCTGATACCATGTTAGTATAATTTCCTGGTCACTATACCTTTGTCCTCAACTGCTGACATTGAACTTTGACCTTGACCTTGAAATTTGACATTGACCTTGATCTACGACTTTGACCTAGAAGACCATCATGGATCCGAAATTATGCATTCAGTACATGCTACCAGGAGCTACCACATGCTAGTGGTCATTGCCACCATCTTGTTTTCGTCTGCTGGAGGACACCATCTAGTGTGTGTACTCGTCTTACCATCATTCTAGTCTAAGTTTTACCCGCTAGAGTGCAGTAATCATTTATTATTACTGAGGTGCCCGCCATCTTGATTAATTGGGCGCCATCTTGAAATCATGTAATTATTTAGCTAGAAATGCGGGAAAAATTCCAAAATTAATTTAAAAATTGGCAATCATTCACAGATTAATTCGATCCGCTCGTGTCCTTGATTCGATACTCGATCGATGTAATAACGTTTAATTTTACGTAAAAAAAATAATAATTTCAATAGACCATGTTCAAAATTCTTAAAGAGACTTTAAATCCTCTACTACCATTATGCTATAAGCCATCAATACCAACATCTTGAAAAATTCGTAATAATTAACCTGAAAATTCAGGAAAAAGTTAAAAATGCATTAAATACATTTGCAAACAATATACAGATTAATTAGGTCGACCAAGGTCCTTGGCACGATCCTGGACGAAGCAAAAATAAATTTAATTTAAATACCAGAAAAGTGTAAGGTTCAAGAAATAAAACACCACAAGTTCTTTAACAAACATAATATTTATTACACGATTTCTATCCTACTACAGGATCACTTGCGAAAGCCAGCAATCTTATAAACATTTAGCCCTGCATAGACGTGCAACGACTACTTCTTAGCTCCAACAGATCCAAATGCTCCAACAGCTCCAACAGCTCCAATGATATTGGGCTACAATGCTACGAGTCTAAGAGACTACGAGGCTACAAGGCTACGAGTCTAAAATTATCTAGCTGGTTACGAGTTATACATGACTGCGAGACTGCGTGACTAAAAGACCGCATGGGTAAGAAACTACATGTCTATGAAGCTACAAGGATACAAGTCTACTCGGCTCCAAAAGCTCCAACAGCTCCAACACGCAATGTACGCAATGTACGTGCAATACATAAAATTTACGCGCAATAAATGTAATGATTACACAGTACACACAGGAAACGAAATGAAGAAATAGTACACATACAGGAAAAAAACGGAATGTACACACAGTACACACAGGAAACGGAACGTACACACAGTACACACAGGAAACGGAACGTACACACAGTACACACACAGGAAACGGAACGTACACACAGTACACACACAGGAAACGGAACGTACACAAAGTACACACAGGAAACGGAATGATCACACATACAGGAGCGGAAACACAGGCTTAGTTGGAAATCAGAATACAAGAAATAAAAACATTAAATTTTTACTTTCAATATTTAATTTATTTCTCAACATTACACAAATACAAGTAAAAGAAGCCATTTATGTATGTAGCTAGCTTTCCTCAGTTCTTTGAGTATGAAGGATATTTCTTTGATGCACGAATAGTTTTCTGCACAAAGCGAGCCATTTAGAAGTCTTAGCCGGTCAACCAATATGTTTGGATCTTTTCATGATGTGTAATCAATCTCTTCTACCACCAACTTACTTGCTTGTTTATTATAAATACTTTTAATATCACAATCGTCCCAGTGATCAAAATAAGCATTATCACATTTATTATTATAACACGTCGTTTCCATCGTTTTGGTCTCAGGACACCGCCACATGGTTTTCTACGTGTGCTACTGATTATTCTTGTCAATATAATGGCGGTTTTCTCCGTGTGCTTCCGATTATTCCTGACTAGACCTCTGATGGTTTTCTCCGAGTGCTTCTGGTTACAGATGAGAAATTGATCTCCGCATTAAGGACTTTTTACCTAATGAGTTATATCATGTTATCCTGTGATGCAAATAAATTGTTAATTTCTGGTACTAAATCAGAACTGACAACATTTTTTTTATAAGGTGGATTTTAAAAAAAACATTACTCAGTCCAAAAATATATGATAAGACGGAAGAGAAACACTATCACGAAGGACGAACTTCCTTCTCCTTGATGTCTAGCGAAGCCTTCCTTCTTTTGCGATCATTAGTGAGCATCCCGCATACCACATAAAATAAATGATATTTACCTGCAAGCAAAAATGTGTTGACATCTGTTGTTGACAAGCAGAACTACTTGCATCAATTTGCTTTGCATTAGATAACTAAACTCTCACTGATGAAATATTTAAAAAATTCTATTTAAAAAATGGATCCAATTGGAAAACTGTCAGTTTGTATCTAACATTAGTCTCAGAAGCTACCATGGATCATAGTTTGTTATCTGCAGCTGAATCGGAAGGAATCCGCTGTAGATACTATGGCAAGGATTTTGTCATGAGAAGGAATGCTAAACGTCATGAGAGGAATGAGAGCAGGTTTTTAACACGAATTGACAGCTTAAACAGACATGATAGAACATGTAAAGCCAAGCCTACTTACGGCATAGAGGACATCGATGGATCCACTAGACTAAAGAAGAGTGATCTGCATTACGACAATAATTTTCCTTGTCCTGAGCGTGATGGTATTAGCTCACCTGATCGTGACGAAGAACATAAATTGAAGGATGCTGATGGCTTTGGGAAGACTGAAACTAATGGAAGTATCAACACCGTGAAAAGTGAGAATACATTCAAGCCTATATTCAGTAGATCCTCCAATCTTTGTAAAAGTGATGGACTCCTAAAAATGAAGCAAGAAGACGATGAAGACACTTCGACATCATCGATATCGAATTCATACGATAATCTGGGTGAAGAGGATGTCTTCTACAGTGATTGTTACAGTGACTCTGAGGCTGTTGACAAAGGCATAGACTGTGATGAAGCACCTAAAGCTGACAAGATCGAAGATGTGTCCTGAGACCGAAACGAAGGAAACGACGTTTTATAATAAATAAATATAATAATGCTTATTATGATCACTGGGACGATTGTGATATTAAAAGTATGTATAATAAACAAGCAAGTAAGATGGTGGTAGAAGAGATTGATTACACATCATGGAAAGATCCAAACATGTTGGTTGACCGGCTAAGACTTCTACATGGCTCGCTTTGTGCAGGAAACTATTCGTGCATCAAAGAAATATCCTTCATACTTAAAGAACTGAGGAAAGCTGGCTGCATACAATAATGGCTTCTTTTACTTGTATTTGTGTAATGTTGAGAAATAAATTAAATATTGAAAGTAAAAATTTAATGTTTTTATTTCTTGTATTCTGATTTACAACTAAGCTTGTGTTTCCGCTATTGTATGTGTGATCATTCCTTTTCTGTGTGTTCGTTCCGTTTCCTGTGTGTACTGTGTGCACATTCCGTTTTCTGTGTATATGTTCCGTTTCCTATGTGTACTGAGTGTAAGTTCCGTTTCCTGTGTGTGCTGTGTGTACGTTCCGTTTCCTGTGTGTACTGTGAGTACGTTCCGTTTCCTGTGTGTGTACTGTGTGTACGTTCCGTTTCCTGTGTGTGTACTGTGTGTACGTTCCGTTTCCTGTGTGTACTGTGTGTACGTTCCGTTTCCTGTGTGTACTGTGTGTACATTCCGTTTTTTCCTGTATGTGTACTATTTCTTCATTTCGTTTCCTGTGTGTACTGTGTAATCATTACATTTATTGCGCGTAAATTGCATGTATTGCGCGTACATTGCGTACATTGCGTGTTGGAGCTGTTGGAGCTGTTGGAGCCGAGTAGACTTGTATCCTTGTAGCTTCATTGACATGTAGTTTCGTACCCATGCGGTCTTTTAGTCATGCAGTCTCGCAGTCATGTATAACTCGTAACCAGCTAGATCCTTTTAGACTCGTAGCCTTGTAGCCTCGTAGTCTCTTAGACTCGTAGCATTGTAGCCCAATATCATTGGAGCTGCTGGAGCTGTTGGAGCATTTGGATCTGTTGGAGCTAAGAAGTAGTCGTTGCACGTCTATGCAGGGCTAAATGTTTTTAAGATTGCTGGCTTTCGCAAGTGATCCTGTAGTAGGATAGAAATTGTGTAATAAATATTATGTTTGTTAAAGAACTTGTGGTGTTTTATTTCTTGAACCTTACACTTTTCTGGTATTTAAATTAAATTTATTTTAGCTTCGTCCAGGATCGTGCCAAGGACCTTGGTCGACCTAATTAATCAGTATATTGTTTGCAAATGTATTTAATGTATTTTTAACTTTTTCCTGTATTTCTAGGTTAATTATTACGAATTTTTCAAGATGTTGGTATTGATGGCTTATAGCATAATGGTAGTAGAGGATTTAAAGTCTCTTTAAAAATTTTGAACATGGTCTATTGAAATTATTTTTTTTTACGTAAATTTAAACGTTATACATCGATCGAGTATCGAATCAAGGACAGGAGCGGATCGAATTAATCTGTGAATGATCGCCAATTTTTAAATTAATTTTGGTATTTTTCCCGCATTTCTAGCTAAATAATTACATGATTTCAAGATGGCGTCCAATTAATCAAGATGGCGGGCACCTCAGTAATAATAAATGATTACTGCACTCTAGCGGGTAAAACTTAGACTAGAATGATGGTAAGACGAGTACACACACTAGATGGTGTCCTCCAGCAGACGAAAACAAGATGGTGGCAATGACCACTAGCATGTGGTAGCTCCTGGTAGCATGTACTGAATGAAAAATTTCGGATTCATGATGGTCGTCTAGGTCAAATTCGTAGATCAAGGTCAATGTCAAATTTCAAGGTCAAGGTCAAAGTTCAATGTCAGCAGTTGAGGACAAAGGTATGATGACCAGAAAAATATACTAACATGGTATCAGCACACCTTAGCAGATGGAAACAAGATGGTGGTCTCCAGCGGATGATTTCAAGATGGCGGTCGTAACGAAAAGTGCAACGGTGGTTTTAAGGATTTTTATTATTTAATTCGGTGATTAATTTTTTTTAATGATTTAATTTTTTTACCGATTTTCTAACATAAAAATTACGGATTTTAAAGATGGCGGATGTGACGTCATGCTCACTGGCGATATATATGCATCGGATAATAAATAAATTTTTTAAAGATGACGGCCCTAACGGTAATTGCAACGGTGACGTGATTATCCATGATGACGTCAGAGAATTAAGGGAGGCTGTAGACATGGATGCTTAAGCCTATATATGGACATTTCTAGCCGCTGGGATTTTTAAGGATTAAAAACGGGCAATTTTCCCTCGAAAGGGGAATTTTTCCCTCAAAAAGAGAATTTTATTATTTAACTAATTTTTTGAGATTTTTTGGCGGAATTTTTTTCCACAGAAATGGAAATTTTGGCGAATTTTAAGGAATTTTAGGCCAATTTTGGCCAATTTTGAAAAGTTTTGAGGGTCAAAGTCAAGGTCAAGGTCACGGTACTACTTGTCCCGTTACGATGTGTCCCGTTTCGACCATCCAAGATGGCCGCCGTGACGTCACAATCAGAGATGTGGCTCGGCGCCTCGCTCCTCGCCCCGGACCCGTGTCCCAGCTCCGGCTATTATATAGGTACTACTTACGTACACTCAGAAATTTACGGGCGATGAGTTTACTTTGTTAGAACATCGGCTTGCTATAATCATCTTAGAGTCTAATAAACTTAAGTCCACATAATTTTATTTTTCTTCCTATATGCATACATACCCTAATGACATCACAACACAGACCTTGGATGTATTTCTACGAAGATCCAGCTATTTGTACCAAGGAGAAATCCTGAGTTTACTTGAGGCGCGTTTTTCGCAGAAAAGTCCGTTATCTTGCTGTAATCTAAGCGTGTAACAGCTGCGGCACAGCATGCGAGAAATCAACATAACATCTGTCGCGCAAGAACAACAATCGTGTCTTCGCACGGTTGTGAGAGTTCTACAGCATTATCTAGAGTATTGATATTTTCATTCAATCACTTGAATACTTTTGTTGACATGGCGCGACTAAAAACAAAACAAAAATATTATTCGAAATATTCATTTTTTAAACTGCATTGAAGCTGCATATAAAAAAAACTTTGCAAATGATTTCCACTTAACTGAAAAATATACTATCATGAACATATATTATTACATCATTGAATTAGTTCATGTTACTTCACACCACAGATGCATATAGTCTGTGTCATAAAACTTTAATGTTTTATCAACAGTGTTTGTAAACAACTTCATCTGTTGCTTTGCAAGTGACTGTTTGGAAATTGGTACCACTGGATATACTTTTGGGAACTTTCAAATTTGAGACATATCGCATGACAGAGCGCGGCAATCCCTCGATTCCTCTCGATTTATAGAGGCGGAAATAAACATTTCTGACCCCGTGTTTAACCCAGAGAGAAGCAAGTAATTATAATTTTCACTCTCTGCCTTTAACATTTGTAACGTTAATTCTTTTAGACACTTAACATTTCAAACAGAGCTGGCTGATCTGCGACTCTCAACTCGGTTATCCACAAAATTTCATGAGTCACTTCAGGGCCAGTAGCATTCCTCGAAACATTGTGAAAATTCTGGCTACAGCTCTAGTCTCCTGGCCTACAATAAAATTTTCGGGCAAATAAATTGTTTGATATCCGTTATCCTTTCTATTTAAGAGTATTTTTTCAACGCCTATTTAATTATTTATAACAGCCTTTTAATAACGGAGCGACATGTAGCAAATATCCATTAAAAATATATATTTATTTTTAAGTTACAGTTCAATATTTCTCACACAACCATGCCAATCCACACAAAAAGACATAAAATTGCTATTATATATCACCCTCGAACACACAAAAACATATTTCAATTTTACGAGTTTTTTTTTGCAATAACGTGTGTAGATTGATGGCCCACCTACCAACCAATCAGGAATGCTGTTTCGTTAGCTCAGATGATTACACGGGCACGCGCGGTGTTGTAATTGGAATTAATCAAATAATCCTATTTGGATGTCAGCAACATGTTTTAACCGTATTTGCTTATGAACAATTGGTATTCAACATAATTCTATAGTAGTTGAATGCTACAATTACTGCATGAAGGATAGTCTTCTATCTTTTAGGTAAACAACAATAATTGAGTTTAATATTTTAGAAATTATTGATGTGTAAACATCTTAGCACTCGGTGTACGGCATTTGGTATGAGTAATTTCGAGAATGGAACGGAGGTGTCTGAAACGGAAATGTGTAACCACGGTGCTGCTATCTGCGGCGGATGGCGCGAACCAAAGTTCACAAAGCCAAATTGAAACTTTATAGTATTGAATGCTTAGTGTATTTTATCAAGATGACCAGTATTTTAATAAAATTACATAATGAAAATCATGTCCAAAGCCTGGGTTTAGTATTGTTTCAAGTATTTTTCGCTTTATTACATATTTTAACTTTTAGGTCTGCTAATTGAATGATTCAATAGTCGACGTAGCTGCTCCAGCAGGGAATTCTAGCGGTGGGTGCGGAAACTACGTGTGATTCGCGTCCATAAATGTACATAGTTGAAAACACAATATTCGTATATTTATCACACTCGGTATTATTTTAAATAATTATAGGTTAAATTTCGTGTCCGATTGGCCTATTATATGTTTATTTCCATCACGAGAACACACAAATTTTCTCGTTACCGATGTTAGATGTTTACGCATCACTTGCGAACACTGAAAGACTCGACGTTTTTTAATACTGCCAAGCCACCATTGTAATGTGGATAGAAGACCAACCACACAAACGCAAAGTTCGACTATCCTGCGCGTGCAGCTACATCAAACTTTCACTAAAAAAACTCAACTGGCAGTAAAGAACAGCACTCAATGCGGGAGTGAGTATTTAAAGGCTGCTTTAAGGGTCCCACGAAGAACAGGTTTCTTTAAAAACCTCTCCATGCACATAAAATGATTAAGACGAGAAAATTATATGACTAATTGCAGACTTCGTGGTTTCTTTTCCTCTAGAGAGATCGTCTGCACTTCCCAATGTTTGAAACAACGAGTAAAATTGTGTGCTTTATCATAAAAAAAATAGTTTTTGTTTCTTTAGTCTTGCATTAAATTTATACAGTAGTAAGTATGTATTAATATGTCCGAGCGCAGTGATCAGGGTGTGGTGGTGGTATTTTCCGCCATCTTGGATTGTGACGTCACGGCGGCCATATTGGATGATCTTGACCTTTGACCTTGACCCCGGCGGCCATATGTGATCCGCCATCTTGGATCCGCCATCTTTAAATCGAGTGCCCCACTCACTAATGATGAAATTTTCGTCACAGCATCCATATTGATTTTTTATGTTCCACTGGAGGCCGCCATCTTGGATACCGTCGACTTTGTTTCTGATGTTTGTTCCTAGAGAGCACCAGCGTCGCTCTGTCGCATCACATAAGGTCGATGTTCCATTACTTACCAAAGCTATTATGGTCCTTATCGACATATTAAAATTCAATTTTTTATGCAAAATACACTAGATTTCTAGGTCCATAAATACAAAATTTCAAGATGGTGGTCATAATGTCTTACTGGAGGCTGGCAGTAGATTATTTTAAGCCAATTTTAGGATTTTGAACATGATTTATTGAAGTTAATAATTTTTACATAAAATTATTTTTTTTGTATCGACCAGGGATCGAACCAAGAACAGGAATCAATCGAATCAATGATTATATTAATTGCAAATTTATTTAATGAATTTTGGATTTTTTCCCCAATTTCTAGCTAAATAATTTAAAATTACCAAGATGGCACCCAAATGATAAAATGGTGGGTGTCACAGTAATAATAAATGATAACTGCACTGTAGCGGGTAAAACTGAAACAAGTATGATGGTAATGTACTCTATCAGACAAGTACACACACACAAGTTGGAGTCCTCCAGCAGATGAAAACAAGATGGTGGCAATGTCCTCTAGCAGGTAATATATATGTTAACTATCGTTCCTGGTAGTGAATACGGAACACAAAATGGAGGATCTAAGATGGATGTCAAATTCACGGTCAAATTTCAAGGTCAAAGACAAAGTTCAAGGTCAAATTTCAAGGTCAAAGGTCAAGGTCAAATTTCAATGCCAACAGTCGAGATCAAAGGTATGGTGAACAAAAAATTATACTAACATGACATCAGCGCACTCTAGCAGACGAAACCAAGATGGTGGCCTCCAGCGGACGAAGACAAGATGGCGGACATGACATCATACCAGCTGACGATATATACCTTGGTATTGGTGGTGGGAGGTCAGTCTGTAGGTGGCTTCGGTGGAGGAAGGATCTGTTGTTTTTTATTTTTGCTCTTACCGGTTTCGAACCAAGGACGGGAATCGATCTAATCAATCAGTATATTAATAAGTATTTTTTAAAATGAATTTTAACTTTTTCATTAAATTCGGATAATAAAGATTTTCAAGATGGAGCCCGTAACGATAACTGCAACAGTTACGTCTTAATACAAGATAGTGGTTCTGTCTAGAATAGGTGATGCTATTATTACTTAAAATTTAAAAAAAGTTATGTTCGAATATGCAAGTAATTTTTATATATACCTGATTTAATTCTCAGTCTGGTAAATGTCTCGATGGCCGTGCGGTTAAAGGCGTATGTTTTCCAACCTAGAGGTCAGAGCTGCGATGGTTCGAATCACAGTGCTTAAATGTGCTGCCTTTTCGTAGTCGGTGCTTCCAAATGTGCTGCCTTTTCGTTGACGGTGCTTCCAAATGTGCTGCCTTTGCGTTGTCGGTGCTTCCAAATGTGCTGCCTTTTCGTAGTCGGTGCTTCCAAATGTGCTGCCTTTTCGTTGTCGGTGCTTCCAAATGTGCTGCCTTTTCGTTGTCGGTGCTTCCAAATGTGCTGCCTTTTCGTAGTCGGTGCTTCCAAATGTGCTGTCTTTTCGTTGTCGGTGCTTCCAAATGTGCTGCCTTTTCGTAGTCGGTGCTGCCAAATGTGCTGTCTTTTCGTTGTCGGTGCTTCCAAATGTGCTGCCATTTCGTTTTCGGTGCTTCCAGATGAGCTGCCTTTTCGTAGTCAGTGCTGCCAAATGTGCTGTCTTTTCGTTGTCGGTGCTTCCAAATGTGCGGCCTTTTCGTTTTCGGTGCTTCCAAATGTGCTGCCTTTTCGTTGTCGGTGCTTCCAAATGTGCTTCCTTTTTTTTTTTTTTGCTGGTGCTTCTATTTTTTTAATGTTGTTTTGACTCTAGTATTTTAGTAAATTGTTCTTGATTTGACTAGCGTATTATTGAAACCGGTTAATGTATATAAACGAGTCCTAGACAGCAGGACGCTCAGTTTGTTACTACCGTCGACGGTGTACGGATCACCTAGTTTGTTTCTTCTGGTGCATAAGTCGTGTAATTGGCTGTTCTTGAGACTTCGATGGCATATTTACCGACTTTAACGTCGTACTCGATGGAGGATGTACCATCGACTACGGGAACCATGACGTCGGCGCCGACGATGTTGGAGCAGATCCCGTTGGCAACGCCTCTGACAACACTGGAGGAGACTTCGATATGTGCTGTTCCACTATCATCTGAAGTTTCATCAGCATTGAATACTTCAATTAATGAAGAGCGTACTTCGCATCAGTGCAAATACTGTGGTGCATCATTTACTATCACCTCAAATGCTCGCAGACATGAAAGAAGCGGTTGTTCTAATAATGTTCAAAGAATACAATTTCAGTGCAATAAGTGCAATAAACTAATTTCACGTCTCGATAGCTTACATCGACATTATAAAAAATGCTCCGAGACGTATAATGAACATGGTTATTGATTTGACTCATGTGTTGTACCGGCTAATGAGACTATATAAGTGCTATGAACTTCAGTCCGTCTCTGGCTGTGGTGATGAACGGATCGGATAGACATTTAAAGTCATGTAAAAGGCTTAGTCCGTACAATAAGAAGACTGTTTTAATCGTGGAATCCAAAAGGCTTTGGTAATTTGTCAGTGTTTTTTTTGTACTTGTAGTAGTGTATTGAATTTATGTAATAAAAATTATTTTTAAAAGAACTTGTGGTGTTTTTATCATCTCAAACCTAACACTTTTTTAGTATTTTTTTAATTAAAGTTGTTTTGTATCGGTCAGGGATCGAACCAAGGACCTTAGTCGATCCAATCAATCATTATATGGATTACAAATTTATTTAATGAATTTTGGATTTTTCCCGCTTTTCTAGCTACATTATTACATGATTTCAAGATGGCGGCCGAATTTAAAGATGGCGGGGGGCACCTCCATAATAAATGATTACTGCACTGTAGCGGGTTAGAATAAAATTATCCAGATGGAAATGTACTCTATAATACAAGTACACACACACAATATGGCGTACTCCAGCAGGTGGTAGCTCCTGGTAGCATGTACTGAACATATAATGTCGGATCCATGAGGGTCGACAAGGTCAAGGTCAAATTTCAAGGTCAAGGTCAAATTTCAAGTTCAAGGTCAAATTTCAAGATCAAGGTCAAAGTTCAAGGTCAAAGTTCAAGGTCAAGGTCAAATTTCAAGGTCAAGGTCAAAGTTAAAGGTCAAGGTCAATGTCAAATTTCAAGGTCAAGGTCAAAGTTCAAGGTCAAGGTCAAAGTTTAAGGTCAAGGTTCAATGTCAACAGTTGAGGACAAAGGTATGGTGACCAGATAATTATACCAACATGGTATCAGCACACTCTAGTGGACGGAAACAAGATGGTGACCTCCAGCGGGTGATTTCAAGATGGTGGTCATCACGAAAAAGTGCAACGGTGGTTTTAAGGATTTTTTATTATTTAATTCGATTAGTTAATTTTTAAATGATTTTTAAATTTTTTCCCGAATCTCTAGCATTAAAATTACGGATTTTCAAGATGGCGTCTAAATTTTAAGATGGCGACCATAACGATAATTGCAACATTAATAGGATCCAATATGGTGGTCGTAACATAAAGTGTAAGAACGACATGGTACTCAACCAAGATGGCGGGTGTAATGAAATATGTAAAATTTATATAATCCAAGATGGCGACCGTAACGATAACTGCAACAGTGGTTTTTAAGTTTTTTATTTAATTCGATCAAATAATTTTTTTAATGATTTTTAAAATTTTTCCCGATTTTCTAACACAAAAATTGCGTATTTTCAAGATGGCGGGCGTAACGAAAATTGCAACGGTGACGTCATAATCCTATAAATTGCTTAACGCTGGCTTGAGTTAAGGATGCTTAAGCCAGTTTTAGGAATTTTCAGCCGCTGGGATTTTTACGGAATAAAACGGGAAATTTTCCCTCGGATCGGGAATTTTTCCCTCGAAAACGGGAAATTTTCCCTCGCAAACGGGAAATTTTGAGTCATTTTGAGTCAATTTTGAAGAATTTTGAGGAATTTTGAGTCTAAAATGGCTGCCGTGACGTCATAATCCAAGATGGCGGACACCGCCACCACAACCACGCGCCGGCGCCTGTTTCCGGAGGAACATTCATATACTACTCTCAGCGTATTATTAAATGCTTTTCGTAAACCGTTTTCAAATCGTGTTTTCTTTTTTCCATTCAGAAGCTCTGCACATAGTGTGTGTACTCGGGTAGGCGGGGGCCTTAAATTATGAGCATTAACAAATAACTAATAAAAACGCAGTTGAGAGACTAGGGTGTAATTAGTCAAGTAAACCGTTTTTATCACGAACACGCGACTACGCTTAGGCAACTGAATATCCGTAGGAATTTTTCTAACCCAAAATTGCCACACGACAATGAAATGACCAAATAAGGCAGGTGAACCAGAGCCTTAAGGTGGAATTCTGTGTAGTTGTTGA
This sequence comes from Bacillus rossius redtenbacheri, assembly GCF_032445375.1. Classification (NCBI taxonomy): domain Eukaryota; kingdom Metazoa; phylum Arthropoda; class Insecta; order Phasmatodea; family Bacillidae; genus Bacillus; species Bacillus rossius. Next base: position 152,740,027 of record NC_086330.1, read on the forward strand.
TAAAAGTGTCTAAAGTCGAGTATGAAAAAAATCAGATTAGCTGTAATGCACAATTAGTATACTGCATACAGCAAAATGTTTTGACATTTATCAAAACTAGTACCAAAAACTTCATGTGATTGTCAGAGTTAGTAAAAAAAAATTATGACATTCTTTGTAAGTGACAGTTGAGAAATTGGTACCAGTAGTTATACTTATATGGGACTGATGCGGGAACGATGATGAGGAGGTCAATGACCAACCGACCTCTGACGTCACGGTGGCCATTTATGGTGTCAAATTTAATCAAAATTATTCCAAAATGACTAAAAATACCTCAAAATTCCTAGAAGATTCTCTTTTTTTAGGGAAATATTCCCGTTTTTATTCCAGAAAAATTAAAAAATACGATTTGTCCCCAAAGAAGCGTAAAATCACCATGGGAAAGCTTCCAATAAGCCTCTTGGGAGATCTTTGACCTTGAATTTGACCTTTGACCTTGGCCATAAATGTTAAATTCTTTAAATAGGTATTGACCAAAAACTTCCAAAAAAATTAAAAACAATTTTGACTAAAATTATGCACGTTTCTTTACGCACGCCATCTTTAATTACCGCCGTCATATTGGATTCTGGATAATTGCAATTTTCGTTACGACCGCCATCTTGAAAAGCCGTATTCTTTATGCTAGAAAATCGGGAAAAATTATAAATTCAAAAGAAAATTAATTAATAACATTTTAACAAAAGTACCTTCACGATTTTGAAAATGGACCGCCATCTTGAAAATAAGTAATTATTAATCCAAAGGAAAACATTTTTAAAATTAACCAAAAAATAATAATTTGATTACATTATGTATAATAAAAAACGAACTTACGACATAGAGTTTTTGGTTCGAACCCGCCGATGGCAAAATAAAAATGACTTTGGATCCTTCCTCCACGGAATCCACCGGAAGACTGATCTCCCACCACTAATTCTAAGGTAGATATTACATAAGTCAGTATGACTTCATGACATCCATCTTGAGTCCGCCATCTTGTTGACTAATGGAGGTCACTATCTTTTATCTGACATTGTTTTCGTTGATAGAGGGCGCTGCCTTAATATTAGTTTAATTTTTGCCCGATAGAGCGCAGTAGTATTTATTACAGTGGCGTCCGCCATATTGAAGTAGTTTGGCTTCTGGGTTGTAGCTGCGACCAAGGCGCCATCATCAGGGTAGAGTTACCTAATGAGGTTATTTCTTTTTCCTAACCTAACTATAAAACTAGGTGTATTTGGGAGGGGTTAGGGTTAGGGAGGAGACTAAGTGCGTCTCAGGCCGAAGCCAATACGCCTTACTCATGCTGGGTTTAAGACATGAAGGAGAGGTATCATGCACCATGTGCTAGGAGGGGATTGGCCAGCCATGGCTGCGATTGGCGCCATGACTAACTTCCCTCACTTCTTAACTCTCGACTAAAAACTAGATAAGTTGGGCCAAGGTAAAATCTGCATAGACCTAGGGAAAACCCTGGGCACTTACATGGAGAAGTTATTACAAGTTATTCTGCCTTTAATACTCTCGCCTGAGAGGAGTGTTTTACGATTGGCTGCAGCTGTGGGCTAAACACAGCTTTCCTTTCGTCTGGTTGGCCTGTTGGTTTGGCCAATCGGAGCTGGGCTCCTGTGTTTGGCTGGGGGTGCTGGCAAATCAGTGGCCTCTTATCTTCTGATTGGCTGGGCTGTTTGGCCAACCAGAGGCGACCTGTCTTTTTGTTAGATGCAGAGCTATATTTTGAGGTTTTCCGAAGAATGGATCCCATATTCTGCTTATTTTGTAGCCATCTTTTCTGTTTATGTTTCCTGGATGTTTTGGTATTAAAATATTGTTAGATGCAGAGCTAGGTTTGAAGTTTTCTGAAGAGTGAATCCCATTTTCTGTTTAATTTGTAGCCATCTTTCTATTTATGTTTGCTGGATGTTTTAATATTATAAAAAAATGCACTTTTATTTGACATTTTAAAAGTTAGAGATTAAATATTTTGCAATCATTTCTGAAAAACCTTTTAGTATTGAAGAGTCAGCTAGTGTAAATATTGAAATTCTTAGACGTAGTTAATAATTTCAGTTTCTCTAGCCTACCTCTCTCAGTTTTAAGAATTGTATCTAGAAGTTTGTGTCTGAAAGTCAAATTACGGAGTGTCAAAAGTATGTTAAATACTAAACTCGTGACTAGATCTTGTAATAACGTGTAAACAAATTCAAATGTAATATTTATATTTGCGTGTAATGTTTATGCAGACGGTGACAATACACTTCGACAGGCACTAATCACGCTTTATATAAATAAATTTAACTAAAATAATTTATTTTAAAATACAGATGGAATTTGTTATTACTCTCGACTTCAAAGCATCTAACAATTCTTTCATTTGAGTAAGTTATCTTTAAGATACAATGTTAATTATTAGTATGTTATTTATTTTACTAACTTCAGTCCGGCAGAGCGTGGACTACTGGGTACGTAACTTGCAGTACCAGTCAAACAAAATAGCAATACGTTCTTTCAATATCAAGTTCCATCTATACTATCTAATATTATTTAGTTCGGGATCGCGATTCCGGAATTTGAATGATAAATCTAAAGATGAACAAGTACACGGTCTTTCTATACAAAGAATATGTTCGATAATATAAAAGATTCTAGTTCGGTGAAAAATGTTCGTCTTGTTTAAATCGTAATTCGTTAGGGTACTTCTTTAATCAGCGAGTCTTCGGGTGATGGGGTAAGGGACCAAACCTTGCTGCAGGATACCCACGAGACGTGTAGGTTCTCGGAGAATCCTTGGTTCGCCTCAATCAGGACTGCGAACTTGGTGTTGCTCCTCCGGTCTCTAGCGAGCGGCAGGAATACGCGCCGTCACGACTCCATCCTTCGGGCTGCGTGCGGGAACTGGGCTGGACTGCACGACGGTCATCCTTCCCGGGCTCGAACTGCGACTTTTCATTCTTCGACAGGATTCTTCTTTCTTCAGGATGATCAACGGCATTTATTCTTCGTAGTTTCCAAGCAATTTACAGTCATTGGACGATCTCTTGAATCTGGATATTCGTCGACTTCTCTTCTTAATAATTATTTAGATTCTTGACGTATGAGTCTTATCTTTGTTGATTAAATTTAATAGTTCCTTCAAAATCTCCGCCAATATTGGCATTAATAAACATTTTCAATTCTTCTATAAATATTCAATTCTAAATTAATGCCGAAATCGTTGCGTTTCTAGATGTTGCCTTCATCAAGTCTCAATTCGTTCTAAAAGAATCTTTTCCCCGTTACTAATAAACGACTTTCTAAAGTTTGTTGATAAAACAAAACTAGTCAAATTACTACCCATTACTGTCGTTGTTCATCTTTAAATTAATAGTGATTTCAAAAAATACTGCTATTCTAGCCTTGACAATAATTTAAAATAAAAATTAACATAGAGTAATACATAGACAAAACGATAACCAAAGAAATTTACAGTTTGAATCAACCATAGATTACAAATATAAACATACGGAATAAAGTGTAACTAAACAAAATAAATATTAAAGGAAATTAAATATTTACTTTCTATAACGGGTAAATATTGCCTTTATAGTATATAGTTAATTAGCCTAGTTCTTCGGAACATAATTATTTCTTTAAATGATTCATGCAATGGAGAATTTTTATTTTATTCAAATTCTTCGATACATGCCATTGCATTTTTACGCTATTTGTCATGAAAAAAAAAAACCAAACGCAAATAAAGAATTAAAAATGAAAACATAAACCCACATAGAACGAATCAGCTGAGGTCAAACAGAAAACCCCAACGATGAACCTAAACATGTATTATGGACAACACATGGACGGCAGCACAGATGAACCTATTCAAACTTAAATATCAGACAACACAAGAATTCCGTGGAATTTAGTTTTCTTGTCTACCTGTAATTACTGTTTTTGTTGAAACTGTCTCGCCGTTCTTAGCCTACTGTGTTCGTCTTTGCTGATATTTATTTTCATGGCTAAATTCCTTCCACAGAATCCTTGTTCTGTCTGATATTTAAGTTTGAATGTGTTCGTCTGTTCGTTGTTTAGGTTCATCGTTGGGTTTATCTATTTGACATCAGCTGTTTCAGGCTTGTTATCTGTGAGTTTATGCTTTCATTTTGAATTATGAATTTGCGTTCTTGAATTTTTTTCCCATGACAAACAGTGAAAAACTGCAATGGCGTATGTCCAAGAAATTGTATTAAAAACATTATTTTGTTTATTGGATCAATTAATTAGAGTGGAATAATAGCTTGATGCCCCGCGTCAAACTGCAAAGAAAAAGTGTTAACTCTTTTAAGTGATTGATATGCTGGCTGGACCCAGAGCATTACACGTGTGGACCAAGAGAAGGAACGGGCCAGGTATAAGGGGGTGTAGAGGGGGCGGGAGAGTGTAGCTGCGTTTCGGGGTAACGAGATTAGCAGAAGGCAAAGGAAAATTGGTCGGGTCGGATAAGGCAACAGGAGCGGGGGAGGGGGGAGGGGGGAGAGCTTCATTTCCTCGCCGCGGGGCGCGCGTGCTTCGCGTCCACAATGCGGCCGAGACCCGAGACGTGACGTCATACTCGCTGTTTCCCTCGCGGGCACGAACGACCGCCTCCCTCCCCCACCGCCAGTTTTCTTTTGTCTCGCCGTTCGTTGACTCGTTGGCGGAATGGTCAACGCGCGAGGTTGAAACTACTGCCGGGAAAATGTTGTATAGACACCTCTACGCGTGAAACAAGTGCCAACGTATGCTGTTACTCCGACACAGTTTTTTTTCTTCTCTCATAAAACAAACACATTTTATAAAAACTGAGACAAATTAAAAACAAGAAAGAAAGTACAATATTGCAGTACGTGGATGTATGCATTATAATTAAAGAAACTCAGATATTAAAGTATTGTGGTATCGTACTTCATACTAGACACCTATTTTCACCACATAAATATGGAAAAAATTTAATAAATTAATTTAAAATGCAAATATTTTTAATGTCATAAATAAAATCGATTAAAATCTTCTGAAATGTTTGTTTTATGAACAGCTCTATCCACCCGAATCAAAGAACACAAAAACAACTGCAAGAAGGGTGAAACCCTAAAATCCAGACTTGCTGAACATACATGGGAAAATAGCCACAAAATTCTCTGGGAAGACTCCACACCACTCATACAGGAATCCGATAAAATAAAAAGGAAAATCAAAGAATCAGCCTTCATTATTAGCAATAAAAATATTTTCAGCCAGCAGAGCATTGAATTAAAAAATATGTGGATCCCTTTGATAAAGAGAGAAACATCCCTGCAGCACAAAACAATAGCCAATCGCCGCCGCCGATCCATCATATTGCCATCCGGGGCAGTTAGTGTGTGCGAGACCAGAAACCGAAGTTTCTATAACTCGCTTAGTGCATTGTAAATCAGGTGCACCCCACACTTTTGTAGAATCACTTGGATCAACGGGCGGGGCGCGTGTCTTGAGGGATAAGTTTGGCACACGGGCCTGTGTGTGCGCTGGTAGGTTGTGTAATGCTAGAAAAAATTACGTGTACCTAATTCGGCGGGGGAGAGAAGCTCCCCACCAGCTAGATCGGCTAACTGGCGTGATGTAGTGTCGTGTTGGTGTGCAATAGAGGCTTGTCGGTGTGCTGTAATTTCAAGTGACCTAGTTAAATTCGGGTGTGGCGTGTAGTGTAAAGCTGTGCAAGCCGCTCCTACGAACCCCTGGGAACACAGAAACATGCTAGGGTAGTTAGCCCATTATTGCATGTAACAAGGTAGTTCAGGCCGTCACTTCACACAGGCATATCATCGTGTGGTCGTGTTGGTGATACGGTAAAAGAAATTACATAGATTAGTAAACACCTGGCCGCCTTAAGGACCGAACTATTGCGTTCCAATATAGTTCGGTCAAAGTTAGGCTAAACCAGTATTGCTGTAGCTAGCCCCCTGGCTGTTGTCTTCTAAACCTGAAAAATAGAAAGTGAAATTAATAAATGAAGGTCGTCCTATTCTATTATTGTTCGAGCAGAGAGATGCCCTCGTCCAGTATTTTTTTTTTATTTATTTAATTTTTTTTTGTTTTTAATTTTTATATATATTTTTTATTTTATTTTATTATTTTATATTTTTTTTTATTTTTTTTATTTTTAAATCTAGACTTAAAGCTACTGTACAAGCCCCCAGAGCCCTGCCCTGACAGGCATGCATGCCTCTCGGCCCGGATCCCCAGCGAGGGCTGGGGCAGCTCCCTCTGCCAGTTCACCTGCATGATTCTGCCTTGACAAGGTGCAATAGCCAATACTCAACCTACCATAACCAATCCGCTTTAACTCCATGGTGCACAGCCAATGGGGAGACAGCTCGTCTGCCATTGGCTGAGCAAGATGTAGCCCTTTCTCTGATAAATACCCACATTTTCCAGCCCCTTATTAGTCGCACCTGTGTTTCCATACCATGTGCGTCTCTGCCTGAGGACGGGAGCAGATAGCAGTTCCCGAAACGTCACTTGTTTCTGTTTTGGTAAAACTATTGTGTTCGTTTTTCTTTTCGTTTTGTCGTGTTTTTGTCTCGTTTCAACTGTTGTGCTGAATTATTTTGGGTTCAAATTTTTGTGTTGTCATCATTTGTGGGTTTTTTTTTTTCGTTCTCTTAGTACATTTTTCTTTGTTTTCTTTGTTTGTTGACCATATTCCTGTTACGGAATATTTTGTGGTGTTCATATTCTTGTCGACAACAGCAATTGTTTGCTTAATTTTGTGTTTTTTTTGGGTATTTTTATTTATTTATTTCTTTATTTTAGTTTGTAGTTTTTCTTCAACAGAAAAAGTTCTTAGCAATGGCGTATGTCCAAAAACTTACATCAAGTTATAAACGGTAAATTAATCAAATTAAACTATCTAAGATTTACACGTTATCACTGATGAACTTCAAATGTAGAAGCTTTAAAACAATAAAGATTTTCGACATAACTATAGTTGATAAGGGAAAAAAAAGTATCGTTGCTATAAAAGGAATGTTTCAAAAGGACATTCAGCAAATAACCACCAGAATAGCTTTAATGAGTAAAAACGGACATGGAGTTCCATGTACAGGTGGCACAATTCATAAAAATTTGCATCCCTTCAACAAGACCATCCAGGTTCGAGTCCCCTGTCGGTAACTGATTTTTTTTTTTCGCAAGTTGGTAACGTGGCGGACGTTTCCACGTGCCGGTGGGTCTTGTTGTCTCTCCCTCCCCCCTCCACCAGCCGATGCATTCCGTAAGTGCTCGGTACACACCCCTCTCCACTCATTGTCTGCAGGCAGTGGCGCGAATCTGTAGGATTGGTAAGGGCGGTGGGGAGGCCAGATGAAATCCACAGAGGGGAGGGGGAGAGTTTTGCGCTTGGGGTTAATCGACACAAGTGTTCTCTCAATGGGGGCTTGTCTGTTGCGTATACTGCACATATTTTTGTCTACAGGCATACACATGTAATTGGGAGTAAACTTCAAAATATACAAAATTTTTCCATAAAACATAGTTTTGAATTTACGTCCAAACCACGTTTCACAGACACAACTTTGCATGATAAAGCGGGCCTCCACAATGAGAGGCTTCTTAATTCCTGGGGGTCGGGCCCATGCCCCCCCCCCCTCTCGGTGAACCACGCTAAAATTTGCAGGGGCCACGATAGATAACTTCACCAAGTTCCTTGAGTTGTTAAATATTTGCCAGCCTCAATGGCCCCAGCTATTGACGCGACGTAAAAACAAAATAAAATACAGTATACTCCTGCCAACCCGGACTGGATAGGATCCTGTCAGGATTAAACGGAATTTGCTTTAAATTGCACGTAAAATAAGTTTCAGATGGGTAAAACCAAAAAAAAATATGTGTTTTTATTTTCGTAAATAGAAAATTCATAAATATTACAATATATCTATATATTTAATTTTATTTCCAAAGAACGGCTCTAGTTTGTAATTATAATACATACTGTTACAAAATAGAGCCTTTCACTGGTAATAAAATTAAACACACCGATATTTTAAAAACGTATATGATTTTGGTTAGTGTCTCGTCACAAAAATCTAAAGTTTATTTGTATTTTGGCATTATTTCATAATTGGCACATCTATTTGTATCGCGAGTGGTGGCAACCGACACAAATCGTCTCGCTAGGTAGTCCAGGCCTATGTGCATGCAATCGAGCGGGAAAACTTCATAATATTCTAAAACATGTTCTGCGGGATAATACAAGTTTTGGAGTTTTTGTTACGCCTATCATTTCCGTTTCACAGTTATGAGTCCTTCCATAATAAGGAGCTTTTAAATTCCAGCCCCCCCCCCCCCCCCCCCAAGCCGTCTCGCCAAATAGCACCCATGATTGTCCGTAATGACCTCAATGTAGAGGAGACGTTAAGACTTTCATTCCTCCCCAACTTCAATTATGGTAGGGATTCGACCTACTGTTTATTTTAATGTGGATACTTATGCAAAATAAAAAAAAGTACGTAACTGTCGTAGAAATTTCTGCCGATGTAATTAGGCTAGGACCGCGGGTTGCTTCGAAGCGAGTGAATCGAAGCGACAACCAAGTTAAACTCATCGTAATGCGATGCTGCCTTACAGGGGAGTGTGGTGAGGGCAGGAACGTGGCGCGCCAATTGGCTAATACGTCTCAGCGTGCTCGGACAGAACTGGAACGAGCTACCCGAGCATTGTGGGAGTAATCTCCTGACGCAGAATTACGCTCGGCAAGCTGCGTCAGGCCGTGGTGGAGATTTACAGTCTCCGTCAAGGGGCGAGCGGCGGTTCCTGGACGAGATGGAACACGCAGTTCCGAGGAAATGCGCTGAAGCCATTAGAGATCATGCGCTTCGTTAATTTACCACGGGTGGTGCTCTGCGTACTGCTAAATTACTCCATGTTGGGATACGGCAATTTTCATGTAATTGTTACTTGCTAATTGTTACTGTTTTAGTTGAGTCCTGCTGAACCGGACACCCAGGATGTTTGGTTTTGGTTAATCTTACATCAGCTCTTAGGTTAAAAACTTAAGTCTACTTATACAGTAGTATTAAAACTAAGATGAAGCTGTATTATTTATTTAAATTATTTTATTTTTTTGTCATCTAACCACTAAGAGACATTAACAGAATTACACATAAAAACATACTATTACATGAAACACACACAAATAGACACTGTTAACACAAACGTACAATTAAAATTATACATAAGGAGGCAATATATTTTACAACACAGCACACAGATGATCATCTACACATTAACAATGATCATTACAACAAAGCATTTATATTTTTGTAACAGCTCTTCCAAAATTTTGACCAAAATACAAATATATTTTAAATTTTTGCAACGACACACGATCATACAAAAATTTTAAAATATCGTATGTTTAATTTTATTTCCAGTAAAAGGCTCTAGTTTGCAACAGTAAGTATTATAAATACAATCTATAGTATTTCAATGGAAAGAAAATTAAACATTAAGATATTTCAATTTTTATAATACATGCTGTTTAGTAATTTAGATTTATGAAAACAAAAACACAGATTTTTTTTAGTTTTACCCATCTAAAACTATATTTTACGTGCATGTTAAGGGAAATTCCGTCAAACCCGGACTTACGGTGATCCAGACAGAATCTGGTCCTATCTATTCCGGATTAGCGGGAGTCTGTTGTATTTTATTTTGGATTTACGTCGCTTTGGCAACGGGGCCAGTGGAGACTGACAAATATTTAACCAATCTGGGAACTTGTGGCAGGTATCAACTAGGGCTTACAAGAAACGACGGAAAACAGAAATCAGGTGGATGTACCTGGATTAGAACTCGGGTCTTTCCACATGCAAGTCGGACGTCTAACTGTTGCGCCACCTCGCTTGGTTTGATTAGCCGTTGACATAAAATCCTTTCTTAGTTCACACCATAAATATGTGTAAATAACGTTTTGAAAAAAAAAGCTTTTTTTTAAATATTGTGCTAGTATCTGAAGAACCACAAAACCTGCTAAACATATAAGCACATTTTTTGATTACCTTTATAGGCAAGCGAATTTAAGGCAAATTTAATGTAGGCCGTTTATATATATATATATATATATATATATATATATATATATATAAAATTAAAATATAACAGTTATGACGCAAGTTATTCTAAGTAAAATATAAAACAACGAAGGCAAATTACCTAGTGTACAGAATACATGTTTTATTAATTAATATAAATAATTTATATTTTAATATCATTTTGCAATATTTAAACGCAGAAAATGTAGTGGAGAAGATTATTACTTAGTTTATTGTATCGAGCTTTGCGAAATTTTTAGCAGGCTAGGTAATAAACAAGACCAAACATGTTGTGCAAGCCAAAATAAAAAAAAAGCACAGGAGAGATTACGCATTATGAATATTGCACTGAACAACGGGAAACAGAAAAAGCAAGAATTCTCTAGTTACACATGGAGTAGTTTGCTCGTACGAACTTAGTTCGTTTCAGAAAATGGTTGTAGGGAAAAATAAAGAAAAAGTTAAATACGAGGAAAGACGCTTACTGGCGCGACTCGCGGGAAAGTTTTTTGCTCGTTTCCCCTCCCCACTCAATTTGTCCCCCCTTCTTTATTTTTACCTCTGCCGGCTTCCCCTCACGTTATTCATAGGCAACTTTAATTCTGCCTTCGACTTTAGTCTGCCGAAGCGGAATTATATTTAAATTCCTCAGCCATACTTTCATAACCCCTTAGTTTCATTTTAATGGACACTAACGAAGCCTAAAAATTATTATTCACGTATAAATCATGCGGTAGGTTTTTTAAAACTCGCGTCGAAATGTCAATAGTTTTGTTTTTTATTTTTTCATTAATCTGTTTACTCAAAAAAATTATTAATAAATGTAACATATTAGTAACTATCGGGTACAAGTCTTATACACTATAACATAAGGACGACTTAGTACCAACTAAAGCATAACACATTGCCAGAAGTTCGTAAATTTTCAATGTATATTTTAGTAGTATAGGAAAGTATTTCCGGGCGCATGGCGCTGGCGCGTGGTGTGTGGCCGGAGCCGGTGTCCGCCATATTGGATTGTGACGTCACGACGGCCATCTTGGATGGTTGTGACCTTGACCTTGACCTTTGACCTTGACCTTGAATTTGATCCTCAAAATGTGTCAAAATCCGCCAGAATTGGGCAAAATTTGCCCAAAATTCCTCAAAAATCGCCAAAATTTCAATTTCTGTGAAAAAAAATTCCGCCAAAAATTCGCAAAAAATTCCTCAATTCGAAAATCAGGATTTCGAAAATCCTCAAAAGTCGTTTTGCCCTAGAAAGAACCCTAATTCCTAAAACTGGCTTAAAACTCCTAAGAGATAGCCGCTTATAAGCCATTTCTAGGAATAAGGATACCATGACCGCCATCTTGGATTATGTCGTCACCGATGCATTTTTCGTTACGGCCGCCATCTTTAACTTTTTTATTTATTATTCGATTTTAATAAAATATTTTTTAAAAATTATAAAAAAAATTAAATAATAAAATTTTAATAAAACATTTATAAAAAACAAACATTTACGACACGGAGCTCAGAGTCCACGGTTCGAACCCGGTGAGGGCAAAAAAAAATTAAAAATGGCGACAGGCTCCTTCCTTAATGGTGGCTGCAGGCAGACTGACTCCCACCACTTTTCTTAAAGCAGATATATCGTCACCTAGTATGACGTCATGTCCGCCATCTTGTCTTCGTTGCTGGAGACCACCATCTTGTTTTCGTCGGCGAGAGTGCGCTGACGCCATGTTAGTTTAGTTCTTATCCGCTAGAGTGCAGTAATCATTTATTACTAAGGTGCCCGCCATCTTGAAATTTGGACGCCATATTGAAAATCCGTAATTATTTAGCTAGAAATTCGGGAAAAATTTCTAAATTCGTTAAATAAATCACTCATTAATTTACATATTGATTCGATCCGCTCCTGTCCTTGGTTCGATACTTGATCGATGCAATAATGTTTAATTTTATGTAAAAAATAATAATTTCAATAAACCATGTTCAACATTCGTAAAGAGACTCTAAATCCTCTACGACCACCATCCTATCAGACATCAAGACCACCATATTGGAAATGCGTAATTTTAATGCTAGAGATCCGGGAAAAAGTTCAGAACTCATTAAATAAATTTCCGATCAATAAACTGATTAATTAGATCGACTAAGGTCCTTGGTACGATCCCAGGCCGATACAAAACAACTTTAATATTTTAAAAAAAGCACCACTAAAGTGTAAGGTTCGAGGAATTAAACACCGCAAGTTCTTTTACAAACATAATATTTATTACATAATTTCTATTCTACTACAGGATCACTTACGAAAGCCAGCAATCTTATAATCATTTAGTTCCGCAGCGGTGTGAAATGACTAATTCTTAGCTCCAATCGGTTTATACTAGACAGAGTCCAGCCAGAACCTTTACAGACATAGTCCACCTCTTCTTGACAGAGTTTCTGGATACCGTTTTTAACAGTTTGCTTCACATCGTTAGAACTGTAAATTACTGCAGCCGATGTCTTGAATGCACACTTCTTCACTTTGTCATCGAACGGATATGGCTTTCCATATATACAGTCCAACCACAAGTTATATTTCAAAGGTCCGTTTGTTGCTACATCATCAGTAAGCTGATTGATTATCTTCTGTCTGATATCTTCAAGAAAATTACAAATGTCCTTCGACTCACCGAACGTATTTAGATAATAGTAGTCTTTCAAAGTTCCACGAAATGCAGACTGCGCCAAGTAGAAGCCATTATCGTTCTCTTGTAATGCTCCGAACACAGTCTTAGGTTTAGTTCCATGTTCAGACGTCATAACAATCGGTTGCTGGGCATCTGTTTTTTTGGTTGTACGCTTTCGTGTCTCCAATCTAAAGCAAGGAGCCGAAATGTCGGCAGGTAGTTCAGCAGTAGGAGCACAGACTCCACCTTTACATTTTTTCGCATGATGTCGCAAACTGTCAATTCGAGTAAACCATTTAAGGCACTCATCACATCGAAACTTCATGCGAGAAGGATTCTTCGTGCATTTGCTCCGCTCATGTCTTCGTGCATCATGGGAAAATGCGAACGACGTATCACAGTAGCTGCAAGGATACCGTGGTGATGAAGACGATCCTTTCAGACCCGATCCAGATACAGACGTTGCAACAGTAGTACCATTTCCAGGCATTCTCTTATGCACATCGATGCATCGTTGTTGCGCCGAAACCTTTACTTTCTGCCGCACAGCAGGACCTTTGCATGCCTTCATGTGCGTTTTCATATTATCTTTTCTGGCAAACTGCTTATGACATTTCTCACAAACAAACATTTTACGATATAGGTTCTTGGCACATTCGCTCCTCTCGTGTCGCCGGGCATTGCTGTTGTTTGAGAAAATCTTGTCGCAGTAACAGCACCGATGTTCGCTAGTTGTCAAATCAGCATCCATTGAAGTCTCCATCGAGGTCGTATCGTCGATCGTCGTGGTTTCCTGCACATCCAGCTCAGTAGTCATTAAGCTATCTTCTGCTGGTGGTATCACATCTGTTGAAATCTCCTCCAATGTCGACGTCGTTGTCGTTGCCAACGGGATCTGCTCCACCATTGTCGTCGCTGACGTCAAGGTTCCCGTAGACGATGGTACAACGTCCATCGAGTTCGGCGTTAAAGTCGGTAAAGATGCCATCGAGTTCTCAAGAACAGGTAATTACACGACTTATGCACCAGATGAAATAATCTAGGTGATCCTTACACCGTCGACGACAGTAACAAACTGAGCGACCTGCTGTCTAGGACTCGCTTATATACATGCACCGGATGGAATAATACGCAAGTCAAATCAAGAACCATTTACTATAATACTAGAGTCAAAACAACATTAAAAATATAAGGACCATCAACGAAAAGGCAGCACATTTGGAAGCACCGACAACGAAAAGGCAGCACATTTGGAAGCACCGACTACGAAAAGGCAGCACATTTGGAAGCACCGACTACGAAAAGGCAGCACATTTGGAAGCACCGACTACGAAAAGGCAGCACATTTGGAAGCACCGACTACGAAAAGGCAGCACATTTGGAAGCACCGACAACGAAAAGGCAGCACATTTGGAAGCACCGACAACGAAAAGGCAGCACATTTGGAAGCACCGACAACGAAAAGGCAGCACATTTGGAAGCACCGAAAACGAAAAGGCAGCACATTTGGAAGCACCGACAACGAAAAGGCAGCACATTTGGAAGCTCCATCAACAAAAAAAAAAAAAAGGCAAAAAGGAAGCACAAGTTACGAGATCTATGTCTTAGTTAGAAATCAGAATACAAGAAATAAAAACATTAAATTCTTATAATTTAAATTATTTATTTTATTGCTTTACACTATACAAATGCAAGTAAAACAAGCCATTATTGTATGTAGCCAGCATTCCTCAGTTCCTTGAGTATGAAGGATATTTCTTTGATGCAAGAATAGTTTCCTGCACAAAGCGAACCACGTAGAAGTCTTAGCCGGTCAACCAATATGTTTGGATCTTTCCATGATGTGTAATCATTCTCTTCTACCACCATCTTCCTTGCAACTTTATAATTATTATGATCTCTGGTGTCTTCCGTTTTACCACCAACCTCAGGGTAACTTTCATGTTTGAGACGGTGATCATCACAAGCTTGATCAGATTTATTTAATATATCACGTCGTTTCCATCGTTTCGGTCTCAGGACACCGCCACATTCTTCAATCTTGGCAGCTTTAGGTGCTTCATCATAGTCTATGTCTTTGTAAACAGCCTCAGAGTCACTGTAACAATCACCGTAGAAGGAATCGTCTTCACCCAATTTACCGTAATAATTCGATGTTGATGATGTTGAAGTGTCTTCATCGTCTTCATGCTTTCCTTTTTAGGAGTCCATCATTTTTACAAAGTAGGAAAGATCTACTTGAATTCGGCTGGAATATATTCTCACTTTTCACGTTAAGGATTCTTCCATTGTCTTCATTCTTCCGTAAATCATCAACCTCCTTCAATTTAAGTTCTTTGTCGAGATCGGAAGAGCCAAGAAAATTATTGTCGTAATGCAGATCACTCTTCCTTAGGCTAGTAGATTCATCGTTGTCCTCTAGCTTGTACGCAGGCTTGGCGCTACAAGTTCTGCCATGTCTTTTTAGGCTCTCTCTCCGCGTAAACGACTTGCTACATCGAACACAACTTATCATATTGCGCAGTGGATTTTTAACACAGTCATTCTTCTCGTGTTGTCTTTTATTCTTTCTCAAGATAAACTCTTTACTGCAAAACTTACACCTATGTTCTTTCGATACAGCGTCAGATCCCGAATCGGAATTCATATTAGTTACTGAGACTAATGCCAGATACCAATTGAGTGTATTAAATTAGATCCAATACTTAAATAGAAATTTTTTCATATTTCATCAGCGAGAATTAATATATCTCATGCAAAAGTACTTTATGCCTGTAGTTCTGCTTTTCAACAACAGATGTCGCCACATGTTGCTTGCAGGTAAATCATATTTAGTTTTTTTATGCGGGATGCGGGATGCTCACTAACGATCGCAAAAGAAGGATGGCTTCGCTAGACTCCAAGGAAAAGGAAGTATGTTGGTGCTCCACAGATGTCTCATGGCGTAATATTAATTTGACTGAGTAATGATATTTTTTAATTCCACCTGATGAAAATATTGCAAGTTTTGATTTAGTAGCAGAAATTATCGAATTAAATGTAACTCCAAATAAAATGACATGTCACATTAGACAAAAAAAAATCCATGCGGAGAGCGGTTTCTCAGAATAGTCAGAAACACTTGAAGAAACCACAGGATTGATTGCAAGAACACGGGAAAAACCATCAAAATATTGACAGGAATAATCAGGAGCACACGGAGAAAACCATCATAATATTGGCAAGAATAATCAGGAGCACACGGAGAAAACCATCATAATATTGACCAGATTAATCAGAAGTACTCGGAGAAAACCACCACATGTTTTCTTTGATATCATAAAATTACAGGAATAAATATTAAATATAAAAATAAATTAATAAAAAAAAATTAAAAAAAATTAAAAAAAAAATTAAAAAAAAATAAAAAAAATGCATAAATTTCTGGCTTGTACAAGAACTCTATCTTTGCTCAACAATGATAAGTTTACAAGCTAGCAGAAACTGTTTATGCATTTTTTTTAATTTTTTTAAATTTTTTTTTAATTTTTTTTAATTTTTTTTTATTAATTTATTTTTATATTTAATATTTATTCCTGTAATTTTATGATATCAAAGAAAACATGTGGTGGTTTTCTCCGAGTACTTCTGATTAATCTGGTCAATATTATGATGGTTTTCTCCGTGTGCTCCTGATTATTCTTGCCAATATTATGATGGTTTTCTCCGTGTGCTCCTGATTATTCCTGTCAATATTTTGATGGTTTTTCCCGTGTTCTTGCAATCAATCCTGTGGTTTCTTCAAGTGTTTCTGACTATTCTGAGAAACCGCTCTCCGCATGGATTTTTTTTTGTCTAATGAGACATGTCATTTTATTTGGAGTTACATTTAATTCGATAATTTCTGCTACTAAATCAAAACTTGCAATATTTTCATCAGGTGGAATTAAAAAATATCATTACTCAGTCAAATTAATATTACGCCATGAGACATCTGTGGAGCACCAACATACTTCCTTTTCCTTGGAGTCTAGCGAAGCCATCCTTCTTTTGCGATCGTTAGTGAGCATCCCGCATCCCGCATAAAAAAACTAAATATGATTTACCTGCAAGCAACATGTGGCGACATCTGTTGTTGAAAAGCAGAACTACATGCATAAAGTACTTTTGCATGAGATATATTAATTCTCGCTGATGAAATATGAAAACATTTCTATTTAAGTATTGGATCTAATTTAATACACTCAATTGGTATCTGGCATTAGTCTCAGTAACTAATATGAATTCCGATTCGGGATCTGACGCTGTATCGAAAGAACATAGGTGTAAGTTTTGCAGTAAAGAGTTTATCTTGAGAAAGAATAAAAGACAACACGAGAAGAATGACTGTGTTAAAAATCCACTGCGCAATATGATAAGTTGTGTTCGATGTAGCAAGTCGTTTACGCGGAGAGAGAGCCTAAAAAGACATGGCAGAACTTGTAGCGCCAAGCCTGCGTACAAGCTAGAGGACAACGATGAATCTACTAGCCTAAGGAAGAGTGATCTGCATTACGACAATAATTTTCTTGGCTCTTCCGATCTCGACAAAGAACTTAAATTGAAGGAGGTTGATGATTTACGGAAGAATGAAGACAATGGAAGAATCCTTAACGTGAAAAGTGAGAATATATTCCAGCCGAATTCAAGTAGATCTTTCCTACTTTGTAAAAATGATGGACTCCTAAAAAGGAAAGCATGAAGACGATGAAGACACTTCAACATCATCAACATCGAATTATTACGGTAAATTGGGTGAAGACGATTCCTTCTACGGTGATTGTTACAGTGACTCTGAGGCTGTTTACAAAGACATAGACTATGATGAAGCACCTAAAGCTGCCAAGATTGAAGAATGTGGCGGTGTCCTGAGACCGAAACGATGGAAACGACGTGATATATTAAATAAATCTGATCAAGCTTGTGATGATCACCGTCTCAAACATGAAAGTTACCCTGAGGTTGGTGGTAAAACGGAAGACACCAGAGATCATAATAATTATAAAGTTGCAAGGAAGATGGTGGTAGAAGAGAATGATTACACATCATGGAAAGATCCAAACATATTGGTTGACCGGCTAAGACTTCTACGTGGTTCGCTTTGTGCAGGAAACTATTCTTGCATCAAAGAAATATCCTTCATACTCAAGGAACTGAGGAATGCTGGCTACATACAATAATGGCTTGTTTTACTTGCATTTGTATAGTGTAAAGCAATAAAATAAAAAATTTAAATTATAAGAATTTAATGGTTTTTATTTCTTGTATTCTGATTTCTAACTAAGACATAGATCTCGTAACTTGTGCTTCCTTTTTGCCTTTTTTTTTTTTTGTTGATGGAGCTTCCAAATGTGCTGCCTTTTCGTTGTCGGTGCTTCCAAATGTGCTGCCTTTTCGTTTTCGGTGCTTCCAAATGTGCTGCCTTTTCGTTGTCGGTGCTTCCAAATGTGCTGCCTTTTCGTTGTCGGTGCTTCCAAATGTGCTGCCTTTTCGTTGTCGGTGCTTCCAAATGTGCTGCCTTTTCGTAGTCGGTGCTTCCAAATGTGCTGCCTTTTCGTAGTCGGTGCTTCCAAATGTGCTGCCTTTTCGTAGTCGGTGCTTCCAAATGTGCTGCCTTTTCGTTGTCGGTGCTTCCAAATGTGCTGCCTTTTCGTTGATGGTCCTTATATTTTTAATGTTGTTTTGACTCTAGTATTATAGTAAATGGTTCTTGATTTGACTTGCGTATTATTCCATCCGGTGCATGTATATAAGCGAGTCCTAGACAGCAGGTCGCTCAGTTTGTTACTGTCGTCGACGGTGTAAGGATCACCTAGATTATTTCATCTGGTGCATAAGTCGTGTAATTACCTGTTCTTGAGAACTCGATGGCATCTTTACCGACTTTAACGCCGAACTCGATGGACGTTGTACCATCGTCTACGGGAACCTTGACGTCAGCGACGACAATGGTGGAGCAGATCCCGTTGGCAACGACAACGACGTCGACATTGGAGGAGATTTCAACAGATGTGATACCACCAGCAGAAGATAGCTTAATGACTACTGAGCTGGATGTGCAGGAAACCACGACGATCGACGATACGACCTCGATGGAGACTTCAATGGATGCTGATTTGACAACTAGCGAACATCGGTGCTGTTACTGCGACAAGATTTTCTCAAACAACAGCAATGCCCGGCGACACGAGAGGAGCGAATGTGCCAAGAACCTATATCGTAAAATGTTTGTTTGTGAGAAATGTCATAAGCAGTTTGCCAGAAAAGATAATATGAAAACGCACATGAAGGCATGCAAAGGTCCTGCTGTGCGGCAGAAAGTAAAGGTTTCGGCGCAACAACGATGCATCGATGTGCATAAGAGAATGCCTGGAAATGGTACTACTGTTGCAACGTCTGTATCTGGATCGGGTCTGAAAGGATCGTCTTCATCACCACGGTATCCTTGCAGCTACTGTGATACGTCGTTCGCATTTTCCCATGATGCACGAAGACATGAGCGGAGCAAATGCACGAAGAATCCTTCTCGCATGAAGTTTCGATGTGATGAGTGCCTTAAATGGTTTACTCGAATTGACAGTTTGCGACATCATGCGAAAAAATGTAAAGGTGGAGTCTGTGCTCCTACTGCTGAACTACCTGCCGACATTTCGGCTCCTTGCTTTAGATTGGAGACACGAAAGCGTACAACCAAAAAAACAGATGCCCAGCAACCGATTGTTATGACGTCTGAACATGGAACTAAACCTAAGACTGTGTTCGGAGCATTACAAGTGAACGATAATGGCTTCTACTTGGCGCAGTCTGCATTTCGTGGAACTTTGAAAGACTACTATTATCTAAATACGTTCGGTGAGTCGAAGGACATTTGTAATTTTCTTGACGATATCAGACAGAAGATAATCAATCAGCTTACTGATGATGTAGCAACAAACGGACCTTTGAAATATAACTTGTGGTTGGACTGTATATATGGAAAGCCATATCCGTTCGATGACAAAGTGAAGAAGTGTGCATTCAAGACATCGGCTGCAGTAATTTACAGTTCTAACGATGTGAAGCAAACTGTTAAAAACGGTATCCAGAAACTCTGTCAAGAAGAGGTGGACTATGTCTGTAAAGGTTCTGGCTGGACTCTGTCTAGTATAAACCGATTGGAGCTAAGAATTAGTCATTTCACACCGCTGCGGAACTAAATGATTATAAGATTGCTGGCTTTCGTAAGTGATCCTGTAGTAGAATAGAAATTATGTAATAAATATTATGTTTGTAAAAGAACTTGCGGTGTTTAATTCCTCGAACCTTACACTTTAGTGGTGCTTTTTTAAAATATTAAAGTTGTTTTGTATCGGCCTGGGATCGTACCAAGGACCTTAGTCGATCTAATTAATCAGTTTATTGATCGGAAATTTATTTAATGAGTTCTGAACTTTTTCCCGGATCTCTAGCATTAAAATTACGCATTTCCAATATGGTGGTCTTGATGTCTGATAGGATGGTGGTCGTAGAGGATTTAGAGTCTCTTTACGAATGTTGAACATGGTTTATTGAAATTATTATTTTTTACATAAAATTAAACATTATTGCATCGATCAAGTATCGAACCAAGGACAGGAGCGGATCGAATCAATATGTAAATTAATGAGTGATTTATTTAACGAATTTAGAAATTTTTCCCGAATTTCTAGCTAAATAATTACGGATTTTCAATATGGCGTCCAAATTTCAAGATGGCGGGCACCTTACTAATAAATGATTACTGCACTCTAGCGGATAAGAACTAAACTAACATGGCGTCAGCGCACTCTCGCCGACGAAAACAAGATGGTGGTCTCCAGCAACGAAGACAAGATGGCGGACATGACGTCATACTAGGTGACGATATATCTGCTTTAAGAAAAGTGGTGGGAGTCAGTCTGCCTGCAGCCACCATTAAGGAAGGAGCCTGTCGCCATTTTTAATTTTTTTTTGCCCTCACCGGGTTCGAACCGTGGACTCTGAGCTCCGTGTCGTAAATGTTTGTTTTTTATAAATGTTTTATTAAAATTTTATTATTTAATTTTTTTTATAATTTTTAAAAAATATTTTATTAAAATCGAATAATAAATAAAAAAGTTAAAGATGGCGGCCGTAAAGAAAAATGCATCGGTGACGACATAATCCAAGATGGCGGTCATGGTATCCTTATTCCTAGAAATGGCTTATAAGCGGCTATCTCTTAGGAGTTTTAAGCCAGTTTTAGGAATTAGGGTTCTTTCTAGGGCAAAACGACTTTTGAGGATTTTCGAAATCCTGATTTTCGAATTGAGGAATTTTTTGCGAATTTTTGGCGGAATTTTTTTTCACAGAAATTGAAATTTTGGCGATTTTTGAGGAATTTTGGGCAAATTTTGCCCAATTCTGGCGGATTTTGACACATTTTGAGGATCAAATTCAAGGTCAAGGTCAAAGGTCAAGGTCAAGGTCACAACCATCCAAGATGGCCGTCGTGACGTCACAATCCAATATGGCGGACACCGGCTCCGGCCACACACCACGCGCCAGCGCCATGCGCCCGGAAATACTTTCCTATACTACTTATTTTCAATTCCAATTACTTAAAAACATTTTGTTATGTTATGTTAATAGTTTTATTGTTTTTGTTGATTTATGTTTTGCTGAGATACGTCTACTCAATTTAGGGCAAATTACTTATTTAGAATCGTTAATTGAAACGATTATCACTATTGATGGTAATTCGGATCTTTACTGTATTCGTTATTTTCTTAAATTCTATCGTAATTTCGATTTTAGTCAATGAATTTGTGTATGAACTAATGTAAATTTATATTGGTGCACCAACCTCAGTAGAATGGTTACTGGGGGAAACAGTTACAAAATTAAAAGGTACTTTATTTTTTCTGCCTGTCAGCTATGTAACCCCAGCATAATATTTTTTACAATTACTGTTGAAAGCAGGGACCCCCAACGTAAATAAACAAACTTTGTTAGTTAATACTGATTACTATTGCTTGTAAAATTCAAGTTAGGTCAGCCCAGAGAGACATAGTTTTAGACAGCAATTAAATTGAGTTCTCTTTTATTTTTATTGTTTGGAAATTATGTTCTACGTCAAATGTTTGTTGATTGCAGGTATTTACTTAAAAAAAAATTTCGAAAAAATAATTGTTTTATTTCAAGTAGTTGCAGATTGATTTCAAATAAAATATTTGAAATATATTATCGAAAGTCATGAAAGTGTATATGATAAAATTATAGATAAATTGGAATAAACTTTATATTGCGTGGAAAATTTATCTACTTGTATAGAATTTTTTTGTGCTGGACGAGCAAAGACTGTTTTCAATGCCCATAATTAAAAATCAGGGATCACAATTATAATTTGTATGGTAAATATGTTGTACGTAAAGCCTAATTGGTTATTGATAGACGTTAAATAATCATTAATATTTATATTATACGCCCTTATCGATCTCCTCCAGCCACGCAATGCGTGCACGAACATGACAAAGATTAGTCTACAATAATTTAAAACTAACAGGAGTTTTTAATCTTCTCATTTCTCAGCTAACTTACTTTAAAGGGTGTGGGAATCGTTTCCCACCTAATTTTCGGTAAATGTTCACCATCTAAACTTGTTAGTCGTACTCAAATACGCATCTTGCGTGGATGAGTATTACTTAACTGTACATTTTTTGTATTTAATTTCTTCAAGTTTATCAAACATCGTAAACGTGTTTTGAAACCATTCACGGTTCATTATAACAATTGAAACATAAAAAAAAATAGTAATCACACATTTTAGTAGTAAAATACACATTTCTACGAAGAGCTGCAAGGCGTGTGAAATTTAAACAAGATTATTATAAAACAGGCTGCAGAGATCTTTCAGGACTTCATTGATCTATCGGCTATGTTTCTCTGTGTATAATTTGTGTCATGTCAAGTAGTATACAAATGTGCATACTGACACAGGGTTCAGGGTGTGGTGCCTGTGGTGCCGACCGCCATCTTGGATTCTGACGTCATGACGGCCATCTTAGATGACCTTGACCTTGAACTTTGGTCAAATTTCAGGGTCAAGGTCAAAGTTCAAGGTTAAGGTCAAAGTTATATGCCAACAGTCGAGGTCAAAGGTATGGTGAACAGAAAAATATACTAACATGGCATCAGCACACTCTAGCAGACGAAGGCAAGATGGCGGACATGACTTCATACCAGCTGACGATATATTCCTTGTTATTGGTGGTGAGAGGTCAGTCTAGGCGACTTCCGTGGAGGTAGTCAGTCGTTTTTTTTATTTTTTGCTCTTACCGGTTTCGAAACAAGGACGGGAATCAGCCTAATCAATCAGTAAATTAATAAGTTATTTTTTGGTGAATTTTGAACTTTATTTCATTAAAATAGGATAATAAATAAAGATTTTCAAAATGGCGCCTTTAACGATAATTGATACAAGTGGTGACAATTAAAAATGTCCGGTGTGTCGTAAGATGTTTTTATTACATTTTATTAAGAATTTTTTTAATATATTAATACATTTCTGGTTTACTCTCGCCGGAAATCGAACCGTGGAGAAAATCGATTACGTAACTAAACATTTGAAGAAGGAAATATTTAAAATAATTTTTTTGAATTTTTTCGGAATTTCTAGCATAAAATTACGGATATTCAAGATGGCGGTCGTAACTAAACATGCAACGTTTTTTAAAATATTTTCTATGATTTTTTTTATAAATTTCAAAATTTTTTCATTACAATCGTATAATAAATATAGATTTTCAAGATGGCGGACATGATGTCATACTTGTTGACGATATATATATATATATGTAGGTACCTTGAAATAAATGTTGGGAGGTCAGTCTGCCAGCGACTTGGTGGAGGAATGACCTGACGTCTTTTTTAATTTTGACCTCGTCGGGTTCTAACCGAGGACTCCAAGCTCCATGGCGTAAGTGTACTTTTAATTTTTTTAAATAATTTATTATTAAATTCGATTATTTATTTTTTTATAAATTTTAAATTTTTTCACGATTTTCTAACAAAAATTACGTATTTTCAATATGGCGACCGTAACGGAAATTGCAACGGTGACGTCATAATCCAAGATGGCGGTCATGGTATTATTATTCCTAGAAATGGCTTATCGGAGGCTTTAGACATGGATGCTTAAGCCAGTTTTAGGACATTGTGTTCTAAGACAAAAAGTATTTTGAGGTTTTTCGAAATACTAAATTTGGAATTTGGAATTTTTTAAGAATTTTTGGCGGGATTTTTTCCAAAAAAATAAAAATTTTGGCAAATTATGGGCAAATTTCGGCAATTTTGAAGGTAAAGGTCAAAGTTCAAGGTCAAGGTCATCCAAGATGGCCGCCGTGAAGTCAGAATCCAAGATGGCTGTCGGCACCACAGGCAGCACACACTGAACCCTGTGTCAGTATGCCCATTTGTATACTACTATGTCACTTGTCTCACATTTGACAGTTCTCAAAATTAG
The DNA here is from genome assembly GCF_032445375.1 of Bacillus rossius redtenbacheri. NCBI lineage: Eukaryota > Metazoa > Arthropoda > Insecta > Phasmatodea > Bacillidae > Bacillus > Bacillus rossius. The sequence continues at coordinate 152,764,320 of NC_086330.1, forward strand.
TACCAATGGTTAGGGGTATGCAAAATTCGCATTTGCGATAAAACGATTTTTTACGCGAATTTTAACTTTTTAAAACGAATAAACCCGATATCCACACTATAGGATACTATTTTTACGCGAATCTTAACGTTTGAAAACAAATAAACCCGATATCCATAACTATTTGATTAAACTACTTATACTAAAATACGTACTTCTGACGAAGTCCGTAACGTTGGCCTAACCTGGTGCAGAATTAGTAAATCAACACGGCCGCCATAATTCAACTAGAGTACGATGCGCTGCTTCCTCTCACACGCGAACATGTGACGATGTTTTTAGTATTTATGTTAAGAAAAACGGTGTAAACATGTATAGAGGCGAAATTGAATGTTTAGAATAACTTGAACGATGTAAGCAAAGACGTGAGTATAGTTTGATACACTTGTACACAAAACATCAAACAAATACGCAGTAGCTACACAACACATTACTCGCTGAGCTCACACAATGATGCAATCAGCAGCAGCAGTGCAGCTGGCAGCCGGTAGGCTGCGCGCGCAGTCACGCTCACGCACACTCACACGAAGTCACAACAAAACAAAGCTGTTTACGGCCGTGCCCGCGCGTGGTTGAATACGACAAACTTGTAAACGGTATGAATTGAACTTGCGTGGCGTGGTAGTTGTGCTCTAATACTTACGTGGCGTAAGCCTACATACTTATCCGAAGTAATACATATTTTTTTAACAAAAATGCGTTAATTTACCGTAATTTTTACTTTTGTTGACAAAAATGCCGAAACCTCCTACAGTAAGTATTTAAATAAGAATTGAGAAATGATTTCATACTTCTCCAAATACTGGACATTCAATTTCAATTATATCTTTTTAATGTCATCTTTTTTAATATTAAGTAGTTAGTATTTGCTGTGTATTAAGTGTTAAATCAATTTTATGACACTTGAGATATGAAATTGGTATTACTGTTATCCATTTTGGTAGTCAAAATAACCTCCCTTGCAGAGAAAAATAACACCGATTTTCTAGAAAAATAACCTCGAATTCTGTGAACAAATAAACACGAAAAGTGCATACACCTACCAACGGTACACTAACTCTTCCGCCACTGTTTTCTGTCAACAGTTGAGGTGTTGGGGACGCCATGGCTCACTTTTTACTTTTTGACTTTGTTTTTGGTACTTTATTCAAGCGTGTTTTTTGAGGCGCTTATTTATATCTTTTGCTTTTGGTATCAGACACCATTAATGCTTTACGCACTTTTTCCTTTTGGCAGCTATTTTGTATTAAGTATAGCTTTCTCTTTTGTAATATTTGGTTGGATAAGTGCTTCCTTTTAGCACTTTTAGTTTTTATGAGTGAGGTTTACCATAAGTCTAGGTTGTGCACGAAGTTTGTCGTACAAGAACAGCGCACGGGTGTAAACAAATCCATATGGTTGTAAGTGTTCGTAAACAAAATATGTGTTGTTTTGCCAGTGACAGTTCGGAAATGATTCCATTTTGTGAAGTGTAAAATTTGAGACAAGTTAAATGACATAGGCAATAATAGTTTCGCTTTATAAAATTCATCTGGATGTTTATTTTGTCTTTGTGTAAAATACAGCACCGCCATTGTCTGAGTCACACATGAATTTGGAAATTTTTTGTTTGTTTGCTATTGGCTCAGAGCTTTTCAGGACACCCAAAACAAACTTGTGGCCTTAAAACACGCACGTATTTAACTGGAGGCATGACACCAAATGTATCAATTTTTTAAATTCCTATTTATATGAAAAGTATGAATGGCGATTCAAAAGACGACACGGTCAAAAGAAGAAACAGTAAACTCCAAACACGTATTTGTATCTCATTCACCATCAGCTCCCGGTGATGTGATCTGAAATTTTTTTTTACCCCCACTTCAACAAAACAGACCTATGTGGATGTACTCATCGCGAGCTGGCCCAAATCGTGATTTCTGTGCCATCCCTGACACCCTCAGCGGATACATTACCTAGGCGTCCTTTTTTTACAGTAGTTTTTACCTCTACCCCTCTCTTCACCCTCCTCACGGGCGGGCGTCGGACCAATGAGCGAGCAGCTATCTGCCATGCCAGGAAGACAAAGTGCTTGGGAACGCTGGGCACTCCAGCCATCGGCCAGACGCTGCTGGTCCCGCTTATACGAGTAGCTATCCCGAATTTTTTTCCTGACCTAACTAAAACTAAGGCCGGTATTCAAAGACACGAAAATAAGGGTTAAGGTATTTAATATGATACACCTGTACGATAACCGTATTCCTAGTGCACGATAGGACACTGCGGGTCCCTTGTTTTTAGGGAACGGATTTGTTGTCCTATCCGTTGTCGATCTTCCCCAAATTCCTCGCATGCGCATAGTTCACTTTTCCGTTGATTTCGTCCAGATGGCGGAGTGCGTCTGGCACGATTAATTTGTATACATACATTTTTGTGATCATCGGGGGACGTACCAAGCGTGCTGGTGTGCCAAATGAAAATTTGGAAGCGAAACTATCCTGGAATACATTCTGTACACTTTGATGGCCATAACAAGAAATAATTGCCACTTGAGAAACTTAAAAAGGCGGTTCTACTTTTGTGCTGTGGTGCTGATATCTCTAGTATTTTTGCAGTAACAATTGTATCGATGGTTGCGAATCATCTGCTAGAATCTGTTGAAACTAGTTTCCAGCCTCGCGTAGGGAACCGATTATTTAAACGGTTACAGATTTGTTTCCTTCAGAGATTCGATTTGACAAGTTTTGGAATACGGTTACGGTAAAGTTATAGTTGTATCCTAACAAGGTAGTGTTTGTTCGCTACCTTACCCAAACGTTTTGGAATACCACCCTAATTGTGTTTGTATTAGGGATCCGTTTATGGGAGGTACCTAGGTGCTTCTCAGGCTGAAGTCTATACGTCTAGTCGTGCTGGGATTAGACATGCAGGGAAGGGTCACATGCATCATATGCTTTGTCCGAGGATTGGACAGCCATGGCAGCGATTTACAACCAAAATTAACTCTAAACTAAAACTAGTTAAATTGGGCTCAGGTAATCTCTGCAAATTCACATGTTAAACCCTGGGCATTGCCATGCGGGGAGCAGTGGGTATGCATTAAGGCGGTGTTCAAAGACGTTAGGGTAAGGTAGCGAATAAGCAATTCCTTGTTGGGATATAACCGTGACCTAACTCACTGGTCTTATTCTAGAACGTGTCCAAACCGAATCCCAGTAAGAAAATACATCGGCAACAGTTTTAATAAACGGTGCCCTGCGCGAGGCTAGAAACTGGTTTCAACGCATTCTAGCGGACGTTTCGCAACCATCAGTACAATTGTTATGTCAAAAACACTAGAGATAGCAGCACCATCGCAAAAAAATAGAATCACCTTTCTAATGTTCTCAAGTACTTTCTTAATTGCGATTATTTGTAGTAACGATCATTAAATGTATTCCAAGATAGTTTCGCTATCATATAGTTTCATTTGGCACACCGACACTCTTGGTATGTCCTCCAATGATCACAAAATTGACTACATACAAGTTAATGGCGCCGGAAGCGTGTTCGCCATCTGGACGAAATCAATGAAAAAGTGAGCCCTGCGCATGTGCGGATTTTGGGCAATAGATCTATAACAGATTAGACTCTAAAATCTGTTTCTTAAAAATAAGGGACTGGCCGTGTCCTATAGTGCACTAGGAATACGGTTAGGGTACAGGTATAGCATATACAAAACCTAAACACTTATTATTGTGTCTTGGAATACCGGCCTAAGAGGAAAGTAAAGGTATCATCACGCATGAATGACAGTAATATAAATAATAATATAATTTTAACGACTTGACAGAATTTTATGGGACTGATTTTGTCGAATATACATTTTCATTACGTAAACTTGAATGCACACGAATAGTTTGTACAGTGTACAGTAAAAATAAATTAAAACAAAAAATATATGAAAACAATTTTTGCTGTAAAATTATTAAAATTGCACAAGAAAACCAAATCTTATAACGAAATTTAATTTAATTTTTTTCCAAAGACTGCATAATAGGAATTTTAAATAATTTAAATTAGCCTATAACTAAAATATATTTCTTTTCTAAAATTTTGTTAACATAGATGATTTTTTTATGCAATTTTAATAATTTTACATCCCATTTATAATTTATTTTTGTGTGAAGCCCTATTTTATGAAAAATAACTGTTTGCAATTTTTTTTAACATTAAAATTTATTTACGTTTTCAGTGAATTCAGTTCTCCGCAATGAAAATATCTAGTCGACAAAACCACATCCTTCAAATTCTGTCAAGTCGTTCGGATTCTGTTATTGTTTTTATTCTCTCGTCATTCAGCACGACGCGACCTTTCTTGTCCTCTAGAGTGTAGGAGAACCCAGGAGGAGGAGGGTGGTCTGGATGGAGGGTCGGTCGGGGCAGAAAAGATTCTACCGTGCGGGATGTTGAGGTACTTGGACCGAGGTCCGCTTTGAAGTTATCCAGTTCTGGAATTTTTTTTTTTTTGCTTCTAGGGGCGTGCGCCCCTGCACTCGCCGCCCGCCCGCCCGCCAGACAGCACCTAAAAAGAACTAAAGAAAATAAGAAAGATAACGGTTGCGAACTTTGTCACAGAGGTTTTCCTCCGTAACGGTCTATAACTGAGACGTGTTATTTTTCTTCCTTTGTGTTGTCTTATCCCTGGCGGGTCCGCTGCCCGGCAGTACGCCGGTCGCGCTCCGCACATCCCTGGGAGTTATACTCGCCCGCACAACCCCGACCAGCCTCGCTCAGAACTCTCCAGACCACTCTGAGCTCTGACGGCCACGTCCTCGGGAGGTGCGGAACTCGGGGCGAGGTCTCTGATGGAATGTTCTCGGCGGTGGAAAGGGGCGTATACAAACCCCTGCCTGCGAGGAAGCAACCCGACCATCGGCGAGCAAGGGCGTCGCGCCGCTATCGCCCGCCTGCGCCAGTGACGTCACGCTGCCCAGCACGCCCAAGCCTTGAAACTGGGACTCTGTCGGCAAGCAGTGGTAAGCCGCGTCGTCCTTCATCATGGAAGACTAGGAGGTTGTAAGGTGCCTAAGGCGCCCGTTCAAATATGATGAATTAAACAAACATTGTAATTTAATACACACGAAGAGTTTATTAAAATTAAATTTTATTTTAATACTGTGCAAACGAAAAATATTTCTTATACATACATAAAATTGAAAAAAAATTTTTTTGTCAAGAAATTATACATTACATACATAACGACAGATTTGTAATAAAATTATAAACTTGAAAGTTATAAGCATATTTAAAAATTAAGAACAAACATTTTCGAAAGAGCATAACTACAATTTTTTAAAATATCAAAAGATTCCCAGTGCCGCAAACTTAGATTTACAAGAAGGAAAAAAAGGTCACCGTTTTTCGTTTAGAGCTTAACTTTCAGAGATATAAGACTTGTGAGTAATTATAAGCATAGTTATTCGCAATGCGTCACTTTAATTTAATAACTATGGCGTGTTACACTTATGAACCTGTATTTTAACTGTTACTCTATTGTTATTCTTCCATTTTCTATTTTGTTCATATCTATATGGGATAAACTAATATTTGTACTTCGTGATTTGCTTGTCTCCAAAGTATACATATCTCTTTAGCGTTACAGATTCATTGAGTCAGTGATGAGAGTAGCTATATTTAGGTTTAATATAAAACACGTGTATAAAAATAATTATTTACTTGTAAGTGTTTTTTTTTATGTGGACCAGTATTCAATATCATTCACTATAATAGGTATATGAATTAAAAGCATATGTATTTTTTATTTGTATGTAGCATTGTTCATCTTATCAATTATTCGTTGCATGTTGCGCGTGCATAATATAAATTTATTGTCATTTTTTCATAACGTGCCTAAAGAAGTAAAACATAACCTCACTTATGTATAATTTGTATGTAGACTGTTTTCATCCTGTCAATTTATTTTGCATGCTGCGCGCGCATTATAAACATTCACTCCCTTCATTTTTCCATAACGTGCCCAAATAAGTGTAACTTCAAAAAACATTTCAATAAATATGAATTTAATACCTATTTAATGCCTTACGAAATTTTAGTTTGCTGTAAGGCGCCTAAGGCACCCGTTGGAAAATGATAAATATAACAAACACTTAAATTTAATATACACGAAATATTTATTAAAAATTCAATATTACATTAATATATTGTTATATATTGCAAGCGCATTAATTGTCTCTGGTGATTCAATGATATTAAATGCTGTTGATTGATTCAAAGTACAATTTCACTTGACTTGCAACTCTTGATCGTGACAAAGCCACATATGTACAGTTAGTTGGTCGTGTAAATATATAATGAACAAAAATGTATGTATTTCATATTTCATTGCATATAAAGGTGATACCAACAAAAAAAGAAAAGACCATTCATCTACCTTATGACATTAATTATTCAAACACAGAACGACATAAGGGAAGATAATGGGCATGCATATGGAAATGTAATGGTCATATATATGGGAAGATAATGATCAAACACATAATCATTCACACACAGAATTATACAAATCAACTAACATACAGAATCATACATTTAAGATACCTAAGTCACCGATGATGTGCAGGAAAATGGCTTACCCAACACCAATATGTAGTCAAAATAATATCACTGTGCCACGGACTCGGCAGCAATGCTAGCAGAACCAGGTTAGCAAAGAGCTATAAAAAAATTGGTTGTCTGTAAAGTCGGTTTACGGACGATATTTTAACGTGACAACGTCATAACAAAACATTGATGAATTAATTGCATACTTTTAAGAATAAAATTGAATCATTTTTATTTTAATAATAAAAGAATAAATACTTGAAATTATACTAGTAATCAGATTTTTAAAATGCAAGAATAATTAACCTTTATTGCCGAAATTGTTGTTGTAATAAGCAACGAAAACCACATTAACTTTTCACTTCACTTTATAAACAGTCGACGAAAAAGTTCACGTGTAGATGACTTGTAATTAATTTTAAAAACTGGCGTTTAGCTATAAAGTTTAAATATAATTATGAACAAGTTTTCATATAAATAAATTGTAATCAAATAACTATCATCAATTCTATGAATCACCATAATTTCTTAGTCAATTGTAACATAATCAATTATTACTGCACTCGCCGTAAGATACTACTTTTTTTAATAATAAAATAATAATTACTTGAAATTATACTAGTAATCAGATTTTTAAAATGCAAGAATAATTAACCTTTATTGCCGAAATTGTTGTTGTAATGAGCAATGAAAACCACATTAACTTTTCACTTCACTTTATAAACAGTCGACCAAACAGTTCACGTGTAGATGTAAGTTGTGTGCTGCCGATATCTTTCTTCTCCTCAGACGCATAGGCCAATCAAAAGGAAGAGAGATAGATGCGGTGCAAGCGTACAATTAGTGTAACGGGACACAGCGTAACGGAACAATGTTCGTAACGGGACACTTTTTCGTGCGTGCATCCGGCGTTCATAGATTTATTAGACGTTGTCACTTCAAAATAAATAATCTGTCTGTAAACCATTCTACATATTAGGATTGACCCTCGATGTGTAATATGTATTTTCTGCAGTTTCCTTCATATTCCTTTCACATTTACTGCCAATGTTCCGTAAATCTTACAGTCTTCGGTTTTATAACCAGCTTGAAAGTCAACATAATCATCATTATCTTAGCATCTTCATCTAGATCACTGTAAGAATTCTAAATCTTTGACGTCGAAGCTTCTTCATCGCCCACAAGTATCCTTTTCTAGTGTCCCCCATTTTTCTAAAGTACGGAGGATCTACTTGAAATGGGCTTGAATGCATTCTAACTTTTCATGGTAATGATTGTTCCATTTTCTTCAGTCTTTCTTCAATTCAAGTTCTTTGTGAGATCAGGAGAGCTATGAACAAAATCACTTTCCAGATGAGTAAAATTACTGTCGCACTCATCTTTAGTGTAGTGACTCCATGTTTGTCCTCTATCTGGTCTATCTTGTAAGTGATCACGGCTTTACAAGACCTGCTATATCTCTTTAACATATCAGTTCATGTAAAAACCCTACCACACCGATCACGATGTAACATTTTGCGTTGTGGGCTTTTAACACAATAATTCTTCTCGTGACGTCTAGCATTCTTCTCAAAGCAAATTCCTTACTGTTGTTACTACACTTGTGACCTTTAGGTAATGCTGCGGGCATCGATCTGGAATCCATATTAGCTTCTGTTCTGTGAATGTTATCGGATATATAATGAAATTTTATTTCAAAATTGAATAATATCTAAAGATAAAAATACGTCAGCGAGGGTTAATTTTGTGAAAGATTCATGGCCAACAGATTTCACCACATGTTGTGTTGAGGTAAATATTATTCATATTCCCGTGGGATCCGAGATGCTCTATCACGGTTGCAACATAAGGAGGGTTTCGCTAGATCTCAAGGGGAAGAGAAATCATCTGCATGCAAGTGTTTATCACTGTTTTAAGGCATAGTAATCGACTGAATAACGAATTTTTTGCTTGAATCACACCTGATTAAAATATTATTAGTTTTAATTTGGTAACAGAGAGTCACCAATTAAACGAAACTCTGAATACATATTCATGCCTGATCTAAAAAAAAATTAATGTAGCAATTATTTTTTTTCAAAAATAATCAGTGTGATACCCCAAGTGTCTCAAAGAATAATTAAATAATAAGGTTAAAAGATTTGGAAGCTTTGATTACTGAGGCCCTCAATTAATAACTATAAAAGTCAACAACAGAGGCGACACTAGGAGTAAACAAAGAAAATTTAGGGACTCCCTACAAATACTTGGGAGTAAAAGGATCGTTATTATATATTAAATAAATAAAAACAACTGTTACGTCTATAGACTTCCTTATTTTATTAATCATTGTTCTTTTTTTTGATAGATTAAATTTTCCTTAGTAAAGACTGTTTTTCATTGATAAGTGATCTTATTTACATAACTCACAATTACACTTATTATATGATATTCCTTAACGTTATTTACGATAGGGCCGGCCCTGAATGTATAACAAAAATTAAAATATTTAAAAACAAGAATGAAATTAACATTGGTAACTTTAAAGATTGTACATATAGTCCTTCCAAAACATAATATAAATTTCTTCTCCTCGAACTGCCTTTTACTGTCCGCTGTCTTAACTGGGTAACACTAATCTTGGGTTCGTGAATAAAAAGATAGAATTATGCGGGTATCACCCGGGGCTGTAGGTAGACGGTGATCAAGGTAGTAGGCCTAATGATGTTGGATTCTGCGCAGGAACCGACTCCAGAGGTTCTGGCAGAGGATTTTGGTTGCCCCAAACTTGGAACCCTGTCTGAAACAAAAGTCCAAATTCCAAAGAATTAGACCTGTTTCCAGACAGTATACTTAAATGGCGCAAAAAGCCAATAGAGGGAAATAAAGGGGGGGGGGGATGACGTCAAGACTTACCAAAACAGGGTGTTGGTCCTGGCGCTCAGGAGAGGGCGTCTCGTCTCCGCAAACTCGAACCACGATTCGCGGTCGCCACGGAAGTCATCATGATTAATTAAAATAAATAATTTATATAAAATACTAAGTTTCTCTACTTTCAAAAAAAAACTACTGACTGGTTAATAATTTTAGCTAGGGACTCCATCCCTTTAGTCTGAGAAGACTACATAATATACGATGTCAATGATTCGGAGAAGATCGCAGATACAAACGGTACCAGTCAGTCAGGAGGCGCGCACCGAAGTAAGTTCAGAGCGGGATATCACCAGGATATCATAAGCGCGGGGTCTCTAGAGAATGGGAGGGGGGGTAGGCTCTGAGCCGAAAATTACCGAGCCCAACCGAAGGTGTCCGGCATAAAAAAATTAGATCTTACTGGAGTGAATGCGCGACTGAGGCGCTATCTTTTGGTGGCGAGAGGAAGTACTAATAAATCGACTAGTGACCGACGAGAGTGTCAAGCTAGGGGGTTAATGGAGTAACCAGTGGTGCCACCTAGCGGCCTGAGACATAAGGAGGGGAAAGGAGGTTGTCGTTACCTCCGCGCGAGCGCGGTAGTGTCGGCGCTGCCGACGCCTCACAAGTGGCATTAGTTACCACAGCCGTCGCTAGGTGTCGTTAAGGTGCAGAATCGTAACTGCGGCTGTCAAGCCTGAGATGGCCTTGATTTCGGTTAACGCTCCCGAGCGGTCGTCGCTCCTAGCCACTTCTGAGAAGAGAGGGTGGGTGAGCAGGCGGGGGGTGGCTTCAAAAAACGCATGGTCTGTGGGACACAAGGCCCACGGGATCCTCTTGTCGTGTCTTGCTGCTAGTGAACCTTATACCGATTCGTGACAGAGTTAGCAGGGCTCAGCACTGCTTCACAAGCTGCTCTTAGCAAAAGGTAGTCATGCGAAGAAATAAAGTTACCGGCCCCGACGTGCCTGGAGGCGGGAGAAATATTAGCCAGAATGCTAGCCTAGCATGAGGCTGGGAAAGAAAATCAGCTCGCCTCTGAGAACAGAGGCTGAGGGCCTGGCCGTAAAGAAAATAAGATGAGAGAGAGAGAAAAAAAATATATAATATTTCCAAAAATATTTAAGATTACAAAATTTTTAAATAAAACGTGCCTAAATACTTAATACACGGCACATCAGAAATACACGTATAACACCAACAGAAGTCTTGACAGGAATAACCAGAATCACACGGAGAACCATCAGGAGTACACGGAGAAAACCAACGAAAGTCTTGCAAAATCCAGCTCAATGAATACATTAATACATATGCTTGCATATTTAATGTAATAATATTCTTAGCACAGCTATTTAAAATTATACAATTGCATATTTGTAACAGATATATGTATGCTAAGCATATTATTAATGTATTATGCATATGCATTATATAAATTAAACGTCTAAATGTTACAGTCACTGAGCTGTGTTCTAAATCCCACGATGCAACGGGCCGGATGCTACAAAGATTCAAACAATGTAATTGTTTGATATTTTTTTGCACCACGCCGCCGGAGCAGCGGCCACTTACATCTTGCCATTCAGAAATACCGCCAGAGACTTAACCACGTGTTATGTAATTATGTAAATCATTTTCAAAGACTCCAAATATATATAAATACTGTCCAAAAACAGAGGAATGTTCAGAAATACTGTTTGCAACCATGTAAACAAATGAACCAGTTCCGCAGCTGGTAGCTAAACGACGTTACAATAAACTTACAATAAACTTAAATACACTTTTCAGTTCTCTGTACTATTTTATTAGTACAATGGTTTGTAAGGTTTCAAAAAATAAAAAATAAAAAATGTGCATATACGAAAGTTACAAAAACACAGTATACTTAAAGTATTAACAAATGTTATTAAGCAAATACTGCAATAAGTACTTGTGAAAATTTATATAAAGTCCTTTTTTAAACTTATTTGTATAGCTGTATGGTGTATACACATGTATGTACTCATGTATAAACCAAATATTGAATGTATATGATGTTAGTGCAAATCTGAATGTTCACAATTTATCAGTATAATCTATCAATGCATTCAATACATTCCAATTAAAATGTAAAAGCAAAGAAATATAATTAACTACCCGGACTAATTTATTATGTGTGTGCATCAAATTGTCCATAGTTATTTTCCAAGACAAACAAATATTTCAACTATCTCGAACACAAGGTTCTTAACTCAGTATTACCACTGGTTTGTACGCTACAGGATATTGCTTATATCAATAAATATCAATAAACTTCAGCTTTCTGTTCCATTTAGCAAAATTCTTGCATTAAATGTTCTTCATAGCAGAAACCAGCTGCACAGCTATGGTCATTTCTGGCTTTTCAAGGTATAACATAAATATTTGCAAACTCACCATATTTTGATAAATAGCCACACTATAATAAGTGTTACCCTCGTGACCACATACATACCGAAATAATATTCACATTATGAGACAAGTTGCAATTTCAAACATTCATGCAGCTCCAGCTGCAAATATGGACTTCAATTCATCATTACCACACAATAACTTGTCCTTCTCAATCTGAGAATACCTTTTATTTTTCACATTCAACATGGAGGCACATATTCCCTTTATTTTAATCTCCAACCCCACCTTATACAAATCCAAAGCATACATCAAAACAGATACCACTCTTCGCAAAACAAACAAGAAATAAAGTTCATAGAGAATTTACACAGGGTCATATTGTACAAAAATGTTCATAGTCTCTATACAAATAAAATAAATCATTTAAATAAAAATCTCAATAATTTTCTGTACTAAATGCAACAGTACATAGCCATCGGCTGTAGCTGGCAACCATGATATGTGACCGATATCGCTCATCAATCCCATTACAAAACACACTGGTTATACTTATTGGCAACAGAAATGTTGAGTGCAAAACAGGGAGAAGACTCCCTGGTGCACATTGCAGACCGTGCAACTTCTGTCAACGCAAAGATGGCCGCTTGCAGACGGCTTTGGTATAACGTTCGTGAATAAGGTGTAGCTTATATATATATGGAAGAATGCGAACGCAGAAAAAAAACGTTTTCAGTCTATTTAAACTATTCATAAATAAACTAAATATATTATATTTCTTCTTTATTTGTGACGGAACAGTTTTCTAATGAACTGTAGAATATAATTGCGAAAACCACTGTCTCAGGCAAAGTTTTTTTTTTTAATTTTATTTTATACAAAATCATTATAGCTATTATTTACCACCATAGCCGTCCAACTCTTTCAGCAACATTAAGTGCTGTCAACATTGTTTTCGTCCATTTGACACCATCGAATTACGTTGCATGTTTTGTAGTCAGCGTTTTTCGTCATTTAAAGTCAGAACTATTTTCAACAGCGCAGGAACAGAAGCAGAGAAGAACTTCCACACGCACAAGGCAGTTGCGGTCCACAGGATTCACCTCATCGCAGGAGCCGTACATAACAAATCAACTTACGGTGGGGAGGAGGAGAGGGGTGTGCATTTTCCGCTCGGCGGCGTGTTTTGCTAATCAAGAGGCACGGTTAGCCGAGCGGTGGTGGGGGTTCGATATCCGCGGCATGCAATATTCATCAATTAGTCGGCGTGACGTGGCGCGGGACCCGAAACTCGCGGATGCCATCCCCTCATCCCCCCCTCCCCGCCCTCACACGGGCTGCGCTGAAGTACGGCTTGCAGGCCACGCCGCGCTTGTTAACTACCAGTAAATTACCGTTGCGCTTCATGATTCGCATCGCCACATGCGCCACCGCGCCGACGCGACGGCTTGAAAACGGATCACGCCGTGTACACTCGGTCCACGATAGTTCGAGGTCTTCCGGCCGGCGAGGGGGGTAAAATAATGTGAACGGGTGTTTCAGTACTCGCCAGAGATGTGTAACATCCAACGTCGGTAACGAACAAATTCATGTGCTCTCGTGTTGCAAAAACACGTATAATACGAAACCCGGATACGAAATTTAACGTAGAAATATTTAAAATAATGCCAAGCGTGATATAAATTAGCAAATTGTGTTTTCAAACATATATATTTTAAACTAATCACACGTAGTTTCCACGCTCGCTGCTAGAATTCGTTGCTGGAGCAGCTACGTGGACAAGCGAATCATTCCATTTGCAGACCGAAATTTTTAACTACATAATGAAACGAATCTGATAAAAGTGAAAAAGACTTAAAAAAATTAATGTGTTCTCGTGTTGCAAATACACTTATAACACGAAACGTAGACACTAAATTCAACTTATGATTCTTAAAAATAAAATATTAACCTGAAACATTTTAAAACATAAATTATAACACTAAGTATGTATATATATATATTTTTTCTCTTAAATAATGAAATCAGTGTGGAATACTTCCTAAATACAAATCATAAACTTATTGAGTTGAATAAACATTTAAGATATGACAGTAATTTTCATCACGAAATTCTTTTCTTTTAATGGCGTCGAGTACATGTAGGCTAACAATTTACGTGTCTTTACAGTATGACGCACGCTGCACTATCTCTAATTTTCAATTTTAATTAAGGATTGTCAAAATTGTAATGCGTATTTTTAAGTTGTCATTATTACTTTTTATGACTTTAAATTATGACATAAAGTATAAAGGATAGTTGCACTATTATGAAGTTTAGTTTGGCATAGTAGGCTTAGTAGGCTACATCCCCCGATGTTCGCGAAAGTTAATATACACTGATGAATTACGCGGGTCCGCTGTCTTTGCGAGATATCTGAGACTTCCTTAGAAGGTAGCATCGTGGTTACACATTTCCGTTTATTCGACTTCCGTTCCATTCACGAAATTACTCCTACCAAATGCCGTATATCGAGAGTTAAGATGATTACACATCAATTTTTTTTTGTAATTTTCTTCTCACTCATAGAAAACCTTATTAGGCCTACTTTCAATATTATTACAGTTGTAATCATTCTGAAGGAAAAATTTAAATGCTAAACACCAATATTATAATTCCACAGCAGCACCTATTCGTTGCAGTAGGTAACTATAAATAAAGGAACTTCGTTAAATTATGTGCTATACTCAAACAAAGCAAAATTTTTTAATATTCATTAATGATAAATTGTTTACCAAATTAGCTGAATCCAAGATGGCGGAAAGTTATAGAATTCAAGACGACGGACTTAACTTCATAGTTCAAAATGGTGGACATAATTCAAAATGACTAAATACTAGATGGCGGACGAGGTCAAGGCGAAAGGTCAAAGATTCTCTCCAGTGGCTTACTGGAGACTAGTAAATGGGAAATTTAAGAGTTTTTGACATCGTTTCAAGCCTCTCCTAATTTTGGTGGAATTTTTCCTTCGAGGAGGGAAATTTTTAATTTTCAGATGTTTGAGTTTTATCCCTAAAAATATTTGGTAATTTTGCAAGTTTTGGGCGAACTTGAGTCAATTCTGGCGAATTTTGACCAATTTTAGAGGTCAAGGCTAAACGTTAAGGTCATCCAAAATGGCCACTGTGACGAAAGAAACCAAGATGACGGACACCAGCTCTGGCTCCATGTTCTAGACCCAGCCGTCGGAGGAACATTTATATAATACACTCATGCTTTCTTGAAGGATGCAGTATGGCGGAAGCTGAAGATTAATCACAAATAACGATAATTTTTCCCTTACAGTAATTCATAGGCTGTTACAACCGATCTGAAATTAAACACAGCCTTGTTTACAACTGTTCCTATTAAAAAATTAAGACAATTGATTCCATATTTCAACGTTTTATTGATCAAAAGAAAACACTTGCGGCAGTTATTTTGAAGTGTACTTACAAGTCTGCGGGTTATTCCATCTTTCTTGCCAAGCATTAGGGCTCGGTCTCACATGCTATTTCAGTTATTTAATTGTTATTACATTCCAGTGATTTAAGAACTGTTACTGGAAAATCACAAAAGTTTTCTTATATTTAATTTTTCGTCACAAATTTTTTTTTACGAGATATTCCAAGTGATATATAATTGTAGACGTGTTCATTATAATGATTTTTTACGTGATATTTAACAGTTCTCCAAAAACACTTTGTAATTCTATGGTGTCAAAATTTGGGTCGAAACATAAATTTTAAGAGAACTATTGAGACGAATTTGCAGGAATAACCTTTGAATAAAAGTTGTAACTAAAAATTATATTACTGTCATTGCGTGTGAAACCGATCCTTAAATAAAATGCCAATCAATAAACTAATTTTCCTAACAGTGAAATGTCTGCGGGATCACTCAAATCAGTGGTTTATCTGTATAAGAAGTCCTCACCAAAACTTAAAAATTTGTAATGAAACATCTTTGAAAATAATTTGGTCGCAGAAAATTGGGTATGTCAGTGACCCCAAAACGTATATCTAGAACCGCCATTTTTAATTAGAAAATTTTGGTGACTTCTTTTCTCATTAGAGCAGGTCTGTTAAAAATATTTTGCAGTGCCTGGTGCGGTTCAGCCAATCAGAATCGTGCCTGGAAATCACGATAATCGAGGTCACCTCCAAGCCTCAGCGAAATTAAAACGGCAAACATAATATGCGGGAGCGAAATGTGGTTACGAAGCCGATTAATTAGTGCGGAAGCTCTCTGAGTGTGTACACCACTGGGTGTGCAAACCACAATATTTTAAGAGGAGACGTCAAAATGTTTTCACGCATTAAATAAAACTTGCAAAAACAATTAAAAAATTTATTTATACGTGCTGAGTGTTCACAACATTTCTATGTGTCTCTTCCATGCGAATTTTTAATAGGATATGTGTTGTGAAAAATATCATCATCAACATTTTCTCAGGGCCACTGATCAAAGTAGCCACACGTACAGATTCATATATAGTTAAAGTGGAGGATGAAACTCATTAGATATTGATAACAACTTGTCATGTTTGAGATCATTAAATATTTCTTGCAATTGGTGTAGGAATTCGGCAAGAAATTGTATAGTGTTTTGAATCCAGAACATAACAATAGCGTATGCAGCTCAAGCAGACCTTGAAGATAGTTGAAACAAGGTATGCCGAAATTTTGGACGCTTCATCATTTCCAATAATTTCCACGGACACGGTCACAACCCAGAATTCAAGACGTGGTTAGTGAGTATCCACGTATACGTATGTTCCGTAAAATGACGGAACAAATCGTGGGTTACGGTTTCTATGTCGGTAGTAGAAAAATAAGTGCATTGCAATATCCTCTCAATCATAAAATAATTTTTTGGTGCCTTAATTAAAGGTATCGTCATTTTGAAGCTACGACGCCTTAGACACCTACAGTAATATTATTACTGACAAGACAAGAGTAAAAGTTTTACCCGCCTATCTGGGAGCCCACTCCGCCATAGTTCACAAAAAGATTGGGAACGTGATTGAGTTAGAGTGGACTTTTGCTCACTCAACTTAGAAATAATTCTGCCAGAGTCCAGCTCGGGTTGGGCAAAGAAGTCCAAACATACCAAAAGAAACGTCAGCTGATTGAATCACATCAAAAAGGCAAGACGGTCATCGAGATCTAGCTGTTCATTGTAAAATTTATTGAGAAGTTTGCATATACGATAGCGTAGCAGAAACGTAAATTAATTTTTAGGCAGCAACCATTGTAGTTAAGTGGTGCCAACGTTTTTATATCCCAATGATTGAGTTTATACAGTCTTCAAACGTGTGGTTCATAGCGTACATTATAGTTGACACTATTTACTTCTATGCTAGTAAATGTTATTATTAATTTTGATAGTATAATACTGTGGTTATCAATATAAAAGGGGCTCCGGGGATAGACTTGAAAGCTGAGGTGCCTGAGGTGCCGATCACCATCTTGGATTGTGAGGTCACGGCGTTCATCTTGGATTACCTTTCTTTTGACTTTGATCTTCAAATATTACTTAAAATTCGCCAAAATTTCAAGTTTTTAGGACAATATTCTGCCAAAAATCTTATAAAATCGGAAAAATAAAACCATCCCAAATTTGAGGGAAACATTCCCGTTTTGAGGGAAAATTTCCCAATTATTTCTACAAAAATTCAAAAATTTGGGATTCGAAAAATCTCAAAATACATTTGCCTAAGAAAAATTGGAAATTCCCCACGGAGGTTTAAATTCCCCATAGTCAAGTCTCCAATCAGCATCTGGTGAGTATCTTTGACCTTGGCATTGACCGTAAACATTACATTTTTAATTTTCCAACAACTAATTCCGAAAAAATTTCCAACAAATTATGAAAATTTGATTACTACTAATTTTTAGTTAATTAATCGATTTCAGTATTCGATTCTATTCCCGGTGAGTCGAAATATGTAATTTAGTGTTGAAAAATAAATAAATAAAAAAAAACCTTGCTACTTCACACACGCCGTATTGGATTATGGTTACGTTGCAATTTTCGTTACGGCCTCCTTATTAAAAGTAAGTAATTTTTATGCTAGCAAATCGGGTCAAATATTAAAATTCATAAAAAAAATTTAATAAAATTGTAACAAAAATTATATAAAGGGCCTCGGTTCGAACCCGGAGGGGTCAGTCGATTAAAATGGAGACGAATCCTTCCTACACGAAAGCCACTGGCAGACTGAAATCCCACCACTAATGCCAAGGCAGATATTACGTCAGCCAGTATGATGTCATGGCAGCCATTTTGTTTTCGTCTGCCGCTGCCGACAAACTGTTTTCGTCTGCTAAAGCGTGGTTCTGCCATGTTAGTTTAATTTTTGTGTTCTAGAATGCAGGAATGATTTATTTCTGTGGCGTCCGCCATCTTTTCATTTGGGTGCCATCTTGAAATTCTCTAATTACTAAGCTACAAATTCATGAAAAATTAAATAAATCATTAAAAATACCACATGACAAACTAATGATGAATTCGACTGATTTTTGTCCGTGGTTCAATACTTGCTTGATACAAAAAATAAAATTTATATATAACTAGCTGCAGTACCCGGCGTTGCCCGGGCTGAACACAGGGTGAAGGGGACCTTTTTCGAAATCAGATGTAGTTAGTAATTTATTGTCTTCTTAATTTGAATGTCAAGTGTGCAAAATAATTTATATCACTTTCAGATCCCGAAAGACGTTGTTTAGCCAGTGTATAGTTATTTACCTGTATATATCTAGAAATTGGTGGTCTGTATGTAATGTAGACTCTATAAAGCACTATAGAAAAAAGCTGAAAAATAAGAGATTTCTAATATTGAAAAGATTCCATTATCTAGCTAATGCTCGGCATGCATTGCAATGCCTCATTCAGTTTTGTTTTGTAATATGTTTGAAGTAGTTACACATATACAAATCATCTATCCATCTCTCTAAATATATATTTATCTCTATCTACATATATATCTATGTATCTCTCTATCTCTATCTATTTATATCTACATATATGCATATATACCTCCCACTATCTCTATCTCTTCTATATATAAATCTATATATAGCTCTATACATCTGTATATCTATTTATCTAACCCATTTCATTCTCTATACCTCGCTCTATCTCAACTTATCTCTCTGTCTCTCTCTATCTCACTATATATATATCTCACTCTATCTCTGTCTCTCTTTTATATTTAAATAAATTGTGTTATGCGTGCGCACTTATATAACAAAAACAGACGAAGTGCCGCTATATAATATGAAATAAACACATTTTTTGACACGATTCGTGCTCGAACTTTTGAAAAATAGTTATACCGTCTCAGTAACCTTCATGGGCATGCGCATAACAAATCACCAAAATTTCATCGCAATCAGATGAATGGAATATGAATGCATACGGCACAAACAAACGAAAATTATAGACATGACAAACGCATCAAAAGATGGTGAGTTTAAAATTCAAGGCAACTCTATCTATTGACGAAGTTAAGAACAAAACTGTTATTACCGCCCTTATTTTGCTAGCCGCTGCGAGCTCCACTAAGCGGGCTGGTCTCACCGAGGAGAAAAATATGAATTTGCTATGTGTAATTTACTATGTGTATGATCGTGTGTCAGACATAGAGAAATGACACTCACTCACTATTTGTATGTCTATGGCCTATGATTTTTTTCTGTTATAAAATGAAATTATCACTTTTTCACTCCCTTAGGGATGGAATTTCATATTAATTTGGGGTCTGTGTGTTAATACAGGTTATGAGCTCGCTGTAGGTCAAATTTCATCCAGATCCGTTTCGCCGTTCTAGCGTGATTGAGTAACAAACATTCATCCATCCATCCATCCAAACTTTCACATTTATAATATTAGTGGGATTACCAAAAACTGCCAGGTTTGAGAAAAAACAACAAAATCACAAATAAAAAAAATTATTACAGAAATTATTCAAGCACAAAAGCCAACATAATACTAACGTTCATCGATGTCTACAATCTTCTTAGAAGGCGAAACTAGTCCTTTGCATGCCTTGACACGTGTTTTAAACGCATTTCCACATGCAAGTCGATTAACCAGCTACGTCCAGTCGGTGACCATGCACATCACTGGGACCAGACATGTCTAGTCAGTGCTCAGGAACGCATGCCCAGTAGGTGGCCAGCCACACCCAGTTGGTAGCCAGGTGTCCAGTAGGTGGTCAGAAACATCCAGGCGGTATCCAAGAGGTATTTTTCTTCGATACTCGGCGAACATTTTTAAACAGTTCATATACAATGTTAGGCGTATAGGCCAAGCGTCTCAGAACGAAGAGGTGCTATACGATGATACGCGACTAACAATTAAAATGGGTCATGTCCAATGTCAGGCGTATAGACCAGGCATCTCCGAGAGCAATCATGGCCTGACTATAGTTTTGTCAATGCACATAGAAAAATAAGGAAGCACATTCAAAAAAGGATGCACATTTGGAAGGACATTTAACGAAAAGGAAGTAACTTTGGTCGACAATTCAACTAAGTAGATTACGATCTCGTCGCAGGGATATGATATCTTCGCAGGGATACGTTCTTTCCACAGTTATACGTTCCGGTAACAGGGATACATTCTCGCAATAGGGATACGTTCTTGCAATAGGGATACGTTCTAGCCACAGGGATACGATCTGGTCACAGGAATACCATCTCGTCGCATGGATACGATCTCATTGCAGGGATACGTTCTCGCCACAGGGATACGATCTTGTTAGCAGGGATACGATCTGGTCACAGGGATACTTTATCGTCGCCGTGATATGTTCTCGTCACAGGGATATGATCGGTCGCAAGATGTCCAAAAGTCATCGGATCCAGCTGTGTTAAGCGTAAACGCTCAAGCAACATTTGGCTACAACGCAGCTTGGCTAACGAATCCACAAGACTTTTAGGCTATGAAACTACGAGACTACGAGGCTACGACTCTGCGAGTCTCTAAGGTTAAAAGGTTACAAGGTTACGAGACTACAAGGCTACATGGCTAAGAGGTTACAAGACTACGAGGCTACATGGCAACAAAGGCTATGAGACTACGAGTCCACAAGGCTGCAACTGGTTACAATAACTCCATTCAGTAAAGAGAGTAATTTATCTCAAGCCAATAACTTGTTGCAGGTAGTTCCAATTATTGCAACAATTAGCGCTACATGCTGTGTAGTACAGTCACTGTTTTTATTCGGGAGGCGGGATGCTCACTCACGATCGCCAGAGAACGAGGGCTTCGTTAGACATCAAGGAGAAGGAAGTTCGTCTTTCATGATAGTGTTGCTCAGCCATATCCAAAAACAGTAACTGACTCAGTAATAAATCTCTTTTGTTTTAATTCCACCTGATAAAGTGCAGATTGAGTAACAGAAATTCACTAATTAAATGTAACTCTGATTAAATTTGCAAGTCTCATTTATTTTTTTTTTTAATGCAGAGATATATGTCTCAGAGATTACCAGAAGCACTCTGAGAACTTCAGCAGAAGTCTCGCCAGGAATAACTAGGAGCACACGGACAAAACTAACATAAGCATCACAATGAATTATCAGAAGAACTTGGAGAAACCAACAAAATATTAAGATGAATAATCAGGAATACACGAATAAAACTAACGCACGTTTTCCTAAATCAAGATCAGTGAATAACAAAAAATAAAAATAAAAACAAAAAAAATCTTGAAAAAGAAAACGCAAAAAATCTGGCTTGTGCCAGAAATCTATCCTCGCTGAACAAAGGAAAATTTAACAAGCTGGCAGAAACTGTTAATTTTTAAATTTTTAAATTTTTTGAATTTTTGTATTTATTTTTTATTTTTTTATTCACTGATGTTGTGAAAACGTATCCGGTTGCAAGACCGTATCCCTGTGGAAAGAAAGTATCCCTGCGATGATATCGTATCCCTGCGACGAGATCGTATTCTACTGAGTTGAATTTTCGACCAAAGCAACGTCCTTTTCGTTAAATGTTCTTCCAAGTGTGCTTTCTTTTTTTAATGTGCTTCCTCTTTTGAATTTGCTTTTTTATTTATTTTTTCGTTTTGCATCGATGAGACTAGTCAGGCATCATTGTTCTCGTGGGCCGGAGATGCTTGGTCTATACGCCTGACATTAAACAAGACTTGTTTTAATTGTTAGTCGCGTATCGTCTTATAGCACCTTTGGTTCGGAGACGCTTGGACTATACGCCTATCATTGTACATAAACTGTTTCAAAATGTTTGCCTAGTATCGAAGAAAAATACATCTTGGCTACGGCCCGGCCTGTCTGTTTCTGGTCACCTACTGGGCACCTGGCTACCAACTGGATGTGGCTGGCTACTTACTGGACATGAGTTCCTGACCACTGAATAGCCGTGCCTAGCCACCGCCTGGGCGTTAATTGCCACAGACTTGAGGTGTTATCCTAACCAACCTACTAGACTTGCGTGTCTAACCAACTGACTGATGTATCTGGTCACCGACTGGACGTAGCTGGTTATCGACTTACATGTGGAAATGCACTTAAATAACACGTCAAGGCATGAAAAGGACTAGCTCCACCGTCTAAGAAGACTGAAGATATCGAGAAATGTTATTACCTATATTGTTTGTTTTTGTACTTGAAAAAATTCGGTAAAAAAAATTTGTTTTATCTTGTTGGTTTTTCACGAACATTGAAGTATTTGGTAATTTAAATTAAATTATCTTTTATTGCATCAAGCACGTATAGAACAAGGACATAAATCAATATAATCAATTATTAGCTTATCAGGTGATATTTAAAATGTTTTATTTAATTTTTCATGAATTTGAAGTTTAATAATTTGAGAATTTCAAGATGGCGCCCAAATGACTAAATGGTGGACGCCACAGTAATAAATTATTCCTGCACGCTAGTGGGCATAAATTAAAATAATATGGCGGAAGCGCAATCTGGCAGACGAAAACAATATGTCGGCAGCGGCCTTAGCAGACAAAAAAAATATGTCGGCAGCGGCCTCTACCAGACAAAAACAAAATGTCTGCCATGGCGTCATAATGGGTGACGTAATATCTGCCTTGGCATTAGTGGTGGGAGGTCAGTCTGCCGATGGCTTCCATGGAGGAAGGATCCGTCACCATTTTTAATCGACTGACTTCGCCGGGTTCGACCCGAGAAACGGTAAATACTTTTTTTATTAATATTTTATTATTAATTTTTTTTTATGGATTTAAAAATTTTACCAGTGTTTCTTCCATAAAAAATATAGATTTATATTATGGCTGCTGTAACGAGAAGTGCAACGTTCCAGACTATAAGATGGTGCGTGTGAAGTAAGAAATTTTTTCTTCTTGTGATTAATTTTTTTTTGAACAATTTAATTTTTTTACTAAGAAATTTTATTTTTACTCTCTCCGGGAATCGAATCGAGTACTGAAATCGATTAAGAAACTAAAAATTTGAACTAAGCATTTTTTTATATACTTTATGGAATTTTCTCGGAATGTTTTCGTCGAAAATTAAATATTTAACATTTACAGTCAAGGTCAATGTCAAAACTACCCATCAAAGGATTTACTATGGAGAATTTTCAATTTTCCTTAGGCAAAAGTCTTTTGGGGTTTTCCAAATTCAATTTTTTTTGTAAAAAAAAAAAAAGAAAGTTTCCCTGAAAACGGGCATTTTTCATTCGAAATAAGACGTTTTTATTTTTCTAATTTCCCCCTAAAACTGGATATTTTGGCGAATTAGACGAACTTGTGACAAATTGTAGCAAAATTTGAGTCATTGTTAGCATTTTTTTTGGCAAATTTCTGAGGTCAAGGTCAAATTTTAAGTTTAAGGTCATCCAAGATGGCAGCCGGGACCCTACAATCTAAGATGGTGGTTGGCACCTCAGGCACCTAGGCCTTTGAAGCCTGTCCCCGGAGCCCCTTTTATATACTAGATACTGTTATATGTAATTATATTATAATTATATTTTAATTTTTATGAAAGGATTAAAAAAGTAGCTTAGTTAAAATAGAGAATATAAATATTTTAGTTTTAATACAATTTCATGGACATGCGCCATTTCAGTTTTGCACTGCATGTCATGAGAAAAATTCATAAATGCAGATTAAGAATTAAAAAAGAAAAAAATAAACTCAAAGAAAACAAGCCCAGATCAGCTGTTGTCAAACAGATAAACCCAACGATGAATCTAAATAACTATTAAGGACAACACAACGATTACAGCACAGACGAACACAATCAAACTTAAATATCGACGGGACATGAATTCCGTGGAAGAAATTATATATATATATAACAGCACAGACGAAGACAGAGGGCTAACAACGACGATACAGTCGGCTCACTGTGTTCGACTGCGGTGTTATTATTTTTTTTCATGACTAAATTCCTACCACTGAATTCTTGTGCTGTCTGATATCTAAGTTTGAATGTGTTCGTCTGTGCCGTCATCGTTGTGTTGTTCATAATACCGGTTTAGGTTCATCGTTGGGTTTATCTGTTTGACATCAGCTGGTTTAAGTGTTTTATTCTGTGGGTTTATTTTTTTCATTTTTTTAAATCAAGAAATAGTATATATAAAAATTCCCCATTGCATGAATCATTTAAAGAACGTATAAGGATTTTAGGTTAGGAAATGATAATTTGTGACAGAAAAAGTTAATGTTGGCAGACTTCAGCTCGCATTCAGAATGCATTGCAGGAAAGTAATCCTGACACGTATTATAAAAGCTACAACGAGTTGTTATCCGACATGAAAAATACGGCGTTACCGTGACTCGCTCGTGTGTTTATCGAAAGACGGGCAAGCAGAAGGGATAAAAAGGCACGGTGGATCCCTGCTGGTCGCCTGGCAACCCTGAACAAGGGCGCAAAGCTTCCCACGCGCCATAATGGCAAATATCGACCTTACATCGCTGCCCGACGCTTGTTCGATCGGCCGTCTAATGGTTTCTGGCACCTCGCCGACGCTTTGTTTTCGTGTTTCCCATGTTTGCCGACAATATGGGCGAATACGCGCCGGTGTTGTGAGGCGCATCACCGTGAAATTAGTTTTGGACTTATTTTGTATGTACTTATTTTGGTAATTTTCCAGAGTATGTCCATCACCCTCTTCGATGATTATGTTCAACCGCATTGCAATAATTCAAGCAGATAATTGTTTTACAAAAGTATGTTAGGTAATGTTATATACATTTAAAATGGTGTAAAAATAGTTTTAATAGTGCGTTAGTTTGAGTTTACATTAAAAATACTGTTCTGATAAACTCTGCGAATGATAAGAGCATATGTGTAAGACATACCTATGTCATAGTATTATATTCATTATAACATTTTATAAGGGCTTTGGTAGAAAAACATGACTATACCTTAAGAATATATAATAATTTTTATTGAAACCTATTTATTTATTAAAGCACTCTTAGAAATTCTATTTTTTTTCCTGAAATATTATTTCATGTATACCTCCATAAATCCAATATATTTCATAGTTTCATGGTGGTCGAGTGGGTACGGTGCAGGGGTTCTCGGTTCGAATCCCGAGTAAGATATGGATGTAATTTGTATTTTCTTATTATATCAACAACCACCACTGCAATTTCACAATGACCGGGATGACACAAAAAAATACAACATTAAAGGTGGAGATGATGGGCACACTGGTGCCAGTCTGGCACCCATCTTTAACAAAAAAGTGGGTAAAGACCTATGATTTTTCAGTCTTAACTTTTCTTATGAAAAGGGTCAGGTGGTTCAACCCCGACTGACCAAATTTAAGCTTTTATTGAACTATAAAAAACATAACACCGTGACACTAGCGCTCTCGCGAAGCAGCGCCTCGAACTATTTGTGACGTCACCGTTGACGACCGCGTTCCGAGCCCCAACCCCCTCTTCCCCCCCCCCCCTCGAGACCCCCTGTTCCCTCGCCCACCAATAGCCCTTTGCTAATTAGCATAATCCTGAATCCTGCCACTGTCCGGGAAAGGTCCATTTACATCTAATTACTAGTCGAAGTACACGTCGTTGCGGGAGTGGGTAGTTTGTGTTTCGAAATCTTAGGTACGCAGTATTTTTCTCTAATTATGTCCAAGGTCAATTCTGTAAAATGTTGCCAAGCTTCAATAAAACTGTTAATTTTATTTAGGTAGAAAACAACCAAACAAACATTACTTATTCTATATTTGGACCGTTTTATTACAAAGTTTGAGGTTGCAAAATGTTATTATTTTGTCCGTCTAGACCGTTTAGAGACGTAGACAGCAATTTTCTCTTTTTTGGAACGTTAAGTGTGCAAAATTTTATCAAGAGGTGCCAATATTATTCTTTAATGGGTAAGAAAAAATGTTGTGGTGATTTTTGAAATATCATGTAGACAAGGACTTTTATCTTGTTTGAGGTTAGGAGTGCAACAATTCATCAAGCCTGGAGTAAAACTGTAGATTATTTTTATAAAAAAAATAATCCACAGACTTTCTTTTATATGTATTCTATAGTTAACTGTTAAACAATTGTCGACTGATTCACTCTTTAAAAATGCAACTTTTTTTACATTATTTGTTTATTAGCGACCCTGATTTCAACCGGCAGATTCGGTCAACGCCTAGCACACAAGATTAACCTAAACATTGACTTGAACAGTATTGAATTGCCAGTGGGTTAAAACCAGGACATTTTAGCAAAGCGGGAAACGTGGCGGACGTTGCTTAGAGCCGTTAGGTTTCCTCGGGGTGCTCCCGTTTCCGCCACCCAATTGTTCCTTCAGAGCTCCATCATTTAGGTTATACTGACCACGTCTCGTTTACTGACTGTTTTTGTATACAAACTTTTGAGAAAAATCTAATAAGTATTTATTTTCATTATGTAGGATGATAATAAAACTGCTGAAACGTCACTCGCCATGTTAATTTTTAAATTTTATTTTTATTACTTTTAGTTAAGGGATAGTCCTGTAAATTTAACACTATACGACTCTGGAATTTGACACAAATATTTTCAAGAGATATTTACTGAATGTGACATAATTGCTATGATATATCGCACAAGTGATAACTATTACAAACACTTCCGTGACTTTTCACACTTTTTAAATATATGTTAAAAATATTTGTGATATAGCAAAAAGTTGCAAGAGAGGCATAGTGTTAAATTGATAAAAATATCGATATAAATACCGAAATATTGATAACGAGAAAAATAATCAATATGTCGTGTAGGACCCAACCTTAAATGGATTAACAATTTTCCCAGCCTTAAACACGAACTACCTATGTAAGCAAATAACACATTTGCTATTTCCAGCGATATCGATTAGAGTCTGTCTCATATAAACTGTCTGAAATTTGATAGATCTTAAAATATGTCAATTGTTATAATTATTTTATTGACAGATATGAGTAGAAGGATTATCATTTCGATAAAATCTTAAAAAGCACCCCACGCTTTTTTTAAATAAAATAAAATAAACAAATAAATAAATAAATAAAATTCCGCCCAACTACATATTTATCTATTATTCTACTATATTGTATGTAAGTACAAAAATAAATAAATACCTAGAATGTCGGATTAAATCCTCGTTCTTCGATCATGTCTGCCCCAAATGAGGTCATTTGGAAACAACTATTGTATTTTTGAGTGTTTGCTAGAAAATGTCTTGATTCGGGTGTAATGCCACGAAGCAATGAATGCAATGGCTCAGGTGGCGGAGTCAATAATGGCAATTTCACTTTCCCACTAAGGCAGCACAATCCTGGCGTTTCTCTGGAAAACTTCAATGCGCCACAAAACTCGCAAACAACGTCCATTGGCCCAATGCGAACGCTAGTATGCAAGCAGTAATCAGTGCTGCAATCGTATCGAAACGCTGCTCGGTTCAAATCAGTACGTGATAAATTTCTTCTTGTGCGTCGAAAATTATCTAGTTGCTGATCTCTGAGGTTTGCTCGACGATTTCGCATTGCCAACCGAGCCGTTACACGGGCTGCCTCGCTTTGCTCTTGTGATTGAGAAGCATGAAGTCGAGCCACACTAACGCGGCGCTCTTCACGTGCAATTTCTTGTTCTTCCTCAGTCCTTTCATTCGCAAAGTTTAGAATCATAGTTCCTGCATTACGGCCTTGTCGAGAAAGATTTGATCGTCTTGGTCGCGGCATGGTATTGTTAATGATAATATCGGCACGATAAGCCAATAGACACTCGAAAGAAACACATCGACCGGTCAACTTTAAAATTTTACATTGTCAAATTTTCAACTATACTTAACCATAGACAACATTACGTTGAGCTGTCAGTTGTGTTTTGTTAATTGACAAATTTTCAACCATACTTAACCATAGACAGCATTACGTTTAGCTGTCAGTTGTGTTTTGTTATTCCATGTAAGTTGCGTTTTGCTATACCATTTTTAACAAATGAACGGCTAGTCTGATGTTTTGACTGATAAATTTTTCGTTTGGCTTAAAGTTGCGTTTTGATATACCACTTTTTTTACACGCTTTATATTGGCTTCACCTGTATGTTTGTAACCGACTCCTTTGGGTGCGATTTTGACCCACTTTAAAAGGCCAGATTTCATTCAAACTTTGTAGATTTATCGAGGACCGATGAAAATACACTAATTTTTTTAAAGATTATTCCATTATTAAATTTGCAAAATAAGATTTTCGTCAATTCATATAATTTCACAATATTTAGTAGGCTTTGTTTACATCGCGCCAAAGACAAACTTAAAGAAAAGAGTTCGCACATTGTAAAAGAAACCATTTCGCTCATGTGCGAACTCTTTTCTTTCAGTTTGTCTTTGGCGCAATATAAACAAAGTCTACTAAATATTGTGACATTTAATTAAATGAAAAGTGACATTTAATTAAATGAAAAGTGAGAGTGGGTTATGATTATTGTGAACAATATACTTTCTTGATTTTCTATTTTTTAGTTTGGTTTTCTATATAAAGCATGTTCTTTAGTTTTTTTTAAACTAATATTTATTTTTCCCCCGGGAACAGGATAAAAAGTATCCTATGTCCGTCTCCTGGTTGTAAGCTACCTCCCTACCAATTTTCAGCCAAATCGGTTCAGCCGTTCTTGAGTTATAAATAGTGTAACTAACACGACTTTCTTATATATATATATATATATATATATATATATATATATATATAGATTTATATTGATTAAAATTCTTAACACTATTCTTAATTCAAATTTATTACAATTTATTTTCTATTTTTTAGTTTGGTTTTCTTTATAAAGCGTGTTTTTTTAGTTTTTTAAAACTATTATTTATTTTAAAACAAAAACCAACTTTTCCAAGGTGTAAAACTATGCATAGAGAAACATGGCTTCTTTAGGCATTTTTACGTACACCTACTATAGTGACTAAAAGCACAAATGGCATGCTTTTCCTTGTAATTCATGCCGTCCCAGAACAAAGCTTCCCACGAGGGCGATCCGTTTGAAATCAGTCGCACTAACAGCGCGTTAAATCACTTCACACAAGGAAAGGCTTTACTAAACTGTGAGAGACCCGACCGAAACTTTTCACCTGGCAGAAAATTTATCTCCAGAGAAAGGGTTAGGGGAGATGACTCCGGTCGTTTGTCACTAAGTGACGTCTACCCCCAACAGCGAGGGCGTGACTTCGTTGCACCAGTGATCCCTGGCTTCCTGTGCATTCGTCACAGTCGGTAAATTTTTTGAAAGCAGTCTTTGAATTTTTTTTATCTCCAATGCCAGAGTCAAGTTTTGCAAATCTGGCTGTATCAGAAAAAGAATATGATTGCCATCATTCTTTTGTAATTCATAGTTTTTATCTGCAATAAAATTTTGTCACGTCTCTGAAACAATAGCCAAAAGTGACATATTATTTTCTATTTTCTTACTTTACACAAGAAATAGCTGAAACTACTTAAACTGCACCAGTAAAAGAACCTCAGGCAGCGTGACATTCCGGTCAACTGTGACAGACAGTCTTTTGAGGGTCTAACGTTCACGTCTTTCCCATTAGAACAGTATAAGAGATAAAGTTAATTTAAGTTCTCAATAGCTTACAATGTAAAAACAAAAGGAATACAATTTTTCTGAAAATATCAGTGACAAAAAATAAATTGTTTAAAATAATTCCGAGCGTAATAATTATATGCAAATGTTATCAACTACATTTCTGGACGCGAATCACACGTAGTTTCCGCATCCACCGCTAGAATTAGCTGCCGGAGCAGCTACATTGACTTGAATAATAAGTTATGTTTGCAGATCCAAATTTTAAACTATATAATGAATCGGCTCCTATAAAAGCGAAAAAGACTTGTAAAAATATACTAAACCCAGAATTTTCACCTGATTTTCGACAAACAATTTTACCAATATCTTGTTAAAATTCATCAAACGTTTAATACTATAAAATTTCGCTCTGGATTTGTTCACGCCATCCGTCACATGTTTTCCGGAATATGTCCGGCTTTCCACGCCTCTCTCCCTTTAGCTGTACCTCAAAGGTAGAATCAGGGAACAACTGTAAGACGTGTTGTTATGGGCCAAAAAAAACTTTGGCACAAACTTGTTGCCCATCTCGAGGATCCGTTACTTGCTTGAAAGCACGCCCCTCCTCCCGCTCAGCTGACGCCAAGTGGGGATCATAGGTTATACGAGGGCAATCCTGGTTGTCACTCGCATACTTACACAATACTTGGGGCTGTTGTTCTGCCCCTCTAGAACGTGCGCATGGGCCAGTTTCGTCACCTGCATTAACACAGTCGGGGACGGTGAACTAGGTCGTCCCCAGTCGCGAGATCCACAGGCACCCAACTCTGGCTGAGGCTCAATTCAATAGGATCGTACACCGGCGAATGCTGTGCGTATTGCGCTGGATAGGGTGTTCCTAAGCGACACTGTCGGAACAAAGCCGGTGGTACTAGCCCTATCCGTATCCCCCAGTGTCCCCACGGAGGTAACACTTTTCACCAATCCGCACGGCTGCACACCTGCCTCCTAGCTGTCTTGGGGCAGTACTTCTCCTTTGCCACACTGAAATGCAGTCATGTACCATCCCATGAAATCATGGGCGGACCTACCTCATGTTTAACCTCTTTTCACCTAAGGCCTCTCCACCTATGCTACGGCGCATCCCTGGTAGGGGTCAGGTCACCCTGTCCTCTGCGACCAGGTTGTTAGTCTGGGGGTCTCGGTGTCAGGGGCATTTCTGCCACCGTGAGCTGGCGGAACACTCTTTTGGCAAATACTTCTAGAATGGCTGCTGTGCTCATTTCCAGAAGCATTTCAGGCAAACTGTCTGTACCTACCAGAAGCCCATACTGGTGGTGCAATTTTTCCCGCAGGTCCTCCATCTTCCCACAATTGGTCAGCATATGGTGTACGTCATCGTTCACATGACAGTACTAGCAGAGTGGTGTGTCCACCAGTCCAAACCGTTGCATGTAATTGCCATGCCCAGTAAGGATATGTGCCAAGGCATGGATGACTCGTATGAATCCAGCCCCCATGTGCCTACACACCGATGGGAACATCACATAGGTGTGCCAGTCTCTCTCCGACATGTCCCATAGGTGCTACCACACAGCTCGACTGTGCTCCCGAATCAGCTGTTCTCTTGCAGGTGTCAGTACATATGTTACTCTGAGGCGGGCTATAGCCCCTCTCTGTACCACTTCTATATCCAGGGGAGCAACACTGGCCAGTACAGGCAGAGTTATCGCTGGGCATGGTGGCTTACACCTTAGTAACCACAAGGAGAGCTGCCCTTTGGGCCGAGCAACTTCCGCCTTACGTGTGTCAGGGAGGCCCGCCATGACCACACCACCGCCCCACATGTCACAATTGGGAGGAAAACAGTGTCGTGCAATGCCATCATTGTGTCAAAGGCGAGCACCTTTTCACTAGGCGCAAGTCTTCGTAATTTCTGGAACACCTCCGTCGCTTTCCAGGACACAAAAGTAATGTGTGAGATGAACATCAAGCACTCATCCAGCACTACCACCAAGTATTTGATGGACGTCACAAAACCTAAACCTAAACTTAATTTGCCTGTGGTCACTGGAGGAGTCTGGCGACACTGTCCAGTCTGTTATCATGGCCCTTCCACGATGGGTGCTAATCAACACATCGAGGCTTGATTCAGTATGATGCGCATCGGAGATATATGATGGCAGATGTCCTGGTACATTCTGGACATAGAGGTCATGGACAACTAGGAACTTGGTGACCTGGTCCCCTCTCTGATATGTAGTTGGGTAATGCCATAGCCCAGCCTTTGCGTTTACATCTGCACATAGTACTACCCAGTGTCCGCACAGAGCCGTTAGGATGCGCATCTACTCGGATAGAGGTTGACCAACCTCATCAGAAGGCTTAAAGTATGACGAGGCCACACATACTGTATTCTGGCATTGGTCCCTTAGCTGCACCACCATGTGGTATGGGGTGGAGAGCCCCGAGCACACAAACATGTCCAACCTGTCATGGCACACGATCACAGCAGCCTGGGGATATTCCCCCCCCCCCCCCCCGGCAGGCCTTGGAGCAGTAGCACGTCTCGGTTATGCTTCCGACAGTACACCTCCAGCTCGGCCGTGACCACAGACAACCTCTGCATGTTGAGATGTATACAGCCAACCATAGTCTATTCGGGAGGCCTCAAGTGCTATTGCTTTTGCCAGGATAAGGCAGGACCTTGATGTTGCCGCATGGTCCCGAGGGTTAATGCTTGCCCTCGCGCAATTGGCACAGGATAGCTGAGCACCCTCAGCACACTTCGTGGTAGTGTGTCCCTCTGTACAGCACCACCCACATTTGGGTCCCAACTTGCAATTGGCAGAGTGATGGCCGTACTATTGACAGTTGTAAAACCGCAGTGGGTTGTGATAGTCCACAACCTAGCAGGAGGTGTACCCCAAGGTACACAATACATGCATCCAGCAGGGCCCGATGTGCCCTTGGGGAGCACTATAGGACGAGGTGGTCTTCGTCTCCTGAGTGGCTGCCCATCTTCCGCTTGACCCAGAGATCCTTGCAGAAGTCAACCAGCGGTATCTGATCCTCAGTAAAATTTTTCTCGTGAAGGATCTTTCAAATCTCGAGTGTAGCCAAGTCTCGAAACACATCGTACATAAAAACCTCTGGCTTGAGGTGCTTGGGCTCGTGCACCCTAACCTGGTTTGCTTTCGCAGTCAGTTGTGTCCGGAGGATGATCATGGTGGCATCATCGGCCGCCTCCACCACTACACCCCCACATGCCACGGCGCGCATACCCTTGATTTTAGGGTATTTCTGCACATCAACAAGGCCATCTCTTACCAACTTCTGCGTTTGTTTCAAGGGGGCTGCCTCGTCCACTGGGTATAGCACCATGACTTTTCGGGCTGGTTTGATTTATACTTGCCCTGTCATCGCCCTGACCTCGGTTGCCGGATCGAAACTGGCCACTTCCGCATATGACTTAGTCCGGTCCGTGCCCATCCTGCACTCAGCATCCTGTGCACCAGAGAGGAAGCAGTTCGCGTGCAAAAGCCGGGGTCAATCACGTTCTGCATTAGTCTGACCGGCGTGCAGATCTCTCGTGCAGTACCACTGGTAACTCGCTCTCGATTACTGCAGATTTCGTACATTTCCGCCACCAGTTGGTTTACTTGGAGAGCCTCGGTGCTGAGCAATGTCGGTGACACATACAATCTTCTGTTCCTGAATCTTTCCTTGGGCAGGAGCTCTTTCTGGGGTGTGCAAGGGATCTTTGTCCTTAGCCATACCGGGGTGTTTTCCCGGGAGCACGATGCAGTTGGGCCCGGCAGAGCATCGGCGGCCTGCCACTTGTTAGACTCATTGTGCAAGCCCGATTTTACACCTTGATCTCCCTCAGTTTACCTCGGGTCCTTGTTCTTTTTCAGTTTCTTTCCACGCTTTTCTGTCCATGGACCGCCACGTCTGCCCGCTGACTCTCCCTCACCCTAGACTGTTTGCGTGGTGCCAAGCTGTCGCTGTCTAGGGCAGTGTCCATACCTGACTACTCAAGAGAGAGGGAGACCCGGAGCTTTCAGGGTGTCTCCCCCCAACGACAGTGGGCAGCCTTTTTGCATCTGCGAGCAGTTGAGCGGTTTCAGGAAGGCCTCGCGCTCCTCAATGAGGACCATTCTGGGTCGCTGTGTTCGCAACGTGGACGAGTCCACGACTGCGCCTGTGCCCTACCAATGCACCCTCTTCGCCGTGACAGGGACTCTGTATTCAGAATTACAGTGGCACGGGACTGTCACCGACCGGCCGACTAACCACCCGACTTCGTTTACGATTTCCACCACGGGGAGGTGGAGTGCAGCACACACTTTCTCAGCACCGCGCTTCGAGAAGACATGGGTACGTCCACCACTGCTTACTCAGATCACATTTACAGCCGCAACTACAACCTAAGCTCGCAACAGTCGAACACGGGTATTTTCCAAGGAGATTAAAACCGGTAATACCCCGAGAAAACCTCGCCATCCGTCACAGATGGCAGCGCCGTGTTTACACATTGCCGTTCCATGCAACTTACGTTCCATTCACGACATTTATCCCTCTTAATGCCATATACCGCGAGCTAAGATGTTACTTATCAAAAATTCAGTATTCTTAGTTTTGCCTCACTAGGAACATATTGTCGATAACGATAAGACAATTACTCGCTTTTTACCAAATTGCCACTTTGGAGAATGTTGAGTAATCATTTCAGTTCGAACCTATTTTGTAAAGATTTGGAACACTCTAGGAGCGCGCACAGCCGCTGTGTGCATGATATCCGGTCACCATGGGCCTGGTATCGAAAAGAAGAGGTACGTAAATGAAGGTTGAATACCTTCGCTTTCCGTCGTGTTATTTGTCTTAGGCCTAGGGCCTGCTAAGGCAAGGCTTTTTAAGCAAGTCCGCCTGCCTCGCAAGTTATAATGTTGTAGTGTGTTTGAGATGCATGTTTCTGCAGGAATCTGCTGTGCGCACTTATAATCCGTTTGAGAGAGAAAAAAATCTTCAGATGATGAGGAAAGCCAAAATTCGAGACATTTGGCATTCAGAAAAATGAAGACCTTTAACATGGCCCAAAGATGGTATTATGGCGCCGCTGTATTTTACAACCTTTAGGAGCGACTCCAGGAAGACTTCCGAGAGAGGCTAACGTACAAAGAAAGTTATTAGTTGCAAAACCACACATTATAAAAGTCAGAGATCGGCTTTGGAATATTTACAAACTTACGGCCTTAAATACTGAACTTTAACAGTTTCATACAACTTTTGACGAAAAAATGTTTAACACATGAATTTTAGTATTAAATTTTACTGAAATATATCATTATAAATATAAAAAAGAGCGATCTTTCAGTACTCGTCAGAAATGTGTAACATCTAACCACGGTAATGAGCGAAATCATGTGTTATCATGTCAAAAATATATTTATATTACGAAAATTGAATTCGAAATTTAACGTAGAATTCTTTAAAATAATTCCGGGTGTAATAAACATACGAAAATTTTGTTTTCAACTACATTTCTTGACACGAATCACAAGTATTTTCCACACGCGACACTAGAATTCGTTGGCCAGAGCAGCTACATTGACAATCGAATCGTTCAATTTGCAGAGCGAAAGGTTAAACTGTACAATGAAACAGCAAAATACTAAAAAAAAACTTGACAAAATACTAAACCACGGCTATGGGATCTGATTTCTTACAAGGAATTATATCAAAATACGGTTCATCTTGTTGAAAATCATTAAACAGTTAATATTATAAAGTTTCCTCTTGGCTTTGTGAACTTTGGTTCGCGCCATCCACTACAGATGGCAGCACCGTGGTTACACATTTCAGGTCCATACGACTTACGTTCCATTCATAGAAACTTCTCCTTCCAAATGTCGCATACAAAGAGCTAAGATGTTACTCATCAAAAGTAAAATTCGTTATAGGAAGGGTTTAACCCCCTTCCCCTCCCCCTCCCAATTTGGAGCAGCACTTGGCAGCCTTCCCACCGAATATCTACAAAACATCCCAAGGCAAGCACATTGAACTTTCTTACACAATTTAAAAAAATTGAATTACAGGGTAACCCGCCCATGGCCTTGTAGGTTCACGACGAATATACGCGTGCTTAGGGGCGACGGGGCACTTAATGCGCTTGCAGATGTCACCCTTGACGCTTCCAAAGTAATAACTGCACATTTCCCTTTGCTTGTCCGACTCAGTTCGCGACACCCCTGTAGGCGGACGTGGCGCAGCGCGGGCTGAACAGGGCAGAGGAGGGTTTAGCTAGGATTGGGAAGGGGGGGGGGGGAGCTGGTCTGGTCTGACAACTGCAGCCGCCGAGTCTGCGACCGACATTCAATTATGCAAATATCTGCTCCCCTTGACGATAAAGGGGTGAAGCGGGGAGCGGATAGCGGGGAAAGGGGTAGGAGTTTTGAATGTTGCAGAGGGCGAGCGGGCGAGCTGGTAGGCAGACTCGACCGCGGGAACATTACCTGCGGGAAGGTAGGCCCCACCTGAATGGTTGGAACGCGCAAAGAAGTCAAATATTTACACCCGGCTCAAAATTAACAAAACACGCTACGACAGGCAGTGCCTGGTTCCAGCTTTGTTTGGTTCCTACGTAATCCAAGTTTCTTTTTCTTTTTTTTTTTACACTGCTAGAGTTGCAATCGCGAAGTCTTACCCTGTGAAGCAGGATTTTAATCGTGCCGTCCGGCCGGAAGAATAGTGCGTTTTCAAGACCTACATGTAAAACCAAAATTTCAAGGTGTTTTTAAAAATGCTAATTTTTTAATCAAAGATAGTGGATTTTGTCATTATAGCCATTAAAAAATAAAACACGTGTAATAATAAGTAGACATCAAGAAAACTTACAGTGATCAGTTGCTGTAACATATTGTGGGAAGACACATAAAATATTTACATAAAGCCATTTTTTATATACTGATCATTGTAAGTTAACCAAAAAACAGCAAATAAAACATATAATAAGATAATCAGTATAAAATGATAAATGCCCAAAACCATTATACTTACATTTCGTTGTGTTGTTTCTCTGCGTAGTCTGTATGGTATCAGCTAGAGACTGAATCACTTTGAAAAATTATAGATAGAAACTAAATAATTTGTTTTACGAAGTAAATAACATTTCAGATTTTTAAATAAAAGGCTTAATATTTATGAAAAGAATTCTATATTTGAATATTTTAAATGGTGTAATTGAAGTTAATTTTGTCCAATTTCGGTGTTATGATGTGTTATTGAATTCTATTTCAGTGTTTGGCTGTATATTGACTCCCATTTTGGTGTTTGGCGGTGTATTTACTTAATTTCGCTGCGATTGTGGTTTTATCGCTATTCACCATATAATCTTGCCTCTACCTATATTCAATGAGTGCGACTCTAATTGCCACATCAGCTTAAGCCTCGCCTCTATGCTCTTATTCCCGCATGTACTCGTTTCCAGTGTCGGCAATCTTCTACGGGACTAGGACTTAAATTACACTATGCGACATTTTAAAATTTTTGGAACGATGATTTGAGACTATAAGATGATTTTAGAATTATTTTTATGCTGATGTCAAATATGATTTTACTTTTCCTGTATCACGTAAGGTTTTAATACAATTCAATTTTGATTTTTTTTTTTTAAATGGGCAGTAAGAAACCCCTGGTCTGAACAAGAGTTTTCGGATGCTAAATTGTGCATAACTTCTTTAATACTTTGTTTATAATGACGATTGTGATACATAATTTAGATAACAATGTAAATGATTCATTAAAACTGAAACCATTTAAAAATGTTACATTGCAAGAGAGAAAATTGCTGAAAACTTAAATTAATTTGGTTTTCACCAATTTTCTCTCTTGTGACGTGGTATTTATGAATGATTTCACTTTTAATAATTCATTTACATTATTATCGAATTTATTTGCTACAATCTTAATTATAAACGAAGTATTAAAGAAGTTAAGCACTATTTAGCATACCAGAAAGCTTGTTAAGACTAGGGGTAAATAAAACCCCTAAAGTAAATGAAAATTTTGGACAGTGAACAATTTATTTGAGTGTCATTTAAAAGTCATGTATTTTATAACCCAGTATGAAATTGCAATGCTCTTGCATTAAAGTGAACAATAGTATAATATATTATACCCACCTTATTTTCTATGACTGTTACGAAAACACAACGGTATCTGACAATTTAATTCATCGTGTTCTCTGATTTCACTTCAAGATCTGTCTGACGTTGGCTGAAACTTCTCTTCCTCGATTGTATTCCTTCAGCAGTGCCATCTCTTTTAAGCATGAAGCAGTAGTCCGCTATCATCTTTACATCCCACCTTCCCTGGTATATCTTTTCATGTCCTCTATGACCTGGTGAAAATGTTCTCCTTGTTCTCCTTTGGCTCTGCTGTCCCATTAACAAATAAAACACAGCATTTTTGTGTTGCTACATTGTAGACCAAGTAGCATGCCAACAACTTTGAAATCACCGAAAATTGTACAAGAATGTTTTTCATAGTTCACGCATTTTAGCAAAACTTTGAGATTTTCATATGTTTCCTTGAGATGCACTGAATGCGCAATTGGTAATGACCCAAAGAAATTTCCATTATGTAAAATTACATCTTTGAGACTAGTTTTGGACGAGTCTATAAATAACCTCCACTCACTTGGATTGTAAGTGACGTTAAAGAAATTAAATAAACCCTCAATATCACAACAATAAACCAGAGAGTCTTCTACTTTAAAGAATTGTATTAATTCCTTCTCTCGAGTCCTATACCAAAAGAACGAAACTCCAGGTAGTAAGAGATATTTTCCTTTCATTCTTGATCCAAGCAAATTGAGCAGCATTCTTTGTCAGATTTAAGTCACGAGTTAAGTCGTCAAGTTCATTTTGAGTGAATAATTTTGGAGCAGAATTTTCTTTGGACTTGTATTCATCAGCATTATCACATTCATTTTATGAACTGCTCTCCTGTAGAACATTTTCGAGAACCGGAGGTGTAACTGGGATAGGAAGAGATTCACAATGCATAACTGGTCGTATGGCTGAAGGAATGTGCAGATATTGTATGTCCTCATTAGTTTTTGCGTTATGACCTTGAAAGTTAACCATACAGAAATAGCTATCGTTAATATACTTTTGTGGCTCCCTCCAAACCATTGGAATTGCAAAGGGCATTGATTTTTTTGCACCATTTTTCCACAGTATCAGTCCCTCGATACATACCTTGTACGGTGCCCAGTTTTTGTCTTGATCACCAAGCTTTATTCCGAAGAAAGCATAATAGACATTTCTTACAAAACTACTGATGTTTTGTCTTTTCTTAGCAGTTACATAACTACCAAAAATATAACAGAACACGTTTGGGTTACTTAAACACTTATGAGAACTCATTTCTCAAATATAACCTCACACTTCAGCATGTAAACAATGAATTACTGTTTCCCTCCTAAAGCCATCTGGATGTAACAAGTTTTGCCAACCATTCCCACTTACCAAAATAAAATTTCCCTTTGTAACATTAACGTTTAATCAAAATATGAGTTTCCTCAAGTTTCAAAACAATTGTACGTGATAGAAAAAAACGGTTTGCAGATCTGGAATCAGCGAAAAAAAAAAAAAAATACTTTAGGAACACCTAAGATCAGAGAATGATAGAAAAACATTTTGCATAGTGTTATTTTATGGCATGGTAATAAATATAAGATATTTATGTGAGTTTCTCTTTCAGATTTAAAGTTTTGAGCCGTGGAAGTACGCGTTTTAGCTATTTTGGTAATTAAAAAATGTTCCATTTCATAGATAAAACATTAGAACAGTAATATTACTGAAAAATAAACATTGTGTGTTTTAATATTCTTAAATAGACACAACTTTGCTTTTTTTTCAAAACGGCGCTTTGTTTCCTGAAGCTATGCATGCCGTCTGGCAGCTAAGACAACTTTTCGATGCCACTTTAGATTCCCTCGGAGCATTTATTTAAAACCAAAATCATGCATTATGTGTATTTGGCTTGGTAAGTTCAAGACTTCAAGGATTTATTGACTTCAAGTTGGTGTGTTTTTTACACTCAAAAACGAGTTTTTTTACTAACGTTCTTAAACATGTAATAAAATGTAATACATCGGGTAGTGATATTTTCCAGATTACATGGTATCTCTCCTACATCTGTTTAGGAAAAAGTGAAATGCTTGAGAAACGTGCCATAATTGAATAGTAAAATTTCCATACTAGAGCATAGGTTATTAACGCACTACATGTTCAGGCATGTAACTTGACATTTTTCGACAGTGTAGGGGCCGTCAGCTGAGCACCCGGTAGTTGGATTCGTAACCGACCATGGAACCCAGCGGGTCACAGCGAGGGGCTATTATAATATTGTAGTTTTCCGATAGTTTAAAATGGTTCAGTAAAATAAATATAACAAACCGATTTCAAGTGGTTTTGCTAATTCAATAAGTTTTAAAAAATGTTTTTGAGTATCACAAAGGCCAATTTATATTTTAGTCGTAGCATAAATTGAAAACATTAAATCGATTAATAAATGACAGGTGATATAAAATTAGAGAGTTTTACGATCAACATTTCATACAAACGGTTAATATTAGAATTGTATACCACACGATAGCTGTATAGTACGAAGGTACAAAAAATGGCTGATTCTCACGAACCACGTGCAGCTGTAAAGTTTCCTCTGCGTTCTTGCCGAGTAAAAAAAAAAAAAAAACTTCACAGCCACACGTTATTCGTGATAATCAGCCATGTTGTCGTGTCACGAGTGTACTAGGTACACACAAGGAACTGCCAGAGAAACAACACTCGTCGTTTTCGAGTGACGCCACTTGGCAGACTGAATCGGGAGAAGTCCCACAGCAGCTCCCTTGCGGCGAAAACTGGTACTACAAGTACATGATGGGCCACATTACGAGTCCGGTTATTTTTGGGCCCCCCCTCGTAAGTAATCATCGACTTTTTATTTTAAGGGAGGGACTACGAATGCACATATTTGGGAATTGACAATACAGTATATATATATTTATATATATATACACACATACACACATGTATATATACATATTACAATTAACCATGCTTACATTATGAATGTAAAACGATTCCATTAAACATGGATTGTATTAAGTTCTTGACGTAGAAAAGTACGACTTATCGTCCGTAAAATTGATGAGGCAAAATGTAAGAAATGTGATCGCGGTGACACTAACTCATATGGCAGTGCTCAATGCTGAATAACACTTTTTAAGAGTTCATACGGAACTTTACAATTTTTAGTTCTAAACTAAACGAGGATTCTCCGAATGTTTCGAAAGGTAACCTGTGATCAGTGGCGTAGTCGCGGGCGTGATGCAAGTTCACGTGCTCTCCCAAAACTTCAAGAAACAAATTAAATGCATGGCTCAAATTCAGTTTTTTTCTTCAGTGTGCTTGCACAGTAATAAGACTGTACGTGGTTGCACAAGACGCACCACGAATGCAGGAATGGTGGCCGAGGTTGTTGGTAGTTACAACACAGCAAACAACTTGCAGCCTGCTTAAGTAACATCCCGCAATTCAATAATTATCATCATTATATAATGCAAAATAATCGATGGATTAAATATGGTTACGTGTACTTATAAGTGCGTTAGAAGTTATACTTACTTGGCGTAATAAAAAAATAACTTTAATTTTGCATGCAAATAATTAATAGAAACAAATTAATAAAATGACTACAGTGATATTATAAATACGGTTGGTAAAGTATAAAATCAATGAAATTTCAAAAAGTAAATAAATACTCATCATTCAGTATATTAATATAAGATGTGTATAAAACTAATTATTTAATTTAGTAAAATAGATACATTATAATTAATAATGAAAATCAATAAATATGCTGATGTTTATTGTAATTTAATATTTTAAAATTATTTATTAAATAATAATGTAATAATATGTAATGCAAATAAATTATACATACGCGAACATAACCTCAATTATATAAATACATTTGAAAATGTTTATAAACACAATTTCTATCACTAATGTTTAAAATAAATGGATGTTTTTAATTTTATGGACCAGTATTCATTATCAGTCACTAAAATATATAAATTAAAATCACATATATGAATTTAATTTGTATGTAGCCTTTTTTCATCCTGTCAATTTTCATTGTATGCTGCGCGCGCATCGTTAGAAATTCATTCTCATTATTTTTTGCATAACGTGAATAAAGAAGTATAACTTCAAAAATATAAATATTTACTTGAGGGGCGGGGGAAATGGTCGTCTCTATACCTACTTTAGTATTTAAAAGACCACAGTGTATTCTCACTATTCGCAACCTATTAAGGTCGTGGGGATGAAGACAAACGTAACCAGCGACTTTAAAGATGTTATCAACGTTCGGCTATTTTAGACTTTCGCGATCGAGTAAAGTAAAATTTTGTACCAGCTACAAATTACTTCAAGTAAGGAATATGTCGTCGGGCCTGGCGAAAACTTTTTGTAATAACCTTCCACGAGCGGGCTGTTTGCTTCCGCATTACTCTCGTTAAAAGTTCTTGTGTTCTCAACCAGACTCTCCTGAACACAGCTCTGGTAACTCGGTGTGCGGGAAAGTTTGCTCCGGTGCACCCCTTGCGGGCCAGTTCAGGCGGGGCTCCTCGGAAGAAGTCTCATTGAAACCTGTCGGCTGGAACGAAGCAAGAATTCAAGTTCTCAGAAGCCTTAAGATACTGTTTTCAATCGGTGAAACGAATTATCTCAAGCAGAGGTTGTCGTAATCGGACTGAATCAAACTGAACGGAGTAAATAAATAGACTGATAGCGTAAAATTAAAAATACTTATGGGACCATTCGCATGCTTCTGCGATTTATTCTCTGTTTTATGTGTGGGACTGAATCAATGAACAATTGACATTTCCCCAAATGGAGTCCATCCGAGAGGTTGTTGAACCCACTAAGTTTTGTTCTGTTCCGTAATAACAGACGCCATCAAAATGGAAACAGGGTTAGATCTCTAAACTAACATCCTTTAAATGTGCAAGAATAGGGACGTTCTTGGCATGTAGGTATTGTGTACAAGAATGCACCAGGCTTCAGTTATAAACGTATACCTGCAAGTTATGCATCAATATAAATTTTAATGGTTGTTTAGTTTTAAAGTATTTATAATGTAGCTGACCTAACCTAACAAACCGGAACAAAGGATTAACAGTAGGAACGAACGTAATTTTTTAAAGCATAAAAATTTGAAACGTTAAAAACTCACCTAAGTTGGAGGCGGCCTATTGGTTCATTTGAATATTGGCCTATCACGAACTATCACGTGACAACATTATCCAATAAAAAAAACAATTGATACTCGTAAACAAAAAACAATGGTCTACGCCGTGTGAATGTGCAGGTAAAGTGATTAAAATTTAAAAATTCAATATCTCCAAAAGTAATTGGAATTTATTATCTCCGCAGTCTGTAATGAAAAGAGGACGTAAAAGAGCATATAATAAAAGTTATTTCAGATTTTTATAAATTTGTTTTTACAATAATTAAAATTTAAAAATTCGATATCTCCAAAAGTAATTGGAATTTCTTATCTCCGCAGGCGCTTATGAAAAGAGGACGTAAAAGAGCATATAATGAAAGTTATTTCAGATTTTTACGATTTTTTTTGGCGCTAATCCGTACACTACATATTTACCGATTCTTTTTCTCTAGACCAATACAAAAATGCAGAGTTTGTAGGTATCGGGCTGAAATGTCGGTTGCTTATTATTTCCTACACGCTATCTTGGCTATGCTGCTGTCATTTAGTGGGCATGTTTTTGTTCTGGATTTCCGGTGACCTGATTTATTGTCATGGTTATTTCGATGTATTTGTCACAAGACGTTGACTTCATTGTTTTTGTAGATTTTTTTTTCGTTATCAATTGAAACTATATTTATAATACACTGCTACGTCATCGTTTTGAAACTGAAACATTAAAATATTTTTATTTATTATTATGTGTTTAAAATACGTCAATGAGCAGTTTTTTTACTCCATTCGTTTTTAATTTTTTTTATCATTAATGCATGTATATAAAACTGACATCATGAGTAAATATAGTAACAGAGCAAAATAAAGATCCTGCAAAACGGATCAAAATGTAAGTTTCAATTGTGAGTTTAAGCCTAGTTATGAGAAACTAGCTGGTGATATGTATACCTTGGCATAAGTGGTGGGAGGTCAGTCTGCCGGTAGCTTCCGTGAAGGAAGGATTAGTTACCATTTTTTTATATTTTGCACTCATCGGGTTCAAACCAAGGACTTAATGACGTAAGTGCGTTTTTAAAATTTTTTTGTTAAAATTTGATTATGTTTTTTATAAATTAAAAAAAAATCCCAATTTCAAA
The DNA here is from genome assembly GCF_032445375.1 of Bacillus rossius redtenbacheri. Lineage (NCBI taxonomy): Eukaryota > Metazoa > Arthropoda > Insecta > Phasmatodea > Bacillidae > Bacillus > Bacillus rossius. Next base: position 152,808,653 of record NC_086330.1, read on the forward strand.
CATAAAAATTATTGATACTCAAGATGGCGCCTGTAACGACAATTGCTACGGTGACTTCATAATTCAAAATGGCGGAAAGTTCTAGAAAACTAAATGGCAGAATTCAAAAAGGCGAAAAATTTGAGAAACCAAATGGCGGATCCAAGATGGCGGATACAAAATGACCACCAGGGTCAAGTTCAAGGTTATCCAAGATGGCTTCCATGACATCAGGGAGGTCGGTCAGCTCCGGCTTCACACACTGCACCCTGGTGCCGGACCGGATATTATACACTACTTATCTGTTCCGCTTATTCTAAAATACGTTCTGTTAAATTACATCTTGTTCTTACAACATTGGTTTTCAGGAGGTTTCTTTTATGTGTTTAAATTGTTTCTAAAACATACGGTACAAAAAATATCTGGCTCTATTTTAAAACAGAAGGTTTAAAATATTCTGTTGATTTGGTACAATAAGAAACATATTACTGAACAGAATAATTTTTATTTACATTCTGTAACTGGTAACAAAGTTATTCTGTTGTGGTGGTCGGCACTTTGAGTGTAAATGTTTCACACTTCATTAGAGTGCATCCAGTGTGTCCACTCTCACTACAGAAACATCTGTTGCATCCATCGAACCATGTTGTGTTGGGTGTGCACGCCAGGGTACCTTCAACATAAATGCAAGTGTGTCAACACTGTAAAGAAAAAGAAAAATTATACATTTGGACTGAAAAAAAATGTTGTCCCATTAATGAAAGTGTATTTTCACACCAAGGAAAATCTCATTAGAAAACCATCGATATTTTTATGCAGGAAATATACCAAACATTTTTTTAATGGTTTACAGAAAAATTAAAACAAAAAATTTAAATTTTATGCTTTATGAGAAATATCTTACAGTGTTTTGTTAGATTATACTTGACTTCCAAGAAGTATTGTTTGGACAATAAGCATGTGCTAATGCTGCAAATTTGTTGTATTACAGGAAACACAACAAACCACATTTTATTGTAGATGTGCCTGTTTCCACTATTTTTCATCCTTCACAAACTTTATTTACAAAAAAATTTACAAACATCATTGAAAAGTATTTTAGGTACCATTAATTTAAAAAAATTCTCATTTTACTTAACATATTGAAAAACATGTTTGCACTAATTTTTCATAACCAGCGCATTCAGCAGTAACAACTTAAAGAGAAAACTTTTAGTAAAAGAGCATTATGTTATACAATTTATAAAAATATTACCTACAATTAAGAACAAACAACCAAATTTTTTACACAATAGACTTATTTTTAATATCAATATTTTTTTTTCTCACAAGAATTTGCTCGAGCACAAACACTGCACGCGTTTGGAAGTAAAACTGAGAATACTTACAAAAAATCCTAAATTAAGATTTTTACGGCCGTAAAAATTATTTACTAAACGTTAACGTTCAAACCCATTGTTTACGGACTAGATTTCGTTGATACCTGCTACTTTAATCATCTACAAATTGACAATTTTCAATCAGAAAAAAAAGGTTTTGATATCATTGTATCATTGATTGCAAAATTAATCGTTTTAAATATCGTATATCTTAACCCTAAGCTGCAAGTCAATTCTAATAAAGTATTTGATACAAGAAAATCCAACCACAGTTAGTATTTGGCAGTGCGGTATTTTATAACTTTGAATTTAAATTCAAGTCAAATGTAAATGTTTAAGTTTGCCTAACGGATGCCAACGTTAGTAAAATCAACTAATTAAAAATTAACACCAAAATAAATTTTAAAATCACGGTCAGTTTCCAGCTATGAGAACAAACATATCAAAACATGTTTTTTACATCTCAAACGTTTAAACTGGTAACATGTATCTGTTACCTGGAAATATATATTTGTGTTGGTGAGATATCTATAGAATTCAGTGCATAATTCATATAATTTAATTTATATTTTAAACGCCACGATTGTTAATTTATTGAAATCTTACCGTCTCAATCATAAGCTACTTGTGCGAGCTACTATTATAACTTAAAAGGGGAGTTCATTATCATTATATAACCGACAGCTATGTTAAAAATTTACTTTAAGTGTTTTAAGAATAATTTTTAACTTTTTTTTTGCTTATGAGTTGAGGCCTCTTTTGTAAAAATATTTACGTTTCCGAATTTTTTGGCATGGCTTTTTGCAACGACTCAGATGGACAAATATATATATATGTATATATATACATATATACACGAGGGTTATTTTTTTCCAACCTCCGATCGGCTGTAATAAAAAACGGGAATGAATTGGGAAATTATTTTAATGTCAAAAGAAACGTACATCTTTACTCTATTTTTCCACATAATCACTGTGCAGATTGAGGCATTTATCGTACCGACGCACCAGCTTTCCAATACCCTCTGCATAAAATGATGCCTCCTGCCTATTCAGCCACGTTTTAACAGTGCCCTGCAGTGTGATTACAGTTTCATTTCTCCATGGCATGCCCATTAATCGATACCCTAATCGCTCGTACACGAATCGACACGTATCGTAGTGTTTACCCCCTTCCACCAACCATGTGGAGCGGCCAACTCACTCCTCAGTTGTGTTTGATCACCCTCCTTACAGTCCGGATTTGGCACCGAGTGACTATCACCTTTTCCCCACGTTGAAAAAGTGGCTTGGAGGACGACGCTTCAACACCAATGATGAACTGCAAAGCACTGTTAAAACGTGGCTGAATAGGCAGGAGGCATCAATTTATGCAGAGGGTATTGGAAAGCTGGTGCATCGGTACGACAAATGCCTCAATCTGCACGGTGATTATGTGGAAAAATAGAGTAAAGATGTACGTTTCTTTTGACATTAAAATAATTTCCCAATTCATTCCCGTTTTTTTATTACAGCCGATCGGAGGTTGAAAAAAAATAACCCTCGTATATACAAATAAAAAAATTTCAAAGCAGTCATGAGGACTGCCGACAGAAGTGAAAATTTAAGGCTATAAACAAACAATTGTTATTTTTAAATATCTAAATTAATGGTTTGATCTTAAATTAAAACTTGTAAATCAAAGTAACTATTATTAATATTAATAATATAATTTAGAAAACACAAATATAATTTTAAATAAGAAATACTAACTTTGTAAACTATAAATGTGTAATATAAGAAAATATTTTTTTGATAAAAATCAGAGACATTATCGTAATTTTTATGAAAAAATATTATCACACAACAAATTTGTTTTATCACGTTAGTAAAATAAGTCCTAAATTACTATAAAATACGCATTGCATAGTAATTATAGGTATTAAAAAAATAAATAATGATGTTCTTAAATTTTCTGTTATATTGCTACAAAGACTCAGTTTTCTTAGTTATTCAAACTATATATCTATATAAGAATATTAATATATTTTATACTCACATTTTACTTTACATTAATCAGATACTTGAGATTTAAAATAAAAAATGAACAAAAACACAATTTGAACACTAATAGGAACAGATATAGTGTTACACGTCACGTGACCGTGTCAATGACGACTTACATGAATTTACTCCCTATCCAAACCTTCCCATAGAAGTTTTCACTTCAATAAGGAATATCTTTTAGGTTGGTAAACAAGGACCAAATTTATAACTTAAAAGATTTTAATAAAATTATCAGAATAAAATTGCCCTTAGTGGAAATTCGCCTTTAGTATAGTAATCAACTTACGGTGTATATAGTAAAATTACATACCAATAACCAATATTGAAAGTACCACTGCAAGCAACATCACCATTGAGGTCTTCATGATACCGACTATGAGCGCTTGTTCACACATGGAGGCACATTAGTGGTCGCTTTTATGCTCTACCGTTTACAAGTCACAGAGCTCAGAAGCTAACAACAGGTATTTAGTCTTAACGAGTTTCTTATCTTAATGTATTTTCAAACTATAATGATCCTAAAGCTTCCAAATAGGCCTTCGTTTCAGAGCAAAAGAAACCAATCAACGTCTGTTTTTCTATTGTTTTCAACACCGGCACAATCCTCGTAAATATTATTGTTTGCTAAAATATTATATCCATGATACTAAAATATATTTTGTTTGAGTTTAAGTTAAACTATTTTATTTAATCACTAGCTGCCCGACCCGGCTTCGCACGGCTATACTAATGGAAAAAAATTAAGCCACATCTCCCATTTACAGTAATGGTAAAAAATTCAGTGAAAATTTATTACAATGCTGTATAATGTACCGGACAGAAAATGAATAGCACCGATGGTTTCCCGACTCGTGCACGCGACGTACAACTGATGTACCCGTACTTCGCTACGGCAGTCTACAATAGTAAATCATTTGGTTAGCAGACCGAAATTTTAAACTATAAATAATGAAACGGCTACGATAAAGTGAAAAAGACTTGTAAAATACAAACCCCGTTCTTGGACTTGATTTTGACAAAGTATTTTACTAAAATAATGCTCACCTGGTTAAATTAAAAAAAAAGTAATACTATAAGGTTTTACTTTGAATTTTTGAAGTTTGGTTCACGCCATCCACTACAGATGGCAGCACCGGGGTTAAACAATTCCGTGCCATTCACAAAATTACTCCTATCAAAAAACAATAACGTTCAGTTCAGCGTTAATGAATCCTAGTGAATTAAGTTTACGTTATATAATGAATAGTATTTTACAGTTTAAATATATATATATTACAAGTGCGTTAGTAATAGAAGGACCAGCAGGCGCGGGGCCCATGCTAAGCTTGCCCAGCCTTGCAGCCTGGGCACTACAGTTTCCCCGGTGGCGTGTCTGCCGCTGCCGAGACAAAGGACGCCCGAGCTGCCAGGATGCCGCAGCGATGAGGACCGCAATACTGGGATTCGCGGCTGGCACTCAATTATGCAAATATCGGCAGCATGTCGAGACGAGCATCTGTCTCCGTTCCCCCCCCCCCCTTCCCACTCTCTCATTCTTTATTTCTCGACTGTACATCCCATTCCTTCTGTGTTCCAGCGGGGTGGTGGGAAATTGTCTGCATCTGAAGCCGTCGCAGAGAGCCCCCGATTGACAGGCGACCAGGTTAAATTGAAATTACTGTGACAGTGTGCATTCGTTATATCGAGAAGCCAGTTCAATTTGCAGACTTGATTCGATTTTTTTTTTTAAAGCTTCGTGTTGGCAATATAGGTGACAACGTACAGACGGTCAAGGCTTGAATTCACATGATAAAGCCAGCATGGTCTGTTAGTATGTACGTATTTTTAAGCATAAAATGCCAGACTAAATTTAAATCAAAGACTATTCCTCTCTCTCTCCCCACTTTCCTATTTTCCCCCCTCACCCCGCTCTCACTATTCTCCGTTCACTCTTACCTGAGTTTTGGAATAAACCAAGCCTCTTGTAAACAAACATTCTCATTGGCTGCCGGCCGCCGCGCACATTATTCGTGCGCAAGAAATAGTCCCTTGGTCACGTACCATTTGTAAGTATTTTTAAACTGCCTTTTTTATAACAATTGTTGATATATAGCATTATAGCGTTTCACCATTAATTTCCAATACAGTTTAATGTGTCAGCAAGTATTTACTTACAATTATGTTAGCAAACGCCGTGTGTACGTGTACAGTGTACAGTTGATGCCCGGCGCAACAGTTGCATTTCGGATTCGCGCGCGCACGGTTTGTATGGCTGACGTCGGACCGAGTTTTGTAAAACACAGAACGGGAAAGCCTTTGAAAAGTGCACAGAAAACTATTGTGTTTAATGTTTTTAAAACATTTTCAGTCAAATATCCGGATTGTCGTGTGAACGATATCCCGAGTTTAACTGCGGAATTTACGGGTGTTTCGAAGAGCAGTGTGCTTCGTGCAAGGAAAGAATTACAGGACACCGGGACATTAACATCTTCCGGGAAGAAAAGGAAACGTGAGAGTCCTGTTATAAAAACTTGTGATGATTTTGTGAAGACGGCTATTAGTCGTAAAGTGCATAGTTTTTTCTTCGCAAATGAACCACCTACGCTGAACAAAGTGCTACGGTGCTTCCTGTTGTATTACGTCTCCGTTATTTTATTAGCACCGACTGTACTGAAGTGTGTGTGTTGCAACTAGTGCTTGGCGCGAAAGATGAATTCAGCCTATCACTTGCTGACGCGGTGCAGTGATACGGCGGTGTTTGTTTATTTCAGAACTCAGCTAAGAGTGAACGGAGAATATATATATTACAATCTCCTAGTGTATATATTACAACCTCCTAGTATATATATACACTAGGAACTTGTAAGGCGTCTAAGGAGCCCTTTGAAAAAATGAAGAATATAACAAACACACTAATTTTTATTAAAAAATTTTATTGTTTTAATATTGTGCAAATGAAAATAATTTCTGACATACATGTAGGTACATGAAATGATAAAATAAAATATTAGATAAAAAAATTATGCATATTGCTACGAACGCGAGAACTTCGACACGCGCCAGGTTGGGAGCTGGCTGGCGGCCCTGCACGGCCATTGGAGTCACGCGCCGGGTCACGTGCCGTCCACTGACGTAAGACATGCCACGCGCGCCTGGCCGGATTACAAGGGTCGTCGCTACTCCCTCCCCCCCTCCGCTCCCCGCGTATTTTCTTGCCACGGCACCGTTATCTATCGCTGAGCGGCCTTGGGGATTCCGCGGGCCGCCGCGCGGAGCAGCATGAATTGAAGCCACCCTGCTGGACTGTTCGGGCGTTGGGTCGGCACGGGATGACGCGACTCGCCACCGCTGCTCTCGTCGGTTCGAGAAGGGTGCCACAGAATTCTTAAGCAGCGACGCCGGCCTCTGTGGGAGTTTTTGGCGACAGAGTTCCGTGGGATGTGCCGCGTGAGTTCCGCGGTGAGTTCTTCGAGGAGTGCGGCGATAGTTCCGCGACAGTTTCGAGTTGATTCCGATGCGAGTACCGCGACAGTTCCGGAGATCCGAGAGTTCCGCGAGCGAGGGTAAGTGCGACATGGGCGAAGAAAGTGAGAGAGACCCCCCCCCCCCCCCCTGAGAGTGACGTGACGCGGAGCGACGAAATCGAAGGTGGACTGTGTGGTGCGAGACTGTGTGTGAAGACAGGCGCGAGGCAAAGAGGCGAACCACTGTTGAGTCTAGCTCCAGTGAGGAGTGCAAACTGTGGAACTGGACAGACATTGAGTGACTTGAGGATAAACATTTTTAATTGCGAGTATTTGGTGATTAGACATCTTTAAGTAAGATTATTTATTAGTGATATAAATATTAGTAATCAATAAAACTGTAAGTGCAAAACTTAATTGGGCTATTCCTAACGAAGCCAGTTTTCTCCCCATTATAAATAGTAACTAAGTATTATATATATATATTTATATTTATATTTATATTAACTGCATCTGTGCTATTACCCGATAATTTCAGCAGCAAGAAATAAGTGACCCCAAGAGAAGAATATAATATAAAAATTCAAAAGGGCGTAACTACAAAAATGTATATCTGCAAAAAAATAATTCCTGCTTATAAATACATATTTTATACATAAAAGACAAAAAATTCCAACTTTTTTTAAAATAGAATTATAAACTTCAAAAATATAAGATTATATACCTATATAAAAAGATTTAGGAAAGGGAAAATCTAAAAAATTCAAAATTCCATCAAAAGATTCCCAGTGACACAAACTTAGATTTCCAAAAAGGGAAAAAATTTCAACATTTTTCGTTTGAAGCTTATCTTTCTGAGGTACAAGCGTTTTTAATCATAAGTACAGGTATTCGTAAGGTGCTTAGTTATGCATGTAACAAACAATTGAATTTAATAATTAAGGCTTGTTCCTTTTATGTAACTCCATTATAAATGTTATTCTATTGTTACACTTCCATTTTATATTTTATACTCATCTCTATGAAGTTGGCTAATATCTGTGCTTCATGATACGCTTGCATATATATTTTTGGCGTTACAGAGTCAGTGAGTGAGGGATGAGGGTATCTAATTATCTATCTATCTGTCTGTCCATCTATCTATCTATCTATCTATCTATCTTTCTATCTATCTATGTATATATATTTATATGTGTGTGTGGGTAAGAGTTCAGAATAAGGATAAGTGAAGTAGATTTGGTACGGTTGTCAATAAATCATTGAAATACTAAAAATCCTAATTACTTTTCATTGCTCTGAATCGAACACTTGAGTTCATAATAACTATTCCTTATTACAATTATTACGGGTATTCTTTTAGCACTTCAGTGTAACTGAACAGAAAACCTTGATAAAATTTAACTCTCTAACGTAAATAAACCGAAAAATAAAATTCCTAACCGTATATGTTTAACGTAATACACACATATCAATGTTTTTGTACCTACATTCTACCTACAGCTATTGCACTGTATAACAGGATGTTGAGACCGCTCTAGTTATTGCACTATCTTCAAGCTGACGTTCGTAACGCTTAATAAATGGACTCTCAAGTTCCTAAGAGCAAGTGAACAAGTTAGAGTGCAGGTCGTGTTGGTGAACGGCCGAACAGTAATGCATAAATAGGGTTGGGGGGGGGGAAGATGCTGGTTGTAAACAGCACGTGAGACCGTAAAGCCCGCTGTCTATTATTTCTAGGAGTGCGGGCAACCTCTCGTGGAATCCCTTTCGATGAAGAGGTAAACAGCATCATCTTAACTCATAACAGCACTCGTCGCATGAAGCTATCTGAAATAATTAAATGTATTAAAGCCAGTCAATTGATATTAAAATTTATTGTTTCCAAACAATCTTTATAACGCGAATGTCTATAATAAAAAAATCGTGAAGTTTTGTAAGCACTTCAGGCCAGATATCAATATTTTTTTATAATCTCTTGTTAACAGGATGCTACCGCTGTGAATGCAGGACGGCCCACGAGCGAAGCCACCACGGAAACGTCTGACCCCGTCCAGCGCATGAGAACTGCTCCTACCATGCCTGATATGTCGGATCCACTGTTCAAGGACCAGTGGTACTTGGTGAGTGTTTTCTGTTTCAGATTCCTGCAATGTGCTTTTAAAAATCTAGGGTTTTCCTTTCTTAAATATTTTTTTGTTCATGCTGTTTTGCTACGAAACAGTGTGGCAAATTATTATTTAACGTATTTAAAATTGCAGCTAAATTTGAGGGATTAATCCATAGATTTGGTAACATGGAAAAATATTGTTACTATAAATTACTTAGCAGGCAATAAAAATACTGTCTACAATGTTGTAAATAAAGCTCCAAAATGAATAAATAACGAAATGAAATTTCTATATAAATATAAGGGACTAAAAGGTGTAATTTTAAAAATTAAAAGCTTTTTTTTTTATCTTAAAGCACCTTATTATTTGCAGAACTGCACACGATATAAAGTAATGATGCTAAATTAAACTTTAGCAGACTATTACCACAGATACTTAGCATTTAATTTTTATTAAATTTTAACTTTTAAAATAACTTACGAAACCAGCCTTTCAAAAACTCACTGTTTGCTAATTCAAACTTCCGCTCCGAGAAGTCAGGGACTAATATAGACAAGTAGTTTTGTGTAGAAAATTTAATAATTATGCATACTTTGGAGCACTGAAAATATTTTATAGGCGAATCTAAATGTATTTGTAAGACAATACATGCAGTACAATATAGAATATTTGATATGACAGTAGCATTATTTTATAATTACATTTCATTCCTCACACCCTCATACACTCGTCATACATTGGCAAATTTGCGGTGTGAATTTCCATCGCACAAGTGGACAGCTCGCGCTCTCGTTCGGGGAAGTAGGAAACCCTATATTTGGTTCTTTAGTGGCAAACTGAATGCTCGGCCTCAAACCGTCTCTGATGCTCCAGATTCGACCAGTTATCTCAAAGACTTTGCGGAACCGTGAATTTCACTCAACGTCAAAAGTTATCAGCGGCGATGCTGCAAACACACAGAGTTAGTTAAAGATGATCTCAAGCTTTCCCGGTCGTTGCCATGGCAATAATTTTCCCTCGGGTCGGAGCAGCGTCATGGCGTGGAATTAACTTCAACGCGAAAGCCGAGGTTTGCAGAGCTAATGTTTACTCGAGAGAACAACTGGGATGTTGATATTGGCTGCCTAACTTCGCACGCAACCAATCAGATGGTTTTAACTGAGCTTATTTATGACCACGGGTGGTTGTCAGAGGGAAGAAGAGCATCATGTGAACTAATGTTGACGTCTGGCTGGACCTCCAGACGGCGTGGAGGGCTCCGGTGTAAACGTGCTATTCACAAACCGCTCGAGCTGATGGCGTATCTGTGTTGGTCAGGCGGGCGGGATGGTAGCTCGCTGGCGCGGTGTCGCATCTGAACTGGCGCGCAGTCTTCTCGTCGTGCACAGAGCAATATGAGATTTGGATTTGAGTGAATACCATTACATTTTATGGCTGAGAAATGAAGATAAAGTTTTATTGTAAGTCTCTTTACTACTGTCAAGACTCTCTACCGTGAAGTTCATGCCTTAAATTTATTCCGGAAACACGGTTTCAGCCATTTTCACTGTCCAAAAATACAGATTAAAACGAAATCTGGAAACAGAGCTATTAGCGTATTTTAAAAATCTTTTCTTAAACAGATAATTTTTTTTTAACGCGTGCTTTTTTCTGAAGCTCTGCACACCGTATGTTTACTCAGGTAGGCAGGGCCCTGAAAAGCGTATGATTGCGAGGAACATTTTAGAATCATTACATTTGCCTGTACAAATTTTGTTTTATGGTTTCATTATTAGCGTGTAGTTTTTGACGAGCGAAAAAAAAGTTAAAATGTGACTTTTCACAGGTGTTTTACGGCATGGAAAATAAGGTGCACGTAAGGATCTATTGTTAGTAGTTTAGTCTCGCAGATACGCGTCATGACGCGAGGACTACGCGCCAGCTCGGTGCCTGCCATAGAACAAGGTTGAGACCCAGAAGTGCGACTCTTACAGTGGAAACTGAATCCATGTTTTGCGCGACACGTGACGCTATATGTTGGGTGGGCCCATAACTACTAGCAAAAAAACCCTGACGCGAGGTTCAAATCAAAACATTAGGTTCACTATGTTAATTTAACTTCTTGACGACTAATTGCTTTGATAACAGATTCGAACTTTGCTAGAAACACTTAATGCCGTTTTATGATTAAAAAAAGGCATGTTCTATAAAAATTAGTAAGAGATATAAAATTTCTAGTGCCACGCCACAAAATATGTGGCTACCAAAATAAAGTTATTTATTTTTCATTGGTTTGTTTGCCAGACAATAGCTTGTGCATTACTTCTCAAAATCACTGTAACTAAGTTATTAATATATATTGAAAGCTACACTCTAGAGGGTGGGCCCAACACTTCTTCAGATAACTGTGTCTCAGTCTCGGCAATAATAGTTTCTTCCCCGTGGTGCCTGGCCTTAGAGGCGAAGAGGCGTGTGATGCGCGAGCCAGTGACGCCATTAGCATAAGCACAATGTGTACAATTTTTTTATCAACTCAGTGATTTGTTTATCCCCAGTCTTAAAAAATTCCAAAATTGGCTAACATACTTCGTAGATTTTATTTAATTTGTTTAGGCACAATATGTAAAAAAAAAATTATAAAATTTTGAGAAACGAATAATTTTATCCGATTTTTAATAACCGAAATAGCACAAAAAAAAAGAGAACCGAATAAATTAAACGTACACATAAAAACACATTAATAACATGTCATACTTTATATTTTATTGTAACAAGAAATAATTCTGTAGTGTCAACATACCCATTTATTAGCGACAGAAATATGTTTCTGTCACAAATAAATAATCTTCATGAACACTAATAAATAATTTTGTTGGAAGGATGTTAATCACAAAAAAAATTTGTGCTAGCAAAAAATGTTTTAATGTACTTGAAAAAATAATGTTATTCATAAAAGCGCACCCCCCCCCCCCCCCAAAAAAAAAAAAACAACCGGAAATTGTTTGAACGAAGCTCCTGCAAGCTCTTCGCAACTAACAGCGGTCGTCATTCTCGCTGAACCCGAAATACAGTTGCTAGCTCATACGACTGACAAGGATATAATCTGTTAAACGTAAGGAAGACTTTTATGACAGGTTGGTATTTAGGCGAACATTCAGACTTTGACAGCTAAATATTCTAATAAAAAATACCAAGTCATTATTGGTGTACGAATAGTTAAGCTGGTGCTACGTGAAACCGAGTTTCTTTTGTTTATTACGTCATTTTAAACTTGCTGTCTAAATTTCAATGTTCGCTACATCAGATGTTAAATCGTCCTACCTTATCTTGAACAGAGTGAGTGCGTCGGGCAGTAATCAGTAGATCAAAACTAATCTGTCCGAAATATCGGATAAACGACTGTCGGTCAAATGACTTAGGTAAAAATGACTGTTACTATTGGTAAAACAATTTTCGCCTACTGCCTGTCCGTTAAATGACTTTTGACAAAATAGCTATCGATGTACTGCCTTTTGGTCAAAAGATTTTCAGCCTGCCGCCTTTGCGTTAAAAGGCTTCCGGCGAAACGCCTCTCGATGTGCTGCCTGTCGGCCAAACGATTTAAGACCTAATGCCTGTCTATAGATGACGTTTGGTAAAATTACCATTGTTTTACTGCCTTTTGGTCAAACGATTTTCGGCATTTTTGTTCAAACTATTCAAGACCTAATGCTTGTCCGTCAAATGACTGTTGTAAAAGTGACTGTCAGTGTACTGCCGCGGCAGTCGGCGGCGAAGCTGGCAACTAGGGGTGGGTGGTAAATGCGGAGGGGAGAGGGTCCAGTGTTCGGGGGAGCCGGCGGCACGGTAGGTACTTCGCGTCGCTCGGCATCCGCCGCCTTATCGATTCGCGCGCGCGGCCGGCCGTCGGGGCGCGCTGATAGTCGCAGCTCGGAGCAGCTCCGTTAGCGCTGCTCCGAGCTGCGAGCATTTGCACCGATTACAACGTCTAGGTTCTGTTTGCGCCCCTGACGACGGGAACATATATCATATTTGTTTTGTTTTGGGAAGCCTACTGTGTTCTTTTATGCCATCGCAGTTGTGTGGTCGGGATACTTGTTTCATTCCATCACCGGGTTCGTTAGCGTGTCTCTGTATTGTCGGCGTGTTGCCCAGATTATCTGTTTAGCATCATCGTTGGGTTCCTCTGACTTTCACTGTAGTGGTTTTGTCTGCATTTACTGTATTTGTTTCTATTATCTCGTCATTGTCATTCCTCTGTGTTCATCTGTGCTGTGATATTGTTTTAACTTATCCCTTCCACAAAATTTTCTGTGTGGTATTTTTATTGAAATTTTGACAATTGGCGAATTTTTTCTTTTTTTTCGGTTGTGTTTGTCTATTTATCTTGCTTTGTCCGTTCTTAGGGTTGTTCTCTATGACGTACAATTCAAACTAGAAATTGCGTATGTCAAAAATAATTATATAAAGCTAACTCTCACTGTTTTAAAGTGGAAGTTTTTATGAAGAAATATAAAAAGACCCAACTGCATAACACAAAACATGATCTTCTAGTGAATGACCTTAATAAAATTAGCAAACAAAATGTATTAAATGACATAAATGCCTAATGTTTTTATAAGTAGCAAATAACATATAGCATATAATTGATAACATTTGTAACAAAGTGTTCTTAAAAAATTATATTTCGAACGAAAAAATATACATATTAATATTTTTCAGGATGTCTTCTGGAAAATATTAAGCGTTTGATAAGATAAAAAAAACCTTTCAACATGGCCAAAATTTGGCATCTTCACATTGCTGTAACTCAAAATCTTGTATCTGAATATCTGAAAAAATACGCAAGACGCGTGCATTGAAACATTTTTACCCACTTTCCAATGATAAAGTTACAGGGTCCCCTCTCAAACTCTCATACGGTACACACAGAATGGCGAAAAGACTGCACGCGCGCTATATCCTAGTCTTTAGATGCGACTGGACAGTTGATGTGTGGGCCGTTGTCTCTCTTTGCAGTTCATGCTTTCTTTTTAATGTTAAAAATAGTGATGGGTCGAAGTCCAATTTTCTTGAATCCGAATTTCGAATTAGAATCCCAAAGAGTACCTAGAATATAACCCTCGAATACCAATCTAGATTTCAAGGGGTAAAAAAAAAATAATGTATGAGAAATGAAAAATATTAACCGTGGAATTGTAACATTGAACTATTTTAATGTTTGTTTCACAAATTAAGTTTCAAGAATGTAATTTTATTTATATAATTATGTATCTGTTAAAAGTACACTCACTCTCTTGGGGTAATGTTAACAAAATATTTTTGTAGAAAAAATAGACCTAGTAAACTTCAGAGATTATCAGTGTTTAATTTTTGAATTTACTTTATTTTCTCTAATATTTTTTTTTCAAATATTCTTCCTTGAATACCGAATCCAGGGGCGGATCTAGACTTTTTTTTTTTTTTTTTTGGGGGGGGGGGGGGGGTCACCACCGTCTAATTTATCACCAAACCCCAAAACTGAAGCGCTCGTTCGGGGGTCTTTCCCCGCAAAAATGTGGATTTGAAGGAGCAAAATGGTGCAATTTAAGAAGCTTTCGTATCTTAACATTGAATAAACTGCTGGTAGAAATATTAACATTCTTTAAGTTGATATTCACTACCAATGATATCTATCAAGGTTTCTTATGTTCAAAGAACGAATTGTCCAGCATGCATAATGCAACCAACTACACAGGACACAGCACTACAGTTGTGTTGTGATGTCAATCTGAATTAGTTTGGAACATTTGGTTGTAAATAAATAATTATGCCGTGATTGCCATGTTGGTTTGATATGTATATATTTACAGGATAAACTCAAGATGCCTTTTGCTGTTCTTTGCAAATTTTGTAATTATTGCTTCAATGTCTAGCTGAATGTCTTTGTGGATGTGCAGCAATGCGAGACCAGTAAGTCTTTCTTCTCCCATTGTTGATCTGAGCCATGTTTTGAGGCGACGAAGGGTTGAGAATGAACGCTCTGCGGTTGCTACAGAAACAGGTAGCGTAGCTAGGATTTTAAGAAGTTTGTTGATAGAAGGGTACATTACTGTGTCGCACAAATCAATTATATGAGGCAGAGCACTTGGAATTTCAATAACACCCCCAGATTCGCGCTTCCATTTGGCGACCCAAAGTTTGAACTCCTCCAGGACTGTGGAGACGGACACATTTAGGAGCTGCTTATACATCTCTGCTACCTTTCGCACAACTTCCAGATATTCCTCAGTGTAGGTTGTGCGAGGCAAGAGTATTCCCAGACTGAAGATATCCATGACATCAGGACTGAGCCTCTTCTTCAAATCACTTATGATATTGTCCAACAAGGGAATATAAACTTCTCTTCGATAGTATTCCTCAGGGAATTAAGCTACATTTGGTTGAGAAAATAATTCTCACGATATATCTGCCGTGAAACAATACGTGGTGTTTTCAGTTCCACATCCAACTCTCGTGCAAGATCTGCTGCTTCAGCAAATAGTTGCTGAAAAACTAAATCGGCTTCCTGTCTCTTCTTCTCCAGGACACTAATGGTGTCTGTTACAGCATCCATAGCCCTCTTCAAATCCAAGGTGTGTGTTTGAAGTAAACGGCTTAGTGACACAGTTGTTCCTGTACAAAGACAAAGAAAAAAGCTTGCGAAATTGAAATCACACCCGAATAAAATATGGCACCAGAAAGAGGGGAATGAAGTGTTTCTAAACTTACCTAATACATCACTCAGGCATATGGAAGAAACAATGAACTCTTGACTGATTAGAGCATGTCGAAGGCACTGGGCATCAGATGCAGTTTTGCTGTCCTTCCACTGTGAAATCTCGTATAGAGCATCACAAATTTTTACCAGTGTGTCACCCTTAAAATGCAAGTGGCCGTCGTGCCTCTCCACCCAACGTGTTTCGCAAATACCCTGCAGTGAGATCCCACCTAGAACTTTCTTAAAGAGTTCATGTCTCTTTGCCGAGGCATTAGCAAATAACACAATTTTCTTCATTGTCGCTGATGTGTTGCGGCAATGTACGACATTAGACGATCGTGCAAGTGAATTGTTCAACAAATGGTTATTACAAGGACAATGTTTGGCATGAATGGCTGTTTTGGCAAGTTCATGAACTGCACCCTTCATTCCAGAAACCATAACTGAGCAACTATCGGTGCCTATTCCAACACAGTTTGTCATATCTACATTAAACGTTTTGCAGAGATCAAGAACTATGTGTGCTAGGGCGATGCCAGTTAGACGAGTCTCCCCATCAACATCTTCGGAGCGAATCATATCATATGCATTACAGAATGTGATGAAGTCTTCTCTAACCGATCCATTGTGAAAGTAACGAAAGGAGATACTTAGCTGTTCAATGTGTGACTCATCAGTTGTTTCGTCAAATAAAACAGAAAAGAATTTTGCTTCTTTCACTCTGGCCAAAATCGACTCCTGTATTTCTTCTTTGCATATATCAATAAGTTGATTCTGTGTCGTTTTGCTTATGTATGTGGCATTAGCTGAAGTAGTTTCCAAGTGGCGGCGTAGGTTTGAGTCACCAGAGTCAACTCTGAAGCGCAAGAGAGCTCTAAAGTTCCCATCATCTTTCACTACAGAACTGGCCTCTTCATTATTCGCATTTAGCTTTACATTAGTACTGGGACCATCACCGTATTCATGTAAGACTCCATCATCCCTGTGGCCACGCAAGGAAATATTTTGACGACCACAAAAGATGATGGTGCTGATAATTGGTCGTAAACGTTCTCGATTTTCTTTAACTTGTGCTTCTCTTTGTGAGCAAACCTGATTTGCAACTTCGAGTGATGGTTGGTGATATGTTAAAAGAAAGTTTTTTCCAGCTTCAACAGCCCACTGGTGATACTCGTTCCGCTGGTGCGTCATAAGAGATCCTTTTCCTCCAAGCAGATCATCGAAGGACTTCAGAGGTTGCTTGACCATCCTTCTAAGAGGGGTGTTGGTTTGAAGGCCACCCCCTGAGCCTGCAGCAAAAAGGACACAGTACTTGCAATAAAGTCCCTGATCTTTGTGCGAAAGCATGAGCCAGTGAAATTTTTCCAAATGCGATCTCTGGGCATACTTCTTTGTCTCTTTCCCCTTCTTGGTAACAATACAGTGAGGGAAAACATAATCTGATGGTGGTGTCCAGTGTCGCTCTAATAGCATAGCCTTGGTGAAATCATTTAAATTGGTCTGGCTTGTGTAATATCCAATATCAGACGAAAACTGAGGTTGTGCCTGTGGCTTGTTTCTATTTGGCAATATGTGCTCATTAACAACTAAGGCAACAGGTTCAGCAGCTGGAACAAAATGGCAAATTTTATCCACAGATGTAGATGGTAGTAATGACGACGATTCACCTCTTGTCTCAGGCTCAGATTTTGACTTCTTACTGAAAAACTTGTCAATAGTTCTACCAGATGCACGACGTTTTGCTCCAGTCACATTCTTCAAGGAATCACCCTAAAATAAACCAAGGAGAGATAAAGTATTAATTGAAGTTGTTATGTCTGTATGGATTATTTTTAAACAATTGTTGTATCTTGTATGGTTGGCAATAATAATATATAAGAATAATAATAGCAATAAATCATTAACTTGTTTATTTGTTTGCTAAAATTAAGTACTTATTTTAAAATGCATGCAAGCATTCACAATGTCGCGTAGCATGCGTATGTACATAACAGAGTTGATCAACTTAACTTTCTACTTCGTACGTACGTGCGCTAAGTGGTGGTTGTGAATCCAGCAAGTACTACAGACGTAAGATTTAACACTTAAGATAATATTAATTATTGTTGCGAAATCATTTCGCTCTATGTTGTAATCTTTTTTTATCACTTCTACTAAAAAGAGTAATGTAAAATTATGTATTGCCGACATCTTGTAAAGGCAAAAGGTTGCGAATCCAATCTCAAAAACTTAACATACGTGCGTGTGTTCATACGTTAGTTAAATGTGGTTGTGAATCCGCCTTTCTCTTACTTGCTTAAGGAATAAATGAAGTACTAAAAAAAATGTTGATTGTCATACCAAAACATTTTTGAGCAGTTAGTATTCTATTTCTATAATTGGTACTAATTAAGCTAGCTACACAATTAAAGTCTAACTAACTTACTTGTAAAACACATCACACTTCACACTGCAATGTTGAATGTTGTAATATCAACGACCTAGAGATATATAGACTGCTTATCACACTGCTTTCAGCGCCAATTGCTGCTGTCGACGGCATACTGGGGAACTACAATCCGAGCGAGAGAGACAGAGAGCTGTTTTGACAGAATGGTGGGCAAAACATTGCTGTAAAAGCATTGGTTCTTATGGGAGAAAGATGCAAGTTGCTAGTAAATTCCCTAAAAATGTAGGTTTTTCGCAATTTTACAGTTTTTGCGGGTAATACTTAAAGATGGAACGAGTGAAATATAATTTTAAATACAGTTATATTGTAGTGCGATGTGTAAATACGACATTAAATGCGCTAGAAAATAGCTAACCCTTCTTCGACCCAACGCTTGTGACCAATATGTAGATCAGTTATTGAACCTATTATATATGTATTTCGGGTAGGTAATTTGATACAGTACATGGAATTTATCTCATCACTAAGTACTATTAATTAAAAATAATCGACTGCAATTGAATAATGACCACTTTTAAATGATTTGTGTGGGTTTGTTATTGTAGTCGTATTCGTTCATTACGAGTTTTAGTTGTGTCTTTACTGTTATAATATTTCAGATTCAATGCAATTTTTTAAACAGGATAATCTAAATTACGTAGCAAGATAAAACAAACCTATTACTAGGATAGATTTTAAGAGGAAATCATTGGACGAATGCAAACCTAGACTGTGTGTTGATGTTTTAAATACAAATAAAATTCTCATCACAAACTGCTCTACCTCATGATAATATTATGTACAATTATAACAGTGTGTCGTCCATTTTTTTTTTAAATCTTGAAATTAGTGGCTTTAGAAAATAAAGTGCATACGTAATAGCTGAAGTAAAAACTTGTGTCAGCTACATTAATACGTATAATCTGGGTTACATTTTTTTTTTAAAAATGTAATTTATTTATCACTTTAAAACCTTTCAGTTTTGTTATTATTTGCCATTTCCCCAGGAGCCTCTACTTTATAAATTTACTGTATTGTCTTCAGGTGCTCTCTCCCCAGACCCTTCTCTATATAGAAATTTAAGTAACATATTTATACTTACCCATTTTTCGAGAAAATTAGCATTTATAGCAGTAAAAAAAAGAAACATTTTTGACTCTCCACCTTGAAAAGCCAACCCTAAAAATAAGGCTTTATGCACATAAATTACTGAACCAGTAATACTGGAGATTAGCAGATTTTAGAAAATAATTGTTAAGTAAATGATTGGTTGGATCAGCTACCTTAATAATGCATAATATCTTGTTGAAATGGTAATTAAAGTATGATTAACTTTGCTTACCTAACCTCTCAATCTTTTCACTTAATATGGCTGACATAACCGAACCTACTATGCACACAATTTCAGAGTATTTTTAATGTACCTAACCTAACCACTTTTTGAAATGGTAAACTATTTAAGGTATCACAATTCCCTCCCAGAGAATGGGTAAAAAGATTAATACACAAATATATATATATATATATTTTATTCAGGACAAAAAAAAATTGCTTTCCTTCAAACCTATCCTGCCTTTATGTACAAAAATCCACCGAATATACTTAAATCAAAGACGTTCAATTTACACGAGGGAAAAAATTACCGGTTCATACTATCTTAGCTGGTGACTTATCGAAACTCGTGTGTCTGGAGAAACTATGAACCTTGTCTCAAGCCTACAGTGCTCAATGTATTTAGCCTACTCATTGTTTTACGTGGTGTTTCCCCCAATAGGCCTATTATAACCTTTCACATTCATTATTTGCCTATTTTCCAGGAAAACCTACTTTGAAAAATAACTATTATCTTTAATTGGTTATTGCGTAAACTCTTGTAGAAATAGTAATTTACGTGTAATGTTGCTCACCTTACCTACAAAACATTTTTTTTAAAATTTTAATTATGTAATATACACATTTCTGTGAAGTTGCTCATTTCTGTAATTACTTTTAAAATTATTAGATGTGCAGTGTATACATAGGCTTGTTAAAATGGTGAAATATTTGAACACCACCCTTTTATAGTATGATTGGAAACAAGCGTGGCTCCAGAAGTGTGCTCGACCCCCGAAAAATGCTGGCATGACAGCACCACTCAGTATTTGGTTTTATGTGACCATGGTGTTGCGTGTTTCTTTTGGCGCATTTGCAGTGGCCCACCATAAAGGAAGCCTTAACATCATGTTTCTTTGTATGATAGTCTCTCTCAAAGTGTCTTCCTGGAGCTTCTGCTGAATGGAAAACATGTTAGGATGCAGAAAAAAAAAATTTGATTTTTTTTTTTTTAATTCAGAGGCTTTCCTGCAGACTTGATCTGCCCCACAGGAAAACTCCACTGGATGCAATTTAGTAAAGTCAATCAAAGATGTGCAATGTACCTACTACATGACGTAAGAAAAATCAATGGTACATACCATAATTGTTTGTCTATTCAAAATCATACTTCTGGAGAAATGTACTGAGTGGAAGCAGTGTAGTGCACAATACATTAACTCATTTTACACAGTGAGTTTCTCCAAGAGGCCTATTATACCATGCTATTTAATTTTCTAACTACTACTACTCCGTAGCCTGTGTAGTTTCTGGATGTCTGTAACTACATACTATGTCATGATTACAACCAACAAGTCCTTGTTAGAATCTTGAAGTATAATAAATTGTAAGCAAATAAACTCAGTTCCAATTTTTGACTGTTAAGAGATATTGCCCAATGGGACTAAATTGGGCCAGGAAGATAAATGACTCAATTTGAAGTAATTGTAACAGAATTTATGCGTGGACTATTTTGATGTATACTTGTTGCCTTAAAATAAAATTCACATAAATAAACACTGTTGATACGATTCATAACACTGTCACCAAAGTTTGAAATTTTTGTCTACTCTAGAATTACATTAATAAAACAAGAAATGTAATACAGGAAAAAGTAACAGTAGACTGACAATTTCAAAAAGAAAATTATTGCCTAGGTAGGTGTAAATGTTTAACAGTTATTGTCAAGCACAAATTTTAGTTATGTATAACAAAATTTACAGCACATTTGCTGAACACTGGTGTGAGTACATAACCTTATGACCACCCAAAACTTGCACTTCTCATTATATTCGTAACACAAATCCTAATTTTTAACATACACATCAATATTTAAATGAAGCTTATTTATGTATAAGAAGCTGAAATCAATCATTATTGTATTGATTACTTTTGACATCATTTTTTTTATTATTTAAAAGCTGAGATTACATTCATCGGATTTTTAAAGTAAACAAATATTTAAAAATTAAGATAACTCCTAAAAGAAAATACACTTCAAAAATTATATTTTGAAAGTAAATTCAATCAATTCAACACATCATCTGTTCATTCATCACGTAATTTTACAAATTCATCCCGTATTATTGCTGTCAACGTATGTCGTCTGCTAACAAAGCACTGTTTGCCCACCATTCTGTCAAATTCAATTGGAATCAAAGATGGCCTCCCACTAGCAGTCTATATATCTCTAGGTCGTTGTGTAATATTGACTGGATTGACGTACACAAAACAAAGAAGATATCATAATGTTTCATGTGTGAGCCTGCACAATGCTTCTTGATTCTTCCTTGCTATCGAGATGTGCGCACTATCTAGCGGCATGGGAGTGAAACATTTCTCATTTCTTGCTAAGTAGAGTGAAATAATTTTTTAAAATACGCGAACAACAAGGAAAAAAAAATAGCGAAAAGCAATTTTTAACTTGTTTGAATGTGTTTTGTATTAAATAATTGTAAGAATAATATATATTGAAATGACTTTCTGAAAATAACGAGAAAAGAAACAAGAGAATGGCAATGCTAGTCGCCAGCATGTATCAAACATAAAGTAGCCTTCATACATTTTGATAATCAGTGATCATTGAATCGGCGATAGTTTTTGGTCATAAGCATTTAATTCAATTTTAAGTTCACTGGCGGGGGGGGGGGGGGTCATGACCCCTGTGACCCCCCCCTCTGGATCCGCCCCTGATCGAATCCTTCATATACTAAGGATTCGACGGTGTTTGAGAATTTGATTGGCCCATCTCTAGTAAAACGTTTAACAGGTCGAGGCAGGCGTGTCCCTTAATTAATTGTAATATCCCTCTCTAGTGGAAGCGATTGTTTTATTCTCGCGAGGACTGGCGAGGTATCTTCTCCATGCTGCAGTTATCCAGGGTCAGCACGCCGATAGCTGAGCGACGTACGGAGCTTCATGTCCGATGACGACCGTTCACGTCTGTCGTGTGTCGTGGTTTGACACGTCTGCATCGATGAGATCGTCGATACTTAAAAAAAAGTCGACCTCGACCTGAACGGAAATGCAAAATTAGTATAATTATATATGTATATATATTTGATTTTGTTTTATTGTTCGTGTCATTCATTAAAATTTGGCTAACATGCATTACATAATTAACTCTCCACTCTTTTTTTCAGCCCTGTGACGTGAAAACATTGGCATGGCATGGAAATAATTTTTGTTGCCATGTTTTAAAATAATTCTGATTAATCGTTATTCCTAATACATCGATGTCGACATCATGTTGCACGCTGGTTACTAGTACCCGACAGCTCTATAAAAACAAACAGGAGACAGAAAAAAACATATTCACAAGAAACTAGTAAAATGGCACTATCTAAACATTTAACTTGATTCTAAATCACTCAAGGCAAAAGCTGGGATGGCTACTTACAATAAGAAATAAACAACTGCTTCCCCGATATCCCTGCTTTGTATTAGCTGTGTGAGTACGTATTTAAAACAAAATATTTGTCGACGAAACATAACCCTCCTTAAACAAACCTCCGCCCCTTTCCCCAAATGATATCCTACAGCGAGAAGTGTCATCACAGCAACAGCCTTGCAACAAGTATGATTAACCTCTACAGCAAGGGCCAAGTACAACCACTATTGACTTTGACAATTAGAGATATGGTCGCGAGGTACTTCCAAAACCATGACTTATCGCTCAATAATATCTGAGAGCCTGAGCTAGCCACAATAGACCCAACAAATTCACGTCATCATAGACCCAAGAGTCCCTCAGCGCACAGACATTATCTACTCACACAGTTAAACTTGGGCATGACAATACTTGACATGGTAAATGTCATAGTTATGAAATTAAATAGTTAGAAAAATTAATATCATTTAATACTTTTTTTAGATTCAGAACATACAAATGCATGTGTGAAACTGAGTATGGGAATTGAGCAAAAAACATTAGTTGGGAATACTCTGTAGAATCTATTATACCTATAACGTAAACGTCATTGATCTTAATTTTAATAACGCTAAAAATCATATGCATTGTTTTAATTTTTTTTCTTGTGTTTTTAACATATTAATCAATCATCAAAACAATCGTCAATATTTAAGTTACTGGCTGGCTTATGAAGGTTGTTTTGAAGAGTTTATTTGGCGAGGGGGCTAGTCCGTGCCCGCAGACCCCCGGCGCGGCTCACCTCCAGATACGACGGCCTCTAAAGAGGAATTGGAGCAACCCAGGGTCGCCGCTGCGACCTCGCACGCCATCTTACGTTTCACCACGAATTCGGTCACCAGAGTTAGAGTTACATGCTAGCTGCGAAGTGTCACGCAAGTTGGTCGTAATTATTATAAACAATCGCGAGACATTTTGCCACTAACAGATAACACTTAAAAAAAAAAAAGACTGGCTACGAAATCGCTGAGTTAACATAAGATAAAAAAAGAAATAAATTTATAGGAAGAACATTTAAATTATAGTAAGGATAAGAAAAGTAAATAAAAAAAAACATGTCGTGTGAGACCTAGCCTAGAGACACGAATAAAATAAAAATCGGTTTCAAATAATTATAGGGTATGTACTCTTTTGGGTTCAATTAATATATAAATGAATTAGGGGTTAATCCATCGGCGACATCGGGAGGATGGATGGCAAGGGAATGGGGCACTTTACGGAACGAATTGGTAGGGGAAGCGGGATCACCAAATTGATGCCCACCGGTTGGTGGCAACGTCCGCTACGTTTTTCTCCTAAAAAAAATTCTAGGTTTGACTACACCAGATTTCGAACCCAGATCTTTTTATTTTGAGAACGAGTGAACTGACAACTTTTTATTTTTATTTTAACTGACAATAGGTGTTTATTTGAGTTGAAATTTGCTAACTTTGGAATATTTAATTTTGTGTCGAATTGAGACGATTCAAATTAACATCAATGACTCACCCGGAACTCGAACCCTGAACCGCTTGCAACAAAAACCGCCGTGCATCGACGGCACTACAGAGGTCGATGATCCATTTCTGAGCGCAACCAATCACATACAACTCATTTAATTGTTTCAGAAAAAAATATTTCATAATTTCATAAATTTTTAATCCTTGCACTTATCCATCAAAAAATGGTTTTAACCTTTTTCCTACTTTTTGTCACAAGTTTTCAATAGATTAAGCAAATAATTTTCTTCTTATGCAATGGTATTTTCCATTGTACGAGTGATACATAAATGCATATTTTCTTTTGCCATTTCGTTCATGTCCATTCGTTAATTGTTATTAGTACCCGAAACGTATGCGATGAACATAGACAGCGGCGTCACAATAAGTATATCCAACTTGTTACGTGTACTTCTTACGACTTCCGATTTTCACTGAGAAGAAAACCCTTTACTCCTTACGGTTTTGTAGTAACTCTTACATCCTCTGCGCCGGCGAAGTGCTAGAAAGTTACAACGAGCGATTAGGTTTGAGCGATAAGATGCCAAGGTAACTTCACTAGGAGAGGGGGAGAGGGCTGTAAAAAAGGTCCTGTGATTGCAGGTAACACTTTCTCCGATTATTGTGCTCTTAAAATATTTGCTATATCTTTGCTCTCAGTTGCTTGAAAAAATTATCTGGCTAGCCATTACTATTTTTTATCAACGTATTGAATATAATTTTAAAAGGTTTTTCGTTGCCTTCACTTATGCGTAATGCTTGTTTAATATTTCCTGAACTAGAGGTTTGTCCTTTACATGCTAGAATAAATTTCACTTTGTCACAAATATTTCATGTTTCACATTCCATTTCATATGAACACTTGTAAAACATTGCTTGGTGTGTCCTTTCAGTAAATAAGACATTAAAATATTTTATTAATTGTACTTATGCGTAGTCAGTTTGAATATATGTACACCAGGCAGGGTTTAGATAAGCTGAAACGTACTGTTCGTATAAATGTTTGTGAATGTTATTGTCTACATATTTGTTTATAAAGAATGAGTCCGAATTTGACCGACAAACGTCTGGTAAAATTTCATGACGATAAAATAAGTTGAAAACCTCTATACTACTTATGGTCTAAAGTGCTTCTCAAGGCTGGCATATGTCTTTGAAGATGGAGCTGAACAAAATTGTTATTGCAAATAATAGATAAAGTATTTAAGATGTAACATTGAGTGTCTCGATTATGTTTAAATGAATAATGTTCTGAAACCACCGTGGATTTTGTGGCTGTAGAAGAAATAATTCATTAAGATAATTGGGAGTAGCGACTTATTTTTCTACGTTATTTTGTGACAAGTAACTTCCCTTAATTATTTCAATGAAATAAATTTTCAACAGCCACAAAGTTCACGGTGGTTTTAGAACTTCGTTCGATTAAAAATAATCCAGACACTCAGTGTTCAGTGTTCTTTACAGTAAAATGTTTGTTCAGCTGCAACTTCAAAGACGTATACTAGACTAGGGAAGCAGTTTAGACCATAAGTCGTATAAAGGTTTTTAACTGACGTTGTCGTTGTCGATGGACCGGCCGCCGTTTGTTAATGGCATTCGGACACACTCTGTATTATGTAAAAAATAATTACACATGTATGAAAGCTACTTGAGCAATACAGTATACATAAAAATCAACCTTACTTTTTTATACATGAATACAATCTTTTTTTTGTGCGTTTTGTAAGAAAATACGAGTAGTACTTTGTAGTAAAATATATAATATTACACAGTTTTTGATCAAATTTGAGCCAAGATTGTCAATCTATATTTACCACGGGATCAATGTTGTCAACTAGAGTCCCATAGACTTATATTAATCATTTATTGAACATTGTACAAAATATGGTCATTTAGTCCAAAGGCGTCTATAATATTGGTGGATTTTATCTTCATGTATTTGAGTTTAATTTCTCTGGAGAAATTACCTCACAATTTTAACGCTCCACGACTTCGCTCCTCATATTTATCGAAGGTCACATTCATAGAAAACTCAATAGCTTTCACGACATTACTAAAGAATTTATTCGCTATATATCGTGGTAGAAGACTTCCAAGCCCCAATAAAATTTCATAGTTTATTGAAAGCCAGTTATTCAAGAGACTAGCTATCTTATCAAGAAAGGTAAAAATAACTGCGTTTCTATATTATTTCATGAGGCTATTTCGCTTCAGCGTTGTTTCAGAATAGCCGTGTTCCAATACTTCGTGAGTTGTGTACGTTACTGAGAATTGTATTTCAGAATTATTTCTTGCTTTTGTGATTATTCTTTCCGCTTGCTCAGTTTGGTCCGTGGAGGTAGGAAAAAAAAAACTATTCAAGGATACTCGTTGCAGTAACTGCGATAAGTGGTACGTTATCGACATAAAGTTTGACAAGACTACTAGGGCGGCCATAAATTCGGACGCTCACTAGTTTCAGAGCAGAACCACTGCTTTGGTTCTTGCTACCAAGTCGCCTTTTCCTTTGTCGGGAAATATAAGTCTAGAACAATAAAGAGACAGGACTCATAAAATAACAGCAACAAAATCGTGTCTTCTAACCCAATCGAGTAGTATCTTATAGAGTGTTACATAAATTCATACACTGTTAGAAATTATGGTATTTTTCGGACTTTTCAAAGAATAATTTAACCGAAATAACAAAGAGTTCTTCGTCATAAAAATTATGCCGTTTTTCGACTTTCGAGTGGTTTGTTTAGTTTTAAACAAAAGTAAACACGCACATGGATAAAGAATAGTGTTATTACTGTAGACTTAACCATTTTTCGAATGTTTTGCTAATGCACCAATAATATTCTTTTGAAACATGATCGGAATAAGTGAACTTGGTGTCAGTTAATTTACGAAGATAATCGTAAATTTAAGAAGTTCCCTGAATAATTTTAACCAACGTTCTTCGTAAAATGAACGTGAAAATTTTAACAGTGTACGGGTTGTCGAATCCCTGACGCAACACATAACAAACGCAAGGTTTATAAAAAAACAAGAGTTTTTTTTTATAAATAAACTTGTGAAATTCTTAGTATTTTGTTATAAAAGCATCATTTGCTTTCAATTTTCGATAGTTTATTAAGTGAAACGTGACGCGTGTGATACAAATAAAATAGTATTCTTCTTCGTAAAGTTTACTAAACACTTCACTTCAAATATGGAAGGTCAAAACGCAAGAAGTTGACAGTTGATTGCGTGGGTATTTGCGTCTTGATTAGTTTATAAACGGGCATTCCGAAACTCATCTAAATAAATATTTTGAAGTCATGTTTCTTTAGGCGCTTTGAGGGTGAAAATTTTGTATGCGGTGGAAATGCAATGAAATGCGCGCGCAACACGGAAGAAATTTTAATTGGTTGAAAGTACAATGCGCATGCGCGTTTCTGCTATACCCAGGAGCTGAAGTCGTCACGATGCGGACCTGTGGTGGCATGCACTCGTATATATTAGCTTTCATAAACATCAGGGGACGTACCAGCGTATTCGTATGTCAAATGTAATTTTATGTTACTGAAACTTTCTGGGATGCATTCCATAAACTTAAATAGTCACTTAAGGACATAATCAAACATTAAAATATACTTATAATTTATTAGACAATCAAATTTTCTAGAACAAAAATGGCGTCGATGATTGTAACATTTTGTTGGTTTTCTTTAACATCACGAACGCTGCGCTATATTTTATGTATTTTGCAAACTAGAGGTTGTTGTCTGGAAGCTGGATTCCCACACTCTTTCATCTCATTTTACTGAGCTTTACCTTTTGTCTCTGTCCCATAAAATTTCCCCTGTCTTAACGTCCTATGTGGCAAAATAACAGATGAACTGAAATAAATATTTCTATCAAAATACATTCCGAAAGCATACATATAACAAAAATTGTACTAAAAATGTTTTTCTACACAATATTTGGCACTGTTATTTTTAACTACTCTACGTATCGATTGTGGTTTAACTAAAAACTAGGCCTATATATTAGATTCTGCTTATAATTAAAACATATTAAGATGTTTGTATTTATTTAGCTTAATGCTAGTAATACTCGGATACAGAGTACTAAGAGAAAATGTATTTATAGTTAAAATATTAGTTAAGATATTATGATACTGCATAGTATGAATAAATCACTGCTACTGTTTTGTATTTACATACTGCTAATATCTCTGTGTTTTCCAGGTTTTGAAGATTTTTTTTTAATACCCGTGTGTTACCTGTTTTACAGATTTTCCCTGTTTGATGGAAACAAAAAAAAAGATACATTAAAACAAACAAAAAAAAAAGAGCGAGTATTTCTGTACTCGCCAGTGAAGTGTAATATCTTGCCTCGGTAACGAGCAAATTCATATGTGTTCTCATGTTGCAAATACACTTATTATACGAAAATTGGAGACGAAATTTAATGTAGAATTCTTTAAAATAATGCCGAGCGTGATAAATACAGGCAAATTATTATCCAACTAATTTTCTGGACGCGAATATCACGTAGTTTCAGCACCCGCCGCTAGAATTCGCTGCCACGCTATCCATTTGCAGATATAAATTTTAAATTTTATAACTGAACGGCTTTGATAAAAGCGAAAAAAGACTTGAAAAAAAAAAAAAAACTAATTTCCATCTTCGGACTTCGATTTTCGACAAGACATTTTATTTAAATACTTCAATAAAGTTTCAATTTTTGTCTTTGTGCAGTTTTGTTCTCGCCATAAAGCCAGCGGAAGGCAGCGCTTGCGGTTACACATCCCCGCCGTTCCATTCACGAAGTTGCTCCCGCCAAATGTCGTACACCGAGAGCTAAGATGCTGCACGTCACTTGTAGCGCGCGCCATGTTGTCGTGTGTGCACGGCTGCTGGGTCTCGCCCCGCAGAACGGCGGCGCCAAGGGCGGGCTGGACATGAACGTGGTCCCGGCGTGGCGCAAGGGCTACTCCGGCAAGGGCGTCGTCGTGTCCATCCTGGACGACGGCATCCAGACCAACCACCCGGACCTGGCGCTCAACTACGTGAGTCACCCGTCCCGTCGCCTGCGCCTCTGCAGAGCACGGGTCACCGACACTGTCTCTCTCTATATATCTATATACATACACACACGTGTAATTTGACAGTGAAACTTCTTTGCTGAGGGGGGCTACAATTTTCGAGCGTTACAAAATTTCAGATCGCATGAGGGGAATAGCTAATAAAGTGGTGGGGGAACCGGTAGAAGAGGAGAGTGCGTCTGCGGAGAAACGCCACTCCAACGCATGCTCTTGCAATCCAATGGGAAGAAGGCAAAAAAAAATAAGGATGGGTAAGTACGTATCGCAGCATGCTATACGCTAGTTGTAACGGCCGAAAGGGGAGACGGCAGGGGAGAGGTGGAAACGATGCAGCAGTGATGATACGGAATTCTCGTAACGCTGCTTGTGTTTGTACACTTCTCAGTTTTCGTAACGGCTAACGATTGACGATCCCATATTAATTTAATTTAATTTATTTAAAGTATCTTTAATTTATTTATTCGTGTGGAAATTATCATTCATTTTTATGTGGATAGTGTGACTAAAAATGTAAAATAGACGTGTAGACTTAAGAGGTTAGCTTTATAAGTTTGAATTATTTTTGATATGTGAACACTGTGATTTGAAATGTCAAAAGGACTTATAAACTTGTGAGATATACGTTTTGAGTGTAATTTATGTTCGATTGGAGTGTTTTTTTTTTTTTCAGTTTTATCAGCTGAAGATCATGATTTAACATCATGCCTAAAAATAGTAAAAAGACCGAAGCAGATAAGAGGTATTATCAAAGGCAATTTGGTAATGAACCGCCAAAAGAAGAGCCAGAAAGTTCTTGTGAATGGATGCGAGAGTACAGAGCCCGGGAATAGCATTTTTTTTGAGATCATACCCGCATAATTAATATTCTCAATTACTATCTCGTGTTCAATTATAAAATAAAATAATATCTCTAGCTATACCTAAAAAGCAATACGTTTTACATCTGTCCCGCGTGCACTCCACGCACGCCTTTTTTTAAAATGGAACTGAAATACTGAATTAAAATTACATATTGCATACTATGTGGCTATGCTAGTATTAACCACACAGTTATCAATGTGTTTTCTGTGGCGTATGTAACAGAATGAGTGTTTGTTTAGTATTATTCAAATACATACACGTGTAATTGTTCGCTACTCTGTAAGCAAAAGTATAAATACGTTTACGATGACCAACGTCTGTAACACTAGATTATGATTGATCACCGATGCTAAGCTATCCACCTCAACAGACACGCACTTACTTCAAAGTAAGAAATTGGTTGCTTATGCCACTCGTCGGAGAACTTACTTTTTTTTTTTTTATATAAACACTCTCACTCCTCAAGTTGACTGCCATCAATTTATATGTAAATATATGCATATATTTATATAAAAATACTTATATTTAATTTAAACAGCTACTCATCTGTATTCCACATTCGTAAGTTAGTTTAATTCCAAATCTCAGGAAGCAGTGTCATCAGCCTTTCAAAAGATAAGACTACTATCATCACTCAAAGGGAAACTGTAATATTTGTTAAACTTGGGTTCCATAGAAAATTTTGATATGTAAACACTAAGCTCAAGTCAAACTACTACTGGACTTTCAACTCAAAGATACGATCAGAACCAATAGAAAAAAAATGTAGATTGACTATATATATTCTCCAAAAACAATGACAATTAGATATCAGCATTTTCGATTCCCAGTTCATCCAAACAAAAAGAAAACTTAGTAACAGAAACTCGGCGACAAGTTAAGCAATCATGCCCTCGACCTAGGAATCACGGGCGAACTAGCATTCGAATTCGGTTAAAATAATTAAATCAGTTGACTTAGTGTTTTCAAATCAACGAAAGAAAAATATATTTAGTAAGTTATGTGTAATATTGTTAAAATATTACAAATTAACTTTGCACAACTAGTTAGTCAGTACAGTAAATAAACAAGATAATTTTAATACTCAGGGCTCACTTCTAGAATATACTGAGAAACAGTAAACAAGGTAATGTTACAATATGGTGGAGTTGCTTGGCTTCTGGGTTGTAGCCGCGTCGAAGGCGAAGGTACCACCGACGTTTCGGTCGACGTTCCAGTCTCCATCAGCAGTCACCTGATGTTAAAATATAGTCTCAAACATCTATTAGCAATTCACATAAAGAGTTAAACTGAAGAAACAATCATCAAAGTTAAACCAACTAACATTTCGAAGGAGAATGCTAGTTACCTAATATAATATTCGACAACACTTAGCCTGAAAAAAAGTGACAAGTTTCACATACTATGGACCACACCTTATTTTGCCATAATACACAATGAAATTTGTGGTTGATTCCAACCGTCGGAAATAATTACAACCTTGACTTGTGGAGAGAAGCAATCTCTGGTTGTCGGTGGACCTCGTGACCCGCAGTAGCGGCGAATGTTCGACGAGGTGTGCTCTCAAAACCGAAGAGTCTTCGAAAAACTGTGTCACGCCGCAAGTAACGAGAAACTAACGGTACTCCGATGGTCGTCACCCTTGTTCCCCAGAATCTCGTGGTTTCAAGCACAGTGCGGCAATGTGGTTCTTGACTTGATTATCCACATGTCCTGTAGACTTCGTTGTTGGAGAGAGAGAGAGAGAGAGAGAGAGAGAGAGAGAGAGAGAGTGTGTGTGTGTATATGTATATATATATAAGTAGTATGTATTGGCTGCTCCGAGCCTAGGCTTCTATGCTGAAGAGCGAGGAGCTGATAGACCTCTGACGTCACGGCGGCCATTTTGGACTCAAAAATGACTCAAAATAACTCAAATTGACTCAAAATAACTCAAAATTCCTAAAATTTTCCCGATTTCGAGGGAAAATTTCCCATTTTAGTCCTCAAAAATGCCATCAGCTTCAAAATTCCTTAAAACTGCTTAAATTCCTTAGCGACTAAGGAAGGTCAGTCAGCCGTTGTTTTTTGTGGAGGAAGTATCTGTCGTCATTTTTTTTGCTCCCGCCAAGTTTAAACCAAGCACTCTATGACAATTTTATGAAAATTTTATTAAATATTTTTTATACATTTTAAAATTTCCCTCGATTTTTTCAATGATAATTACTAATTTTTAATATTGCGGACGTGACGTCATAATTTCACATGAAGCACTATTTTTATTATAATTTTATAACATAAATATTATATTAGTTTTGAAAAATTTTCCCGATTTTCTAGAATAAAAAATATGGATTTTTCAACATGGCGGCCGTAATGAAAAGTGTTTGATGACGTTATTACCTTCAAATTGGTGACCGTAACATCTTAACTGTCAATGTCATATCCTAAGTGACTTTTGGCGGTTTGCTAATGGGGAATTTAAGCCACTGGGGAATTTTTAAGTCGTTGAAATTTTTAAGGTATAAAACTGGATATTTTCTTTCAAAAAGGGAATGTTTCCCTTGAAGTAGGGAGGTTATAATGTTTCCTATTTTTTGAGAGTTTTTGGAGGAATATTTTTCCAAAAAACTGGTAATTTTTGCGGATTTTGGCGAAATTTTGGCAAATTTGGAGGAATTTTGAGTCATTTTTGGCTAAATTTTGAGGGTAAAGGTTAGAAGGCCTAGGTTATCTACGATGACCACCATGACATCATAATCCAAGACGGCAGCGAAAAATCTCCCAATTCTCCCTAGGAACCCTGCCGCCGGAGAAACTGTTATATACTAGATACTTATCAATAAACTTTTGGTGGTATCCAAAGAATATTATTCAATATTCGCTCCATTTGCATAGAATCTCTGTCACAGAGAACAAAATTTAAATGTATTTCCTTTTGATTTCCCAATGCCTTGCAAAACATATAAATGATAATAAAACAGTTATTGTAATTAAAATAAACATTTTATTACCATCTGTAAGGCAGTAGTGGTATAACATGATTGCAAATTTGAACATTCGCTAAAGAAATGGTTGGCAGCAATACTGTGTTCGGATTCTTTCCCGGGCATTTATGCTATGTTTTTTATCATTAACTACATTAATTAAAGTTAATTGTAAACCATTTCCTGTATATTTCTAGAGTCTCAATTGCATAGGCTACATTGAAAAAAAAAATCAGATTGTTAAATTTTCGATTACCTTTTCATGGTTTAAAAAACTTAAGCTGAAATAAAACGTCCGACAAAAATTTGTAAGAGCTTCAAGAAATATTCAATTTTGTTTAAAAAATACCGTATATTACATATACAAAAAATAACCATATTAATGTGTTGTACGAGAGTAGTATATAATAGGGCAAGCTGGGACAGGCCTCAGGCGGTGGATTGAGATTGTCAGTCCGCCATCTTGGATTGTGACGTCACGCGGCCATCTTGGATTGTGACGTCACGGCGGCCATCTTGGATAAGCGTAACGTGACACTTTTTCGTGCGTGCAGCCAGCGTAACGGGACACAGCGTAACAGGACACAGCGTAACGGGACATAACGTAACGGGACAAGTATATCACGGCGTCCATCTTGAATCCGCCATTTTGTATGACGTCATTGTGTGTTCTCGAAAATTCCGGTGATGTGTTTTCCGCCATTTTGAATTATGACGTCACCGTTGCAATTTTCGTTACGCTCGCCATCTTTAACTTTTTTATTATCCGATTTTAATGAAAATTTTTTTAAAAAATTATAAAAAAATTCACTTAATAAAATTTTAACAAAATAATAAAAAAATATATATACTTTTACGACACGGAGCTCGGAGTCCTCAGTTCGAACCCGGTGAGGGCAAAAAAAAATAAAAATGGTGACCGATCCTTCCCCTGTGGCGGGGGTGCTGGCAGACTGACCCCCACCACTTATGTCAATGCACATATACTATCAGATAGTATGACGTCATGTCCGCCATCTTGAAATTTGGACGCCATCTTGAAAATCTTTATTTATTATCCGATTTTAATGAAAAATTTTTTAAAAAATTATAAAAAAATTCACTTAATAAAATTTTAACAAAATAATAAAAAAAAATATACTTTTACGACACGGAGTTCGGAGTCCTCGGTTCGAACCCGACAGAGGCAAAAAAAAATATAAATGGCGACCGATCCAACCCTCACAGTGGATGCAGGCAGACTGACCCCCACCACTTATGTCAATGCACATATACCATCAGGTAGTATGACATCATGTCCGCCATCTTGAAATTCGGAAGCCATCTTGAAAATCTTTATTTATTATCCGATTTTAATGAAAAAAATTCCAAAATTCATCAAAAAATTAACGTATTTGAATTCTGTTTGATTATATCGATGCACGTCCTTGGTTCGATTCCCGACGAGAGTAAACAGTCGATCCTTCCTCCATGAAAGCTACCTAGACTGATCTATCACCACCAATAGCAAGGTATATACCGTCAACTGGTATGACATCATGTCCGCCATCTTGTCTTCATCTACTGGAGACCACCATCTTGTTTTCGTCTGCTAGAGTGTGCCGATATCATGTAGTATAATAATCTGGTCACCACACCTTTGACCTTGACCTTGAACTTTGACCTTGACCTTGAAATTTGAACTTGAACTTTGACCTTGACCTTGACCTTGAAATTTGACCTTGACCTTGAACTTTGACCTTGACCTTGAAATTTGACCTTGACCTTGAAATTTGACATTGACCTTGAAATTTGACCTTGACCTTGAAATTTGACCTTGACCTTGAAATTTTACTTTGTCCTTGAAATTTGACTTTGTCCTTGATGTCCATCACGGATCCGTCATTTTATGTTCAGTACATGCTACCAGGAGCGACCACCTGCTGGAGTACACCATCTTGTGCGTGTACTCGTATTACCATCATGCTAGTTTTATTCTAACATGCTACAGTGCAGTAATCATTTATTACTGAGGTACCCACCATCTTAAAATTTGACCGCCATCTTGAAATCATGTAATTATTTAGCTAGAAATGCGGGAAAAATTCCAATAGTCTCCGAAAAAATCATTTATTAATTTACAAATCGAATCGATGGATCCCTGTCCACGGTTAGATTCTTGACCAGAGACAGTTGTAACTAATTATTAAATAAATGTTAGGTTCTGTTTTCCATTACCTTTCGCGGAGTTTATTAATCATTCACTCTACGAAAATAAACTCAAGTCAATATACCGGACCAACGAATTAAATCAGTGCCGATTAGCCTATTATGAAAGTCTAATTTTTCAATAATCTGAATAACATATAAGCCGTTCATGTACAAAGCCACACATATAGATCAATTGCCTTCAGTCCATGAGACCGAGTCATGTCATTATCAGACGTATAGGCTAGTCATTTCAGGACCACATGACCTTCGTAATCCATCGTGACATTTTTATACATTCTAAAGGACCAAGTAACCTTGTAAAATATTTTAGTAACACCAAGAGGTGATAAACTAGTAAATATTCAATCACTACATTTTGTACTACGCGCAGTCAACAAAAAAGGAAGCACCAACAACGAAAAGACAGCACCACCAACGAAAAGGCAGCACATTTGGAAGCACCGACAACGAAACGGCAGCACATTTGGAAGCACCGACAACGAAACGGCAGCACATTTGGAAGCACCGACAACGAAACGGCAGCACATTTGGAAGCACCGACAACGAAACGGCAGCACATTTGGAAGCACCGACAACGAAACGGCAGCACATTTGGAAGCACCGACAACGAAACGGCAGCACATTTGGAAGCACCGACAACGAAAAGGCAGCACATTTGGAAGCACCGACAACGAAAAGGCAGCACATTTGGAAGCACCGACAACGAAAAGGCAGCACATTTGGAAGCACCGACAACGAAAAGGCAGCACATTTGGAAGCACCGACAACGAAACGGCAGCACATTTGGAAGCACCGACAACGAAACGGCAGCACATTTGGAAGCACCGACAACGAAACGGCAGCACATTTGGAAGCACCGGCAACGAAAAGGCAGCACATTTGGAAGCACCGACAACGAAAAGGCAGCACATTTGGAAGCACCGACAACGAAAAGGCAGCACATTTGGAAGCACCGACAACGAAAAGGCAGCACATTTGGAAGCACCGACAACGAAAAGGCAGCACATTTGGAAGCACCGACAACGAAACGGCAGCACATTTGGAAGCACCGGCAACGAAAAGGCAGCACATTTGGAAGCACCGACAACGAAAAGGCAGCGCATTTGGAAGCACCGACAACGAAAAGGCAGCACCATCATCAAAAAGGCTGCACATTTGTCATTGGCTCCAATATTCATTGGCTCCAATATTCATTGGCTCCATTATTCATTGATTCCATCAGTCTATTGATTCCATCAGTCTAGTGACTCCATCTGTCATTGGCTCCTACAGTCATTGGCTCCTACAGTCATTGGCTCCAACAACTGTCTTTTGTCTCACCAACTCCAAATATATATATTTGGCTAGAATTCTACGAGTCTAAGAGACTATGAGACCACATGGCTACGAGTCTAAAATGATCTAGCTGGTTACGAGTTATACATGGCTTGCGAGGCTACAGAGCTACAAAGTTTCTAGTACACAGGTTTACATGACTGTGAGGATACAGGACTACAAGTCTGCAAGTGTACTTGACTACGAAGGTACTCGTCTACATGACTCCAGTTACCGCATCTGTCTTCGACGGAATTTTCTCTTTTGCTCCAACTGCTCCATCAGCATTATGTTATAAGATTACAAGGCCTCTTGCTTACGTAGCTTCAAGTCTACAAGCCTCCAATGCATCATGACTGCGAGACTACGATCAATGAGGTTACGAGTCTACGCGATTGCGAGTCTTCTAGGTTACATGATCGCGAGGCTATAGGACTACGAAGCTTCTAGAACGC
Source organism: Bacillus rossius redtenbacheri (assembly GCF_032445375.1). Classification (NCBI taxonomy): domain Eukaryota; kingdom Metazoa; phylum Arthropoda; class Insecta; order Phasmatodea; family Bacillidae; genus Bacillus; species Bacillus rossius. The sequence goes on from NC_086330.1 coordinate 152,845,889, forward strand.
ATGGTTACGAGACTGCGAGGCTACAATTCTACGAGGTCCCAAGACATCCAGGCTACGCGACTACGAGCCATGAGGTTACGAGACTACGTGACTACGAATCTTCAAGTTTACGAGACTGCGAGGCTACAGAGCTACGAAGCCTCTAGTACACAGGTTTACGTGACTGCGAGGATACAGGACTACGCGACTTCGAGCCATAAGGTTACGAGATTACGTGACTACGAATCTTCATGTTTACGAGACTGCGAGGCTACAGAGCTACGAAGCCTCTAGAAAACGAGTTTACGTGACTGCGTGGATACAGGAATACAAGTCTGCATGAGTTCTTGACTACGAAGCTACTCGTCTACAAGGCTCCAATTGACACATCTGTCTTCGATGGAATTTTCTCTTTTGCTACATCTACACCATCAGCATTATGTTATAAGATTACAAAGCTACTTGCTTACGTAGCTTCAAGTCTACGAGGCTCCAATACATCATGACTACGAGACTACGAGCCATGAGGTTACGAGACTATGCGATTGCAAGTCTTCAAGGTTACGTCATCGCGAGGCTATAGGACTACGAAGCTTCCAGAACGCATGGTTACGAGAATGCATGACTAATTGGCCGCATGGCTACGAAACTTTATGTCTCTAACTGACTACAATAGCACTATTCAGTGGTGAGAGTTAATTTATTTCATGCAAAGGTACTTGCTGCAAGCAGTTCCACTTTTCAACATCAGATGACGTCACGTTTTGCTTGCAGGTAAAATAATATTTATTTATTTTATGCGGGATGCGGGTTGTTCACTATCGATCGCATAAGAAGAATGGCATCGATAGTCTTCAAGGAGAAGGAAGTTCGTCCTTCCTGCTAGTGCTTCTCAGATTTCTCACGGTCCGCCATCTTGGATTGTGACGTCACGGCTGCCATCTTAGATGGGTGTGACTTTGACCTTTGACCGAAACCGCAGGAATGATCGCAAGCACACGGATTAACCATCAAAATATATATAAGAATTATCAGGAGCACACGGAGAAAACCATTATAATGTTGGCAAGAATAATCAGGAGCACACGTAGAAAAACGACACATGTTTTCTTTGATATCATAAAATTACAGAAAAAAAATATTTAGAAATAAAAAAAATTAATAAAAAAATTTAAAATAAAAACAAAAAATACATAAATAGATTCTGCTAGCTTGTAAACTTATCATTGCTGAGCAAAGATAGAGTTCTAGTACAAGCCAGAATTTTATGTATTTTTTGTTTTTATTTTAAATTTTTTTATTAATTTTTTTTATTTCTAAATATTTTTTTTCTGTAATTTTATGATATCAAAGAAAACATGTGTCGTTTTTCTCCGTGTGCTCCTGATTATTCTTGCCAATATTATAATGGTTTTCTCCGTGTGCTCCTGATAATTCTTATATATATTTTGATGGTTAATCCGTGTGCTTGCGATCATTCCTGCGGTTTCGGTCAAAGGTCAAAGTCACACCCATCTAAGATGGCAGCCGTGACGTCACAATCCAAGATGGCGGACCGTGAGAAATCTGAGAAGCACTAGCAGGAAGGACGAACTTCCTTCTCCTTGAAGACTATCGATGCCATTCTTCTTATGCGATCGATAGTGAACAACCCGCATCCCGCATAAAATAAATAAGTATTATTTTACCTGCAAGCAAAACGTGACGTCATCTGATGTTGAAAAGTGGAACTGCTTGCAGCAAGTACCTTTGCATGAAATAAATTAACTCTCACCACTGAATAGTGCTATTGTAGTCAGTTAGAGACATAAAGTTTCGTAGCCATGCAGCCAATTAGTCATGCATTCTCGTAACCATGCGTTCTGGAAGCTTCGTAGTCCTATAGCCTCGCGATGACGTAACCTTGAAGACTTGCAATCGCATAGTCTCGTAACCTCATGGCTCGTAGTCTCGTAGTCATGATGTATTGGAGCCTCGTAGACTTGAAGCTACGTAAGCAAGTAGCTTTGTAATCTTATAACATAATGCTGATGGTGTAGATGTAGCAAAAGAGAAAATTCCATCGAAGACAGATGTGTCAATTGGAGCCTTGTAGACGAGTAGCTTCGTAGTCAAGAACTCATGCAGACTTGTATTCCTGTATCCACGCAGTCACGTAAACTCGTTTTCTAGAGGCTTCGTAGCTCTGTAGCCTCGCAGTCTCGTAAACATGAAGATTCGTAGTCACGTAATCTCGTAACCTTATGGCTCGAAGTCGCGTAGTCCTGTATCCTCGCAGTCACGTAAACCTGTGTACTAGAGGCTTCGTAGCTCTGTAGCCTCGCAGTCTCGTAAACTTGAAGATTCGTAGTCACGTAGTCTCGTAACCTCATGGCTCGTAGTCGCGTAGCCTGGATGTCTTGGGACCTCGTAGAATTGTAGCCTCGCAGTCTCGTAACCATGCGTTCTAGAAGCTTCGTAGTCCTATAGCCTCGCGATCATGTAACCTAGAAGACTCGCAATCGCGTAGACTCGTAACCTCATTGATCGTAGTCTCGCAGTCATGATGCATTGGAGGCTTGTAGACTTGAAGCTACGTAAGCAAGAGGCCTTGTAATCTTATAACATAATGCTGATGGAGCAGTTGGAGCAAAAGAGAAAATTCCGTCGAAGACAGATGCGGTAACTGGAGTCATGTAGACGAGTACCTTCGTAGTCAAGTACTCTTGCAGACTTGTAGTCCTGTATCCTCGCAGTCATGTAAACCTGTGTACTAGAAACTTCGTAGCTCTGTAGCCTCGCAAGCCATGTATAACTCGTAACCAGCTAGATCATTTTAGACTCGTAGCCATGTGGTCTCATAGTCTCTTAGACTCGTAGAATTCTAGCCAAATATATATATTTGGAGTTGGTGAGACAAAAGACAGTTGTTGGAGCCAATGACTGTAGGAGCCAATGACTGTAGGAGCCAATGACAGATGGAGTCACTAGACTGATGGAATCAATAGACTGATGGAATCAATGAATAATGGAGCCAATGAATATTGGAGCCAATGAATATTGGAGCCAATGACAAATGTGCAGCCTTTTTGATGATGGTGCTGCCTTTTCGTTGTCGGTGCTTCCAAATGCGCTGCCTTTTCGTTGTCGGTGCTTCCAAATGTGCTGCCTTTTCGTTGCCGGTGCTTCCAAATGTGCTGCCGTTTCGTTGTCGGTGCTTCCAAATGTGCTGCCTTTTCGTTGTCGGTGCTTCCAAATGTGCTGCCTTTTCGTTGTCGGTGCTTCCAAATGTGCTGCCTTTTCGTTGTCGGTGCTTCCAAATGTGCTGCCTTTTCGTTGTCGGTGCTTCCAAATGTGCTGCCTTTTCGTTGCCGGTGCTTCCAAATGTGCTGCCGTTTCGTTGTCGGTGCTTCCAAATGTGCTGCCGTTTCGTTGTCGGTGCTTCCAAATGTGCTGCCGTTTCGTTGTCGGTGCTTCCAAATGTGCTGCCTTTTCGTTGTCGGTGCTTCCAAATGTGCTGCCTTTTCGTTGTCGGTGCTTCCAAATGTGCTGCCGTTTCGTTGTCGGTGCTTCCAAATGTGCTGCCGTTTCGTTGTCGGTGCTTCCAAATGTGCTGCCGTTTCGTTGTCGGTGCTTCCAAATGTGCTGCCGTTTCGTTGTCGGTGCTTCCAAATGTGCTGCCGTTTCGTTGTCGGTGCTTCCAAATGTGCTGCCGTTTCGTTGTCGGTGCTTCCAAATGTGCTGCCGTTTCGTTGTCGGTGCTTCCAAATGTGCTGCCTTTTCGTTGTCGGTGCTTCCAAATGTGCTGCCGTTTCGTTGTCGGTGCTTCCAAATGTGCTGCCTTTTCGTTGGTGGTGCTGTCTTTTCGTTGTTGGTGCTTCCTTTTTTGTTGACTGCGCGTAGTACAAAATGTAGTGATTGAATATTTACTAGTTTATCACCTCTTGGTGTTACTAAAATATTTTACAAGGTTACTTGGTCCTTTAGAATGTATAAAAATGTCACGATGGATTACGAAGGTCATGTGGTTCTGAAATGACTAGCCTATACGTCTGATAATGACATGACTCGGTCTCATGGACTGAAGGCAATTGATCTATATGTGTGGCTTTGTACATGAACGGCTTATATGTTATTCAGATTATTGAAAAATTAGACTTTCATAATAGGCTAATCGGCACTGATTTAATTCGTTGGTCCGGTATATTGACTTGAGTTTATTTTCGTAGAGTGAATGATTAATAAACTCCGCGAAAGGTAATGGAAAACAGAACCTAACATTTATTTAATAATTAGTTACAACTGTCTCTGGTCAAGAATCTAACCGTGGACAGGGATCCATCGATTCGATTTGTAAATTAATAAATGATTTTTTCGGAGACTATTGGAATTTTTCCCGCATTTCTAGCTAAATAATTACATGATTTCAAGATGGCGGTCAAATTTTAAGATGGTGGGTACCTCAGTAATAAATGATTACTGCACTGTAGCATGTTAGAATAAAACTAGCATGATGGTAATACGAGTACACGCACAAGATGGTGTACTCCAGCAGGTGGTCGCTCCTGGTAGCATGTACTGAACATAAAATGACGGATCCGTGATGGACATCAAGGACAAAGTCAAATTTCAAGGACAAAGTAAAATTTCAAGGTCAAGGTCAAATTTCAAGGTCAAGGTCAAATTTCAAGGTCAAGGTCAAAGTTCAAGGTCAAGGTCAAATTTCAAGGTCAAGGTCAAGGTCAAAGTTCAAGTTCAAATTTCAAGGTCAAGGTCAAAGTTCAAGGTCAAGGTCAAAGGTGTGGTGACCAGATTATTATACTACATGATATCGGCACACTCTAGCAGACGAAAACAAGATGGTGGTCTCCAGTAGATGAAGACAAGATGGCGGACATGATGTCATACCAGTTGACGGTATATACCTTGCTATTGGTGGTGATAGATCAGTCTAGGTAGCTTTCATGGAGGAAGGATCGACTGTTTACTCTCGTCGGGAATCGAACCAAGGACGTGCATCGATATAATCAAACAGAATTCAAATACGTTAATTTTTTGATGAATTTTGGAATTTTTTTCATTAAAATCGGATAATAAATAAAGATTTTCAAGATGGCTTCCGAATTTCAAGATGGCGGACATGATGTCATACTACCTGATGGTATATGTGCATTGACATAAGTGGTGGGGGTCAGTCTGCCTGCATCCACTGTGAGGGTTGGATCGGTCGCCATTTTTATTTTTTTTGCCTCTGTCGGGTTCGAACCGAGGACTCCGAACTCCGTGTCGTAAAAGTATATTTTTTTTATTATTTTGTTAAAATTTTATTAAGTGAATTTTTTTATAATTTTTTAAAAAAATTTTCATTAAAATCGGATAATAAATAAAGGTTTTTAAGATGGCGTCCAAATTTCAAGATGGCGGACATGACGTCATACTACCTGATAGTATATGTGCATTGACATAAGTGGTGGGGGTCAGTCTGCCAGCACCCCCGCCACAGGGGAAGGATCGGTCACCATTTTTATTTTTTTTTTGCCCTCACCGGGTTCGAACCGAGGACTCCGAGCTTCGTGTCGTAAAAGTATATATTTTTTTTATTATTTTGTTAAAATTTTATTAAGTGAATTTTTTTATAATTTTTTAAAAAAATTTTCATTAAAATCGGATAATAAAAAAGTTAAAGATGGCGAGCGTAACGAAAATTGCAACGGTGACGTCATAATTCAAAATGGCGGAAAACACATCACCGGAATTTTCGAGAACACACAATGACGTCATACAAAATGGCGGATTCAAGATGGACGCCGTGATATACTTGTCCCGTTACGTTATGTCCCGTTACGCTGTGTCCCGTTACGCTGTGTCCCGTTACGCTGTGTCCCGTTACGCTGGCTGCACGCACGAAAAAGTGTCACGTTACGCTTATCCAAGATGGCCGCCGTGACGTCACAATCCAAGATGGCCGCGTGACGTCACAATCCAAGATGGCGGACTGACAATCTCAATCCACCGCCTGAGGCCTGTCCCAGCTTGCCCTATTATATACTACTTACGAGTAAACAATATTTTTCTTTTAATTTTAGAATCTGTTTCTTGACAACTTGTTTCCAAAGGGAATTATTTGTAAAATTACGAAAACAAATTTCCGTGTGAACGCTGACAGATCTCACGGAACAATTAATGGCCCGCATGGGAACCCTCACCCTTACAAATCAGCTCGGCATTGCCCATCTCTTCCGTTTACGTTATTGCGTGTACTAATAGAAGCCGAGTATTTGGCTGCGGTGGTAGCCATGTTTGTTAATTCGTGAAACATTATTTCAAGTACAAGAATATGTAGTGTTCTGTAACTATACGGTGTTTTATTTTTACTAAATATATCTTTCCTGGCCGTGTTTTGTTCTCGGATCTCAATTAATTTTTTGTAACCGTGAAGTTAAATCTCACTGATTGACGGTTGTTACGGTTTCATGCATTGTAAAGGCGATGGACGGATGGTGAAACGTAAATAAATTGCGGGTCCAGTTCTGTTTTCGTTTTGACGTTTCCGTGTCATTGTGTGGAACGGCATAAGAACTTTCTTCACCTCTTCCTTCAAGTGCGCTCTGTTCCAGATAATGTCACTCTTCTTGCATCCGACGGTTCTCGAAATAAGTACCAGTGGTACCCGATTTCCCAACTGACCCTTGCAAATCAACATCCGAATGTTTGTTTACAAACACCGACAACTACGTGACGTTATTAACCAACATTGTTGACAAAACAAAATAAAACAGCAGAAGGATTCACTGAAAATTTCGAGAACTGCCAGATTTGAGACAAGCTACTTGTCACAGACTACAGGCTGTCCCTTTTATTCCGCAGGTGCTCCAGCAAAACATTTACACTTTGACAGCCGATTATTTTGACGAAATAAACAAAACAAACATTTATTACTGAAGCTCCATACTATTTAATCACGTATCAAAAGTTATTTTGAAAATTTTACAAAAAAGAACTTACCGCTATAGTCTAAATTTGAGCTAAAGCACAGTACAACAAAAACCCTTGCCTGGAATAGTACACATGATACACATGGTACACATTTATGATTTTGTTTTATAATTGTTGATTTAAAAACGGTACTATAGAGTAAGCGGGTACAATTTGTATAAAAATTAATTTTTCAGTATAGACATTTTTAAGTAGGTATGTAAAAATAATTAAAAATTTTTATTTGTGTACACATCCTTTAAGTGGTTTGTTGAACAAAGTTCTTCCAACAAGGCGTTCCGAGACTGATGCCCGGTGAGGTTAAACCAAGATGTTTCGCAAGTAGGAAAACGTGGTGGACGTTGCCATTAAACGGTGGTGTTTCTCTATGTATTATCATTCTCCCCGCCACACACATCTATCAATCATTCAATGCTCCATTCTAATCACCTCACTTAATGTCTCTCAATGACCTCGGAATCGACCGGACGTTTACACCGTTCATTCGTCCTAAAATGCATTAATTCATTTATTCATTTATTGTTTTCACCGTTTCTCCCCTATTTCCCTACTAGTTAGGTAAGCTCATCAGTAGTACATATGTTCTGGTATGTCCGGGGACATGGCGCTGGCGCGTGGAGCCGAGAGCGGGTCAATGACCGACCTCTCTGACGTCACGACGGCCATCTTGAATGACCATGACCTTGAAATTTGGCTTGACCTTGATCTTTGACCTTCAAAGTTTGCTCAAATTTGCCCAAATTTACCCAAAAATCGCCAAAAAATTCCATATTTTTGGAAAACATTTCCGCCAAAAAATACCAAAAAATTCCACAATTCGAAATTAAGGATTTCGAAAAGCCTCAAAAGTCATTTTGTCTTAGAAAGAACACAAATTCCTAAAAGAGGCTTAAGCATCCATGTCTACAGCCTCCGATCAGCCTATGATGTCATCTAGGATTATGAACGCCATCTTATATTATGACGTCACCGTTGCAATTTCCGTTACGGCCGCCATCTTGAAAATCCGTATTTTTTATGTTAGAAAATCGAGAAAAAATTTAAAAATTATCAAAAAATTAAATAATCAATTTTAATAATAAAATTTTAATTAAAATATTTTAAAAACATGTAATTAAGTCATGGATCTCAGAGTCCTCGGTTCAAACCCGGTGAGAGCAAAATGTAAAATAATGTAATTATGTAATTGTTAACTTTCGTAAAATTTTCTGTAGTAGAATAGAATATATGTAAGAAAATGTATTTTGTAAAAGAACTTGCGCTGTTTTATTTTCGAACCTGTCACTATTATGCTAAATTAATGTTATTTTAAATAAATCTTATATCGTCCAGGGATCGAAACAAGTTTCGAATCAATCATTACTTTAATGAGTGAATTTTTAAAATTAATTTTGGATTTTTTCCCGAATCTCTAGCTAAATAATTAAACGATTCCATGATGACGCCCAAATTTCAAGATGGCGGACACCTCAGTAATAATAAATGATTACTGCACTCTAGCGGGTTAGAATAAAACTAGCATGATGGTAATGCACTCTATAAGACGAGTACAGACACAAGATTGTTCTCCAGCAAATGAAAACAAGATGGTGGCAATTTCCTCTAGCAGGTGGTAGCTCCTGTAGCGAGTAATGAACACAAAATGGCGGATCTAAGATGGTCGTCCAGGTCAAGGTCAAAGTTCAAGGTCAAGGTCAAGTTCAAGTTCAAGGTCAAGGTCAAAGTTCAATGCCAACAGTCGAGTTCAAAGGTATGGTGAACAGAAAATTACATTAACATGGTGTCAGCACACTCTAGCAAACCTAAACAAGATGGTGGCCTCTGGTGGATGAAGACAAGATGGCGGACATTTTGTCATACCAGCTGATGACATATACCTTGGTATTGGTGGTGAGAGGTCAGTCTGTAGGTGGCTTCCGTGGAGGAAGGATCTGTTGTTTTTTATTTTTGCTCTTACCGGTTTCGAACCAAGGACGGGAATCGGTCTAATAAATCAGTATATTAATAAGTTATTTTTGATGAATTTTGAACTTTTTTCATTAAAATCGGATAATAAATAAAGAGTTTTAAAATGGCTCCCTAACAATAATTGATACAGTGGTGACATAATTAAAACTGTCGGGTGTGACGTAAGACGTTTTTATTACTTTTGATTGAGAATTTTTAAAATAAATTAACAAAAAACTGGTTTACTCTAGCTGGAAATCGAACCGAGGACCGATAATCCTTTAAATAACTAAACATTTGAAGTAGGCAATTTTCAAAATATTTTTTGGAATTTTTTTGGAATTCCTAGCATTGAAATTACGGATTTTCAAGATGGCGGACATGACATCATACTAGTTGACGATATATATACCTTGAAATAAGTGGTGGGAGTTCAGTATGGTGGTGACCTCCGTGGAGGAAGGATCGGTCGCCATTTTTATTTTTATTTTGCTCTCACTGTGTTCGAACCGAGGGCCCTGATCTCCATGACTTAATTATATGTTTTTAAAATATTTTTATTAAAATTTCATTATTAAAATCGATTATTTAATTTTAATTTTTAAAATTTTTCCCGATTTTCTAACGTAAAAATTACGGATTTTCAAGATGGTTACCGTAACGGAAATTGCAACGGTCACGTCATAATATAAGATGGCGTTCATAATCCTAGATGACATCAGAGGCTGATCGGAGGCTGTAGACATGGATGCTTAAGCCTCTTTTAGGAATTTGTGTTCTTTCTAAGACAAAATGACTTTTGAGGTTTATTGAAATCCTAATTTTCGAATTGTGGAATTTTTTGGTATTTTTTGGCGGAAATGTTTTCCAAAAAAATGGAAATTTTGGCGATTTTTGGGTTAATGTGGGCAAATTTGGGCAAATTTTGAAGGTCAAAGATCAATGTCAAGGTCTAAGTTCAAGGTCAAGATCATCCAAGATGGCCGTCGTGACGTCAGAGAGGTCGGTCATTGACCCGCTCTCGGCTCCACGCGCCAGCGCCATGTCCCCGGACATACCAGAACATATGTACTACTCCCATCACAGCATAGTGCGCCGCATCATAGCTATTAACAAATGTTTGGTTTTGAGTTATTACATTAAACTAAACTTGCTGCATATTATTACCAATAATGGAATTGCAACTAGAATTTTCTCTGTAAGAATTAATTTTACAAAATTACTTTACCTACTAGTTTTATTTATTTTTTGTTTAAACACTTGTAATTTTTGCTGAACAAAGTTTGTTTCCCCAATAAATATAGTTTTTTAATTTAAAAAAGTGCAAAATATCTCACCATCTTTCTGTAAGTAAAAATGTCTGATTGAAGCCAACTTTACTTTAGAAGCGATGTTTCTTGTTCGGAAGAATTTTTTTTAAAGGATTTATCTCCGTTAAAAATTCCTTGCTATTTTAGTGGTCTGTGTTTGTGTTTATGCGGGATGAGTTTCCAGAAATGTTTTTAAAGTCTACACACTTTGTCCTCGCCTGCGAGTTTGGATTCAGAGATTCACCACTCTTGGCTGCCTTTAAGACGTTGGTTAACGACTTTCAGATCTTCATTGCTTATTCATAGTCGTTGCCAATTAGACCTCGCTTTTAAAGAAACAATGAGTAGGAATGAACCGAAAGATAAAAACACTAATTCATAACCGCAAGATACATAAAGTTGGAATATCGAACTATCTCGTTGGTAGGAAGAATGTTTGTTGTCTTTTGGTTGTCTCGTTTGGTATATTGTTTTCAAAAACACAACGCCCAACACTTCGAAATGGTATTTGAAATACCGCCAAGTAAGCTTTCGACTTAAAAATGAGAAAAACATATTGTGTGCACAGAGAAGTGAATGATTTCACGCAAAACATTCTAACATAAAAATATAAAAATAAAACTTCTCCTTAAACACTCAATGTAATTGAAAACTAGCTAAAGACGACGGAAAACGAAAGCAATGAAATAACTCATGCCCAAACAATTTGCCAGCGTGCAAAATAAGATTCCAGGAAACAGACAAGTTTTTTTATTATTGCAGCTTATGATTTAAAGGTTAATTATAGATAAAGCTCAGAAGGTGATTTCATATCATAATTAATTTTAAGCGAGAATTTTTTTTAAAATCCAATTTGAGTACTGCACACTTTTCTACAACGGTTAAAAAAAAGATCTTATCATATTATTAGAGACTGGAAAAATTCGCGCTTTGGATGACCTCTAGGATAGACTCCAAAATCCCCTACACACTCAAGCAAATGCCACCTGCTAATTGGCTATTGACTCGTGACACCTGTCAAATGGGAAGCTTGCGATTCGATACTTTTTTGGTTGAAGGTTTTTCATTGGCTCAAAGTCCTTCAGATAAACTGTGAGCCAATCAGAGAAGCAATATAAAGGTACAGTTGTTTGGATTCTATCATATCGTGAAATGAATCCGCAAATTTTTCCGGTCTCTACATATCATTTAGACCTGCAAACACGTAAAAAAATATACATTTCGAGTATATTCAACTACATGATCTCGATGCCTCAGTAAGTTCCATCAATGTTCATACTAAAGGAAGAAAGGAGTATTAAAAAAAATTTTCTTACACAATATGTGTGGTTGCGTTTATAAATATTATGTCTACATTTTTAAATAAAGAGTAGTATACGACATAAAGATATAAACTGTCGCGGTTAAACTGCGTTTCTCCTCCACATTATTAAATTTTCTCCGCGAATGTAGAGAAATGCTTTCCGCTGAATGTTGTCGAATGGAATGAACTTCCCGAGTCAACAGACTTCAAATTTCCCTTTATATATTTAAGAAAACTTTATTCAGGTAGGTACTTACTAAACTCCCATGCTCATGTTTAGATGTGGTTTCAGTACTGTGTGTGGTTGAATATGTGTAAATTATTACTATAATATGTATTAGTATTTTCAGTGTAGTTTATTATATCTTTGGTTTGTTTAATACAATGTTATATAACAAAAATTTAAAACCTAATTATTTATGTTTTGCCTGTAACAAATACTAATTTATTTATTATTAAAATAACGTTTTTAATATCTCATAAGCTAGGTACCTTAAATCTCTTCTAGCACTTAAATGTTATTTTTGAAATATTTTTTACTAGCTATTACATCTTTAGTTTTATTGTATTTGCAAGTTTTTTAAAATTTTCTTGGTTATTGTTTTTATTTAGTTTATGCTAGTTATGTAATTTTTTAAATTATCAATAAACATGTACTCTCAAAAACATAAACGTGGTTAAATGGTAAACAAGTTGGGCACGCCTTAACTAGGACACATAAAATATATCAAAAGAATAAAAACATTTTCATAAGAAAAATGTAATTTTTTACTGGCTTGAGTTTAGCTACTGAGGAAGCAATCTTTTTGTAGACAATCTCCGTAACGCAATTGCTAAAATTTCCAATTTCAGTGTGAGGGCTTATGGGTTCGAATCACAAGTACGTAATATATTTGTGTGGCGTTTCTAAATGTAAAATTATGTTGAAGTCTAGTTAATAAGCCGCCCTCCTCAGCCAAAATAGACAAAAACTGAGTTGTTAACAAGCTCAATAAAATACAATAAAAATAATTTCTCGCACGAACCTCAGTCTCGCCACCATGTTTAGTTAATCTATTTCCATTTTAGTATAAGTAGTTCTTAAAGCTTGGTCTCACACACAATGTTGATGTTTTGTTGTTATGTTATCACTTTTTCAAGAGCTATTTCTTCAATTTTAGCTCGATACCCCCTTTAAATTTGTTGGTCTGCTACAAATATTTTAGAAAGATAAGTTATTCATTTAGTGTAATATCATGGGTGCAAAAAGTTATGCAATATGATGATAATTACTAGACACCCGGAAACTTCGCGGATTCACCTGGTCTCAGGGTAGAATTCAAAGTCATGTGTGTGCTCAACCCAAGTTTGCTTTCCCGTTGGTTGATTTATTAGTGAGAAAATTTTTATTCTTGTTGATTGGCACTACCTGATCCGCTTACTCCTCTTCTAGCTGGGCATCGTTAGCTCACGGTCGAAGAAGGGCGTGTCGGAATAACTGCAGTCAAATCATGAACACATGCGATAGTGTGAAGGTTTGCAGTCTAATTTGCGACTAAATGAATGCGAAAAATTTCCGTATCTCTAATAATTACGGATACTTGCATGATTTTAACTTTAATTATATTACACTTAGTAAATATCTTTTGAAACTATTTGTGGCAGAATAACAAATACAAGGGAGTTATCGAGTTAAAATTGTAGAAGCAGCCCTTAAATTTAAAAAAAAAAAGACGGGAAAAAATATTATGTCGTATGAACCTGCCTTAAGTCGTGGTCTCAATCCCAACACGGGATGGTGTATTTGGAATTATTTTATGAACTATCCGCAACTAGGACTCCTTGCATACGGAAAGGACATAATATCCAATACCTCTAACGAATATAACTATTATGTTTCCGTGTGGTAATGTATTGCGACCTCATGTTTCCAATAAACACATGACAGTGATTACATTTCTGACTACTAAAATATAATGAAATACAGCTTAGCCTAACAGAAGATTTTTTTCCCCTCCCGTATTTTTGAGACTAACGATTTTCTACCATCGCTAAGTATCTATGCTAGTTCTTTTAGATAGGCCCCAACATTCGATATTCTTACCAGTAAGAAATTGCTTTCATTTATTTTATCCTGCGGAAGGAGGTGCACGCGGCATTGTGATAATCTAAAAGTATTATACAGGATGAGCCAGAACACGTCCAACCAACTTCGGCTGCATATTAATCACGAAAAAAAAAGTTGAACACATAATACAAATTACAGTATAAAGGGCTTCTGAAGACACATTTCAAGTTGGAGCTGAACAACTGATTTATTGCAAACAAAGGTAAAGTATTTCAGTTGGAACCTAAGAGTCTCGATAATGTTTGATGTAAATAGTTTCTAAACCAACCGCCGAAATAAAATTATATCTTTGATAAAATTGGAGATAACTAAACATCAGAAAATTGTGTGGACAATAATTATTTTAGTGAATTCATTTTAAGACAGAGACAAATTTTGTTCAATTAAACGTTATACAGACGCTTTTTGTTCCAGCTTAAATACTTTTTTAGCATTTGAAATGAAACATTGTTCAGCTTCAAAGACGTGTACCAGCCTTGAGAAGCACTTTCAATTAATTTTTTTTTTTTTTTAGATGAAGCTGCAATCCAATCTTGTCGATCGAATTCTGGCTCACGCTGTATAGAGCCACGGAGGAGAGATTTTTACTGGAGCCTGGTATATTATCGATTATTAAACGATTTGACGAAACCAATTTGCCCAAGATTTTTCTTCTACCCCGTTCTAAGAGCGTTTACACCCCACCCCCACCCCCCAGTGATGTGGACGTATCAGTTTGCCAACGGGCGGAAAGATTGGACCCGGGAGGGGCTAGGAGGCGGGTGGAAATTGCTCGCAGCCAACACCCGCCCATGGCAAGACAGGTACAAGTGTCTGAGGCGAGTATTCCAAGGGTCTAGGTGTTGAATATGCTACACCTGTACCATAACCACATTCCTTGGGCACGATATGACACGACCAGTCCCTTATTTTTAGGGAACGGAATTTTGTGTCCCATTCGTTGCCGATCTGTTGCCTAAATTCTGCGCATGCACCAGAGCTCTTTTTTTTTCTCGTTAATTTCGTCCAGTTTGCCGTGTCTGGCGCCATTAACTCGTATGTAGTCACTTACATGACCATCGGGGGACGTACCAAGCGTGCTGGTGAGCGGAATGAAACTTTATGACAGCGAAGCTATCCTGGAATACATTCTGTACACGTTAATGGCGATAACAAGAAATAATCGCAACCTAAAAAAAAGTACTTGAAAAAAATAGAAAAGCGGTTCTATTTTTGTGCGATGGTGCTACTATCTCGAGTATTTTTGCAGAACCAATTGTATCGATGGTTGCGAAACGTCCGCTAGGATGCGTTGGAACCAGTTTCTAGCCTCGCGCAGGGCACCGTTTATTAAAACGGTTGCAGATGTATTTCCTTGCTGGTGTTCTGTTCGGACTCGTTCTGGAACACGGGCCGCGAGTATCGCAACAGGGCAGTGCTTATTCGCCGCCTCACCAGGACGTGCCGAGGCTTGGTCGCTCATGAGAGCTGCACTGGCTGGCGGGAGAGCTGCACTGGCTGGCGGCCTCGCCGGCTCTGCTTCAGCCTCTGGCCTCTGCGCTAGCACAAGGACGTCGCGGCTGTGCTCACACGCCATGTCACATTTTGTCATTATTTTTATTGAAGGTCTGGTTTTAAAATTTTATTTTAGTTCAATACCTCCTTCGTATTTGTTTTTCTGTCAAAAATAATTTTAACAGATATTCACTCAGTGTAATATCATGGGTGTAAAAGGTCACGCGACTTTTAACGTCTTTTATATTACTCTAAATAAATATAGATTGAAAATTTTTGAGGCAGAACAACAAATGCAAGAGATATATCGAGTTAAAACTAAAAACCATAAATGCTCTTAATTACGAGAATTACGAGTAATTACAAGAAAAGAAAATAAATAATTTGGGGTGTGAGATCAAGGCTTAAGGTTCCATAATTATTTTCAGCCTTTATTTTTCGCCGAAGTTTTATATTTACTCCATAATATTAAATTGTTCTAATTTTATAAATATTTTATTACTTCAGTATTTTGAGAACCTTAAATGCTAAATTACGTTTAAATTATAGCATGAATAGAGAGCATAAAAAGGCGTCCATACAATATCAAATAAACCAATAATATAGGCCTACAACTTGTATCAAACAACTCATTGATTTTTGGGTTTTCATTCACAAATAAATGAAAATTCAGTTCAATGAAACAATTGAAAATTTCAGGTGTGTTGGCGTTTTATAAAACCAAAGTAGTATTGGAAAGGGGCTCCAAGCGCAGGGTTCAGGGTGAGCAGCTGGAGACGATGTCCGCCATATTGTATTGTGACTTCACGGCGGCCATATTGGATGACCTTGATATTGACCCTTTATCTTTACCCAGCGGCCATTTTGGATTTGCCATTTTTCCTCGACATTTTGTTTTATAGAACTTTTCCGAAATCTTGGACGCGAACTCCCCATTCCCTAACGTTTACTTTTCGATACGGTCGCCAACTTGAAAATCAGTATTTTTTATGCTAGAAAATATTTTAAAATTAATAAAAAATTATGTAATTCAATTTTATTTTAAAAAAGGTACTTATGTCAAGGAGCTTGGGAGATTTACGACGAACGCTACAAACCTTTGATTCAAATATGTTAAACCCTATGATTACATGATCCTTGATCAGGCTATTAAATCATAAATTGGCTGTTAAGTAACTAAAAACCATTTAATAAAACCTATTAAATTGATAAAACAATTTTTAAACAGTTGCAATTTGTTTTTTGGTGAATTTTTTAAAATTAAGCAAAAAATTACATACATAAAATTATAATAATTTTGGACACTGCCCATTTAAGCATGTAAATTTGTGTCGCGGACGCGCTGAAGTATAACAGGCGGTCAGAAAGGACTGTCGAGCTTCCATTTACTCTCTTGCTGAATCGTAATAATGGGAACAGCTGCTCAACACTATTAGCCCATGTGACCACAACTATTTAATAGTTTGTTCTACAATCTGTTGCACACTGTTGAATTTCGTGAAATTCTTTAGCTAAACTGCCAGTATTCTTGTAGTATTTGGTGAAAATAAAACAAGTTGATATTCCTCGTACGGTGAGTCTGGGATATTCTATAATAAGCTTGAAGTCTACGTGTGAAGCCTTCTTTTCGTACAAATCACGTTTTGCTGTGGACGTTTTGGTAAAAATTCCAACTTTGCGAAAAAAACCTCACTAAGCAATGAGAGAAGTAACAATGAATTGCTGCAAAATAGAAATCTCCTAACAGTTAGACGTTTTGAAAATGTTCTAACTTCGAGAAGGTGCATCGCCAATCGAATGCACGCTGACACGCCCCCTGAAGTCTTCAGAGGGACGAACTGAATGCACAGGGGCATGTATCGTGTGTGTCTCGTGATTGGTAAAGTTTCTTTAAGATACATGCATTATAACTAGAAGCAGGCATTTTTCGCGAAAAAAAAAAAACTGAACGCCTATTAGATTGCAACAAGGTATACCCGCACCCGTGGTTTATTCCTTGTGGTTGGTGGCCGTCTGCGAGAGAAGCCGTTCCCTTATTTGACCGAGCCACTCAGGACGCGTTTCCTTCCGCACTGAATTACTGCGATTGGTTGTAAAAGTCGACACGTACCTGAAAGAAACTCACCCAATCACGAAACACAGACGACGCTTCAGTGTTTTAACTTTCATCTAGTCTGGGAATCTTTTCGCGAAATATGCATGGCCCTAATTATAACTGTTGGCACACGAATCACAGCCGTCCAGTGCGGAAGCAAACGCGTCCTGAATGGCCCGGCCAAACAGGGCAACGACTTCTCTCGCAGACGGCCGCCAATTACAAGGAAGAAACCGCTGGCGCAGACATACCTTATTGCAGTCTAATGAGCGTTCAGATATTTTCGCGATAAATCCATGGTTCGATAAATGCAGTTCGTCAGTTGCACAGCCGATTAAGGGAAAAACTCAATTACATTTGAAAAATTAATAGCAATTCGTCGACAAAACAAAACTTGTTACATTTTTGAGCACGACAATAAATTACTTAGAACGACAAAAACTCGTTGAACACTCTCAAGAGATTTTTTTCGGGCGACAAATTACTTAGTATTCCAAAAATTATAAAAATTATGCGTCATCGCCTGACTAAAATTAATTATCTGAACATATTTGAATAATTACATTTAAGAATTAAGAATTAAGGCTAGTTAGCTCCTTGGAATAATTGGGTGGTTGTACCACTGACCGTGTGCTGCGAGAGAGAAAAAGAAGGACTTGTAACAAATTATTTTGTCGGGCCCTTCTCCATTACTTAATGTACATTTCTCAAAAATTTCAATTTAAAAATATAAAAATACTCTAAAAGTTATTGTAGTTATAACTGCAAATGTGTAGCACATCTTGTAAGGTTTTCAATCAATTCCGTCTGCAAAATACTTGTAATTTTAGGCCTGGCACTCCCAGAACGAGGCACGACATGACACGGCACGACGTTTTGTCTGATGGCAGTTGACCTGCACGTGCCCACGTGCAAGCAATGCGCACGGACTCAGACGGCACGACGCCACTAAACAGTCGCGATCTGAAACGAGGCGACGACATCGAAGACTGCTCCCACTTCGTCGCGAGCAGACCGTCTGGTGGCTGCAGTGTTCTGTGCATGAACGAGTATTAAAAAGATTGTCAACAAAGGCATGCCGCAGTGAGATTTTAGCTTCCTAGTTAAATATTGTTTTTCGTCGTTACTCTAATTTGAGCGAATATTAACATGTAAAGTTTTGTAATTTATATTTTTCTCATTATGAAGTTGGATTCAGATCGATTAGTATGTTGAGAATAGGAAAAACATGTTTTCTACTATCCATCATCGAAGGAGTATCAAATAATTTGATTTTAAGAATCTATATAAAAACAATGTAATTGTTCGTTAAAAATCTTAAATCTCCGTAAGTTTTTCACCGAACCCTTTCAACTTTTGACACAACGTTGCATTCAAATACGTGCATATTTTTATATACCTATGTCACACATGTTACAGGTACAACGATGGATAAATATAAAGATAGCTAAAAAAATTTATTTTTAATAATTTCATTGCTAAAGAGTGACATAATTAGAGGTATAGGCATTTATATAAAATATATAGAGATATACAGGTATATAGAGGAGAGAGATAGAGAGATATAGGTATATAGAGAGGCGAGATAGGATAGATATAGGTAGAGATGTAGAGATATATAGAGATATAGAGATAGATAGAGATAGATATAGATATAGAGATAGATAGAGATATAGAGATAGATAGAGATATAGAGATAGATATATACATAATTAGAGAGATAGAGATTTAGAGATATTCTTTGTATATTTGTACTTACTTCAAACAAATTATAAAAAATTGATTGAGGCATTGCAACGCATGCTAGGGATTAGCTAGTATGGTTTTAAATAACGTAATGGAAATACAGTGTTAAGCTGTCGTGCGGCATCGTGTGGTGTCACGCTGTCTCTTGAATGATTCTGTGTGTGCCCGACCTTAGTTCTACTATCTACCGCGGTAAACTCAAGCGCTGATTTATGTGTGTGTGTATATATATATATATATATATATATATATATATATATGTGTGTGTACATTCCACGGAGGCATAATATACTATGTCACAAATTACTTATGTTTCACGAGAGCAGTTTAAAGGATTTTAAATGGTTCCTGACGCATTTACTCAAAATTTTCAACCCAAAATATGCAATTTTTTTTTTTTTTTTACATATCGTAGATCTAAGTGTTGCATGTCACTACAAAGAACGCCAAACGGTATAATAGAAGTAAATAATAACGGTAATCAAATAGTAAATAAAGTAAATAATAACGGTAATCAAGTTTATGGTTTGAAGTGCATTTTGCCCAAAAGGGAACATAGTTTCTTTATGCCTCCAGGTACAGATTTAAACTCAACCGGGCTCTTGTCCCCCCCACCCCCCGGATCCTCCATAGGTATGTATCACTCGATGGCCCCGAGGCGTGAGCCCACTCACGACTGCGCACGAGCGGCTCTTGGAACGCTCTTCCTCAACCGCGAGCACCTCGGGAGATTTGCTATCCGCCACCCTCTCGCGCGGATGAGGCGAGTAGCGCCCAAGACTCTACCAGTCTTGAGTAGCGCCTGCCGACTGCTGAGGGGAGGGTGACGCGAGTAGCGCTCTGCCGACCGCTGAGGGGAGGGACTGGGCGAGGCAGATAACGGTTGTTTGGGACGAGGCTAGCTGGCGACGCGGGAGGTTTTCGTAAATATTTCTTCTTTTTTTCCCCCTCTCGCGTGTTGCCAAGCAATGCCAAAAATTCCCCGAGCTTGAAATGAAACTTAACAAAGTTGTCGTCTTGGTTACAACAATCTTTCACCCATGAAATTTTTTATATCATATATTAAAATTGGGATTAGTTAAAGCTTAGAATTAGATTTAATTGATTGCAAGAAATTAATAGTGTCTGCTAAAAAATAGTTGCCACTGCGAAGTTATTGGTGGTTAGTATCGAATTATTTTGGCGTTTCAAGATTTCTTGATGTGTGATGCCTGCCTCGTTAAGGCAAATTTCCAATATGAAACGATAAAAAATTGTTTTGCAGTAGTAAATGGACGATAGAAACAAACTTTTTTTATGTCAGATGTGCGAATAATTTAATCATATTACCACAAAAAAAAAAGATGTGAATTTCGCAGGTACAGCAAATGGAAAATAAAACTAGTGTTCGAACAGTAATTTTCCCACGAGCCTCCTGCCAGAAGAGACAGCCAATCAAACGCGCGTCGATTCTCTAGGATGTACACGATCTTGAAGTCTAGCCTGGTGGCCAAATATACCTCAAAATAGTAGAATCCCAAGATATAACGTTTATTTTCTAGGTATAATTGCTACAGAACTTCAGGTAAAATTACTTGAAAGATAGACATGTTTCAGTTAAATTAAATAACGCATAGTTTAATTTTGCCCCTAATAGTTGTCAAACGATATACCTATATATCTCGCTTCGAATAGTGACGATCGATCTACCTATATTTTATTGTTTGTTTGGTGGACTTTTAAACCGAGAGAAACCAATGAAAATGTGAAGCAAAATTTTGGAAGTTTGCTCAGCCAGCGTAATGTCATAGCTATGGTGCTAGCGGAAACCACAAGATATCAAAATCACCAATCGTACAGTGAGTACAAGAGTTAATGTTAAATTGGCCAATAAACAAACGAAAGAAAAAAAATATTTTGCTATAATTTATACACACACACCTATACACACCAACACACACACATAGAGTTACGATTTATAATGTGGGGAGAACTGGGTTCGTAAGAGATAGCCCAATTACAATTTATTACAGTTTTATTGATTACTAATATTTAAATTAAACACAAATCACTGCCACTTAAAAATGTTTATCAAGTCACTCAATGTCTTTCATGTTCCACAGTTCGCACTACTCATTGTAGCTAGACTCAACAGTGGTTCGCTCCTTACCTCGCGCCTGTCCACACACACAGTCTCGCGCCATTCAGTCACTCTCTCTCTCTCTCTCTCTCTCTCTCGATCCCGTCACTCCGCGTCACCCACTCTCCGTGGGGGGAAGGGAGGTGGTGTTTCTCACTCTCTTCGCCGATGTTGCACTTCCCTTCGCTCGGGATCCGCTTGGAACTGCCGCGGAGGCCGGCGACGCGGCATTTACCAGAACTAACCAGCGCAGTTGTGACGAGTCGCGTCATCCTGGGGCCGACCCGACTCCCGAACAGTCCAGAAAAGCAACGTTAATTCGCTTTCGCTGCGGCAGCCCGTGTAATTTCCCTGGCTACTAGGCGATAGATAACGGTGCCGAGGCAGACGATGCGCATGGAGCCGTGGGGGAGGGGGAGGGGGTAGCGACGACCCTTGTGTTCCGGCCAGGCGCGCGAGGCATGCCTTACGTCAGCGGACAGCACGTGGCCGCCAGCCAGCTCCGAACCTGGCATCGCGGTCTGGTCTCTTGCATTCGTAACAATATAAATATAAATAATAGGATGTTGGTATGTAGTATATATGTATGTATGACGTCGATAAACTCGGACACCATTTGGCCGATCGCCATGAAAGTTGGCACATAGAAGTGTTTTTTCATGGATAATGTTTTTAATGCTGTCCATTTTTTTTGTAACACGCTGCTAGATGGTGCTGAAGCGCATCTACTTCTAAACCGTTCAACCGATCGCCATGGGTTAACAGAAAATCATAGATCATAGACATGCAAACAGCATTTGTGTGTTATTTCTCTAGGTCCACCACACTGTCGTATAGCGCTATCAATTTTGCTGTAAATCGCGGACAGTAGGCCTATATCACCTTGTGTTCAGCCCGGGCTACGGCGGGTACTGCAGCAATGAAAATTTGTATATTGTAATTTTTACTGTCCTTAATCCTCAATAACAACTAATAGTGATTTTGACTGTGATAAGTATTTAGTGAGTGAGTTTAAAATTGAATACTATTTCTAACGCTTTATAGATTATAGATTACGTACAAATCATAAATTTAAGATACATAGAAGTAAATAAATAAACACTGGCAAAGACAACGTCTGCAGGGTTCTGCTATATACACACACCCACCCACCTACACGCACACACAGACACACACACACACATATAAAGTACAGACGCGTTATATTTAAGGTCTTTCACTTAAGTTTTTTTGCTATGAAATTAAACCAAAGTTATATCGATCATTAAAAGAAGGTTGGTCATAAATATTGCTAGAAGTTTTCTACAATATTTAATATGTAGTCAAAATTATTATTTTAAAAACTGAATATTTGAGTTTATAGATAAAACATGTTTCTGTGAAGGATTGAAACATTTAATATAATTCTAATGGTTAAAGTGGCACATTTTCTTGGTTTTGTGGCATATAGGTATAAGTTCATTTTTTTTTAATTTTCTATAATTTATAATTTTATATATTTTTTAAATTGATTTAATAATTTATTTTGTTGTAATCGATTTTTAAATTTATTATGTTAGGACTTTTTAAAATAATTTGCGGTTCCAATCATAACAAATTAAAATACATAACATATTTTTAATATTTTTAAATGTACATTATTATTTTGAGTACTTGAAACATCTTAGGTGCTTATTTTAACAAAAAAATTATAGAACAAATTTTAATAACTTTACAATCACATTATGATAATTCTTAAATTAAAAAAAAAATATTTAAATGATTGCATTTTCGTTACATGAGCATTCATTACTGCTGTGAGAATTATGCCATTACCGCCCTCCAAATCGTGAATTCAGATCTTATTCATTATTTTTTTTTCATTCTTAAACTATTCCAGAAACTTAATATACGGACTAAAATAAATGCAGCCCTGTAGCTGAAAACAATACACACATCACGCAGTAAGCTGTATTTCGACTACCAACCGAATTCGTTTGTGCACACATGAACATACACGCTTCTCGCTTTGTCCGCGAACAGAGCGCAGCAACTAAATCCTCTCACGCAAAAACCTCTAGCCTTGAAGTATGCTTTTGGAATTTGAAGTTCACGGCATCATACACATCTTCGCTCTTACAATGTAAGTGGAGGCTAGGAAATCACATCCTTCTAACGACCAAGTGTTTATTTGTACACGATAAAAATATGCATGATTGTTCGGAAGCACGGAGGTAAGGATTTGGGGAGTGGAAGTGTGCAAAGTTTTTTAATTTTAATTTTTAAAATCTAAATGAAAACGGCTCCCACCAATCTTCCTTTCTCGAATGGAGAGCAATATGTTTTCTTTTTATAATTAAATTTAACGGTAATTTATTACTGATGTGTTGTTAATCATATATTTTTTTAAACAATACTCACTTCATGATAACATATTTACGATACTTCCTAGAGAGTTCGTTTAAAGCTTTTGTCCTGAGTGAGAAAACAGGTCCGAAAAGCATAGCCCAATTTATTAAATACAGTTTTATTTATTACCTAATATTTTCACTAATAGTTAAGTTATATCTAGAGACCGGAAAAATTCTCGATTTCAATGACCTGTAGGATAGACTCCATGATCCTCTATGCACGCGAGAAAATTACTTTTGCTCATTGGCTACTGACTCGCGACACATGTTAACTGGGACGCTCGTGATTCGATACTTCTTGTGTTGAAAGTTTTTCATTGGCCGAGTGTCATTCAGATAAACTGTGGCCCAATCACTGGTGCAGTAAAAAGGCAAACGTATTTTAATTCTAGCCTATCACGAAATGAATCCACGAATTTTTCAGGTGTCTAGTTATAACCATTTAATTGCCTGTCAACAAGTTAGTCACTCTTTCATGAAGTCCACGGTGTACTATCCCCACTGGAGCTCGGCTCGACTGGCTCTCCCTGCTGCTGCTCGTCTCTTACCTCGCACCTCTGTCACAGCACACTGCCTCGCACTACTCACTAGTCCGTCGCACACAGCACAGTCCCGGTGCACCAGTCTCTGCTCACGAGGCCCGTCATCTGTCGCCCGCTTTCACTCACCAAGGGGTCACCTACCCTCCTTCACTTCACAGCCCTCACATATACCTGCCAAGTCCTGCCGCGGAAAGGTCTTGCAGCCCTCCGAAGTGTCGCATTATCAGAATACCCGAACTAAACACTCGAAACTCCGATAGCAACATTTGTTGTCCTAGTCACGCCACTTCACGCAGACGGGGCTCTGAGAGCGTGCCAGAGCCGCAGAGAATTCTCCGGGCTCAATGAGAGACCGTTGGGGAAGGAGAAGGGGATAGCGATGCCCCGCTGCTAATCGTATTAGGCGCGTAGCGGTGCTGGAGGGGTGAGTGCTACCTGCATCGCGTCCCTCCCGCAGGCAGGCTGGCTGGCCAGCATCGTCGCTAGCGTCCTCGTAACAATATTAAACGAACGTATAGCCCGAGCCTTTATACAGCAATGACTTGTTTTGCTAGCCAGTTGCTAACCAGAGTGACGTAAATATAGACAAATACAATAAAATACAGCTATACTATGTGTACAACAATAAAAATAATGTTTTCCCAAAACTCTAGAAACCTCGTGTTTTTTTTAAATGTTTTGAAAACTTAATATTTATTGACATATAAATGATACATTGAAATGAAGTGTCTTACTACAAACAAATACACACGAAAGGTTAATTCAAATTTGTACACCACACGATTCCCTGCTCTCAATAATTGCCAGGATTGACATAAAAATGTTGCCTTTCAGTTCTTAAAATCAATTTCTTAAGGACATGTTTAGTTTTAATAGCTTTTATAAACAATTAAATACTGTTATGTTATGATAAATATATTATTTTAAATCAGGAGCAAAAATCTAACTCATAGAAATATAAAAAGTGATACAGTCTTACAGAACTCACCAGTGACGTGTAACATCTAGCCTCGGTGATGAGAAAAATCCCAGTTACGTTTAGTAGAGTTACCAGCAAGGTTTTTTGGGCCTTGTTCCTACAGTTTGTAAGTTTTCCTCACGTTTGCTCGTCTGTATTCTCGCGTTTATCCTGCTCTTTATTTACATGTTCCTGTAAATTAAAAAAAAAATGATCAAAATCTTATCAATTCAAAATATTATTATCAAGGAAATTATTTGTTGTATAATTAATTCGTAAATTTCTTATGTACCAATTATAAACGGATTAATTAAAACTGCACTAAAAGTAATGCAACTCAAATTATAAAGTGACATAATATCAGTTGCATAACTTAGTTATTGATACTCACTTCAAACAAATAACTACCAGAAATGAATCATTATTACAAACTATGATTAACACAACACATATTTTTATAGAACACTTATAAAATTATTGAATCGTTATACAATGCGATGTTGTTTTGACGTATTTCTTCCACGGAAGTCCAATAATTGCCGTCTTGACATTTAACGTTTGACGTCTGCCGATTTTCTGCGTGTTTGTGTACTTATCTTTATTTATTAATTTTTCCAGTTCTTGTGGTTTTCTCCACGACACACTACGCAAACTAGCAATGGCGCAACAATATTAAACCCGTCTAACCCGCAGGACCGGCTGGCGAGCACCGACATCAACGACAACGACGACGACCCCACGCCGCGCGACGACGGCGACAACAAGCACGGCACGCGCTGCGCCGGCGAGGTGGCCGGCATCGCCTTCAACAGCATCTGCGGCGTCGGCGTCGCCTACAACGCCAGCATCGGCGGTGAGCACGCGTCCGCAACCCCTTCCCAGCCCCCGCCCAGCCCGTAGGCCCGGACTGCACCGCAGGGGCGCGTTCACAGTGTTGGGGAGTCCGGGCCCTGCCCGGGGGGGGGGGGGGGGGGGGAGAGAGGGGGGGGGGTTTACGGGATATTTTAAAAAATCAGATGCAATATGGTAAGTTTGTGGCTTTCTGAGAGTCATTTATTTCTCTCTCTGAAGTCCAAAATGTATAATGTTATTAATCATAGGAATTATTACACGCTTTATATTAGCTTCACCTGTATGTTTGTATGTTTGTAACCGACTCCTTTGGGTGCGATTTTGACCCACTTTAAACGGCCAGATTTCATTCAAACTCTGTAGATTTATCGAGGACCGATGACAATGTACTAATTTGATAAGATTATTCCATTATTTTTAATGTAGAATTGTTAGTGAACAAAATACACTTTAATACCTATAAAGCTCACAAAATTAATTTTATGATTAAACTGGTGTTAATTTCAGATGAATATCACAACACAACTCGTACGTTAATTGTAAACTGTCCAAATCTGCAAGCGAATGTATAGTTTTATATCACTGCAAACTTCCTTCCTCAGAACGACAGATGCTTACAGTTTGTTTTTGTTGATTTACTTTTATTATAGTTTTCATAATAAACCTAATGTTTAATATGAATTATGTATTTTCAAACAGTCTTATTTCCAATGTTAGGTAGGCCCGGGCATATCCGGCCTACCCGTTGGAGACGCCACTGTTTCAACCACAGGAAAAAAAACATCATATGAACACCTGCTTACCGTGATCGCATCGCGGCTTACCTACTGTTTCAATCTGTGTGTGAATGCTTGTGTGACTGTTTTTAATGTCAGTAGTATGTAAATGTCGGTCTGGGGACAGGTTTCAGGCTGCGGTGTCGACCGCCATCTTGGATTGTGACATCATGCTGCCATCTTGGATGACCTTTACGCCGACGGAAATTTTGGGTCCGCCATTTTGTTTTCCGCCATATTGGATCCAACAGTTATTTTTTCTGCCTTGTTGGATCCAACAATTTGTTTTCACGCTATCTTGGATTCACCATTTTGTGTTCTAGAATATTCTTCCATCTTGTTTTCTAGAGTTTTTCAGCCATCTAACACCCCAATTACTAGTGTTGCAATTTTCGTTATGGATATCATCTTGATATTCCGTAACTTTCATCCAAACATTTCGGGAAAGATTTTTAAAATTTATAAAAAAACTAACAGAATAAAATTTTTAACATAGAAATTTTTCCGTCATTTTCGACATTTTCCACCATATTGAAATTCCATGATGTTTATATAATAAATTTGTAACAAATGTTAAAATTGATAAAAAAATTATTTGAAAATTTTTATAAAAACCCTACTTGCACCTTGGAGTCCTCGGTTTGAACCTGGAGAGGGCAAAATAAATGGCGATGGATACTTCTGCACGGAAGCCACCGGCAGACTGACTTCCCTACACTAATGCCAAGGTAGATATTACATTAATTAGTATGATGTCATGGCGGAAATCTTCTTTATGTCTGCTGGAGGCTGCTGCCGACATATTGTTTTCATGTGCTAGATGGTGCTGCTGCCACATCAGTTTAATATTTTATCCGCTAGAGTGCAGTATTCATTTATTGCCAAGGTGCCCGCCATCTTGGCAGACATCTTGAAATTCTGGAATTATTAAGCATAAATTGGGAAAAAATCACAAAAATCATCAAAAAAACCTTTTATATTTGTTATTGATTCCATCGTCTCGGTGCAATCCCAGACTGATGCAAAAAATTACTAATAAAAATGACAGGCTCGAGAAATAAAACAACAAAAGTACAAACAAAAATAATTAAATAATTTATACCAGGAAATTACTAACGTTTATAAATATATACAGTTTTCTTAAAATACAAAGCAAGTCCTTTACATATATTGACATATTTTCAGTTTATCAGGTTGACCTAATGGTACACCACATTTTTCACTCATAGAAATTTTTTAATTTCATTAAAAAGGCAGTGATATATTTCATGATGTTTTGCACATGGAATATTTGCTAATGCTTTGTTACAGAATATATAGTTGGGTTCCGACGAATGTTCAATCAGTCCTTTCCAAACCACATGTGCTTTGTCAAGTTTCTGTAGCATATAAACTGACTACAACACCTATTGCACTGATATTTAATGCGATCAGAGTTGTTATTACAATTGTGTATTACATAATCATGAAATTTCAAGTTTTTTATATTGTAAAAGTACGTACAGTCAGGTGATGGAACACCGTTAGCATTGCAACACTGATGAGACGTCAGCCATAGAAGTCTTCAAGGTGTGCTCCAATTTAGATATTGAATGCGTCGACATCTCCTGTAGTGCTGTCAACGTCGCCATCAGGCGCTTGGCTGCACGGTCTTTAAATACAACATTTTTTATTTGGGTGAATTATTTTTTATTGTTAAAAGCGCGAGGAACAAGTGTCCGCAGTTGGTTTTGTTAGGCGACTGTTCGGTTTCGTATTTGTAGCACAGTGTAATAGTCCGGCCCATGTATCGTCTAAGTTCTAGCGGAGGTCTTAAAATACCCAAACTTTCGTAGTACTCGGCCTTTTCCAAACTTTTACCCAGTGCGTGTCACGACCTGCCGAATCATATAAGTTAATAAGGGCACACTCATGAGTCTTTGGCTTGTTAGGTAAATTGTACCGCATAAAGACGCCTCGGAAATTATGTATTTTCATTTGGCGAGCATACTTGATTAAATCTATATTGATGAGCGGATGTTTCGGCAGAGAACTGGGATTTTCTTACATCTTTCTTTCTCATGCATCGACCTAATATGTGTGGTCGTAAGTAAAGTCTCACGCAGTTTTTTTTTTACACACGGCAATGGCTTCCATGCTGGCATTATCTCTTCGTGTTTCCTTCACCTGCTTGCATTCGTTCTCGGAAGAGTTGACTGTACGCACTATACCACTCGTAGCATCGATGGGGCCACTGAGGACGCCCAATGCTGGTAAAAGTTGTGGTAGAAATCCACCAGTAATCTTCTTGTATTTTAATCTGTCTTTTTTCTTGGCTTTTTGCACGCTTGCAACAGTCTTGCCCTTGGTATTTCGGGGCCTGACAAATACACATTCCTAATTTTGTCTTGGCCTTCATGATTTGGGATGAGACCCACGCCCCGATTTTCACTCCAATTCCCTCGCATGGTGATTTACTTATACCTTCGGCTTTCTGAGCCATTATCTCATCAGCTTGGTGCCGTGATTCCATACCCTTGCTGAGGAAATAGGCAATATTATGCTGTTTGCACTTTTCATCAAGAGAATTAATGCCCACGTCGCCTCGAGCTAGTCGTTTGGCTAGTTTCGTTCCTGGACTGCATAATCTGTAGCCTGGAATGTGTAGCTCGAAAGGCAGATTATTTATCAGCGAGTTTACAAGTACTGCACCGCTGTGTTTTATGTTTTCTACCTCTTCATTACGCAAAACTGAGCCTAAAGTATAAATATGGTTATTTTATACAATTTTGCCAGTCCAATGCAAGTCATCAAGCAAGAAGTGTGTTTGCCCGTGCGCATCACGCAAGACGACATAGCCAGTGCGCGCGAATCATGACATGTCTTACTGTTGCCATCTACTATACGATGCATAATGGTAGGCTCGTCTAACTGCGGCAAAACGTGCGATCTATTAAGTTTGTTGAAGGTTCCAAACGGCCTTAGGTTCGAAAACATGTGTCTCTATACCAAGATGTTGCAACAGCCAAAGTAACAGTGCCTAGCTACGATTCTACGATCGGTGAAAGGCACGAAGTACTTTCCGTTTACCGATAATGCGAATGTGCTGCCTGCTAGTGAAGCGAGAGTCAATTCCGTGATGTTTTTTGATGACGTCGTGTGCGAGAAACAAGGATTAATTTAAGTGTTATTTTCTATGGGCAGACACGCAAAAGTAGACTGCATTTACCTGTGCCAGACGTACAGTAGTATAACGAAACATCTGCTACGAGGCAACGCGAGCATCATAGTACTTTTTCGCATGGAAGATCTTAATTTACGCCACGCGTATGACGATCACGTAAACACTGAATTGACATTTCAGGAATTAAAAATCATGTGTTACTTGTGCCGTATAAACGAACACGGATTCTTAGTTATTGTCAAGATCTGCCCTCTATATAAAGACAGGTACAGACAAGATTTCGATCAGTTTATCGTCAAACATGAGTCATAGTACTTCGAAATTTAGTCGTAGCAGTCGTGACTTTCATACTTTTCTCGAGTCTCACGACGCCGATATTCGGAAATACATTTCGCTACTGGCTAAAAGAGTAGTAAGTGTGAAAAACGAATTACTAGAACACCTGATAGCAATCGACCAGCACGTGGAAGGCTCGGATTTCCGAATTGGCGAAATGATCGAAGTATCGAATGCGCAAAGACGCGACGATTTGAGGGTTTTTCAAAGTAGCCTGAATGCAGCACTAACTCACTTGGCACCGAAAACAGATCTTGCTAACCATGGGGAAGAGTTTCCTGCTGAAGAATAAAATGTATAAAAGGGAGATTTGCAAAATATTTTCAGCAAAACAATGTCGGAAATGGCCAGTGATGTTCATCGTGCTGTACAGTCTGGTCGTGAAAAATTTTTCTTGCTAAAAGAGTCAGACTTGGACGTGAAATGGAAAATTAAGAGTTGGTTAAACTAATTACTAGTCGACTCAATGAACTTAAAAATAGGAAAGAGCCACACATCATGGTAAGGACAGATGTTCGTGGTGAGATGCCAACTGGAAAAAAAGGAAATATGATTCAGCTCCAGAAGAAGAGGACTTTACGAGTACAGATTCTATGCACAAGAAAAATTTACGGAAACGTGGACACCAAATTAATGCAATGGTACGGCCATAATTGAGATCTTTCACGAGTCAGAATAATGACACGACCTACAAAGTGTACAGAAAACATAATAGGTGGTTCCTCAGTGCTAAAGAAATATACTTATTACCAGGAAATATCATATGTGTAGAAGAGTTCAAAACACACAGTACTCCAGGTATGTACAAATTGTTGTTTAGCAGGGAACCTAAAGGCTATACCCACGAAGATATGCAAGAGTATAATAATATTCTATTATTATTCATGCGCATTTTCGCGATAAAGATCCAGAAAGTGTCATATATAAAGAAGAAGATCTTGGAAAAAAAATCGTCATACTCGCCAATTTTTCAGTGAACTACATTGTGAAGGTTTATAGAAGCTAGAAAGAGGTCAGAATTTTGACTATGTGGATTGAGACGACCAAAACTAATTATTCGACAGGTTAATACTTTTACTTGCTTTGTTTAGTGCAGGAAACTATTCACACATCAACGAAATAGTCCCCATACTCTAAGAACTGAGGGATGCCGGCTACATACAATGAGTCGAGCCGGATTTGCACATGAACTTTATGCTCCTGCAAGACGAAAATACCTTCGCCGCAAAGTCAGTGGCGCGGACTTTATGATTTATTCCAGGCGAACCTTGTTGAGATGATACCATATTCCCGAATGAATAAATATTTCAAGTAAATGTTGATGGTCATCGATGTTTGTAGCATGTTCGTTTGGGTCAGACCTGTGAAATCGAAGAATGCGATCGACATAACCAAGGCCATGGCAGACATTTTGCGTGATGGATGTGCACCGTCGTACGTGCAAACGGATCTCGGAAAATAATTCTACAATGCGATTTTCAAGGCTTTGATAAAGAAGTTTGTCATCAAACACTACTCTACATTTAGTAATGTAAATGCCTCTGTTGTTTAAAGTTTTAACAGAACTTTTCGCACCAAGATGTGGCGACAGTTCACGGCTAATGGAAATTACAAGTGGCTGGATATCTTGCCGAAACTAACAAGCGAATGCAATTCCACAGTGCATTCTACCACGAAAATGAAGCCTAAGGATATGAAAGATAATCACCTCCTTCAAACTGTGTTTTCCAACACGAAGAAGGAGGATCCAAGAAAGCGTAAAGCCAACGTCGGTGACATTGTGTGGATCTAATGGCTAAAAAGTGTCTTCGAGAAAGGTTTAATTGCAAATTGGAGTAGGTACCTAACTTTTCCGTGTGACCCACGTTCGTGAATCGGAGCCTAGGACCTACTACCTCGAACATTTGGAACACAAGCCGATTCGTGGTGGCTTCTATGCCGAATATATTCAGCTTACTTAATTTTTGTTCTTGTATATTTTACATAATAAGTTTTCTAGTTGTAATTTGGTTGTTTCTATTTATCCAACCTGTCATTTTTATTAGTATTTTTTTTGTATCAGTGTAGGTTTGAACCAAGACGATACAATAAATAATTTTTAACAAGTTTTTTTGGATTATTTTTGGGAGTTTATCAAATTTCTATGTAAATAATCAGAAAAGTTCAATATGGCAGCAAGATGGCGGGCGGCCTCGCACTAAATGAATACTGAACTCTAGTGGGTAAAAAGTTAAACTTATATGGCGGCAGCACCATCAATCAGACGAAAATATTATGTCGGCAGCGGCCTCCAGCAGACATAAACAAGATGGCTGCCATGACATAATACTGATGTAATATCTACCTTGGAATTAGTGGTGACTTCCGTGGAGGGAGGATCCAACGCCATTTTTAATCTGCCCTCGTCAGGTTGACCGAGGACTCCGTGCGCAAGTAGGTATTAAATATTTAATAAATTTTAATCAAATGAATTTTTTTATTAATTTTAAAATTTTTCTCACTTTTATGAGTTTTAAATTATTGAATCAATATACTGAACACTTATCAAAATGACGGTATTTCAAATTATTAAATAATTTTTTTATAAATTTTAAATTTTGCCCTGTTTTTGATTTAAATTTTGGATTTTGAAGATGGCGGCAGTAATGGAAATTGCCAAACGAGAGAATGGGACATTAGATTGCAGAAAATGCTACAATTCAAAATGGCGGGAAAAAATGGCGGAATATTCCATATACCAACATGGCATTTCCAAAAATGGCGGTAAAACCAAATGGCGGATCCAATATGACCACTGGGGTCAAGGTCATCCTGGACCGACACCTATTTTAATCTTGTTTTGTCAACGTCGGATTTTTAAAGTGTTAAATACCTTCCATCACGTGTAGGTATGCCTGTGCTAAATTTTAATTTTCTTTGTTTACGTAACATTTATATAACTGTATCAACTTAATTAATCTTTCATTTTTGGTTACGATCACTTAGACGTGAGAAAAACCTTCACTTCCGAAAAAAAAACTAAGTAACTTTCGAATTTTTGCGAGATTTTTATTTACGTAACACACCTAACCTAATTCACATTTTACTTTTACAACAGTAAGGAAAAATAGTCCAAAAATGCACGAGCGCGGATTATTCGTGCGCCTGACTCTAGGTCAATGAACAGTAGGTCCCTTAGATCAGTGACGGCTAACTTCACTCTTGTCGAGGGCAGATATCATTTTTGAAACCCGCCCGAGGGCCAGACACACACGAATTAATATTAAATGTCTTACAATTTTTTAATTGCAATATTATGTAGAATAACCAATAAATATAATATGTTCAATGTAATAAAGAAACAAAAAAAAATATTTCTTGTTAATAGTATTTATAAAAAAACTTAAATCTGAGAATAGCTACTAAGAAACGATGAAAATATTATTTTTCATTATTTCTGTGGGAATAGTTTGGCTTCACAGTAGTGTCTGCTGACACCTAATTCTACATATATGTAAACGAAGACGGCTAACAAGGAATGTTTACAGATATTTCTTGGTCCTAGTTAGGGGTGTATTTGTGTCAGTGAGGCATGATACGTGCGACGCTCGCTGAAACTTTTAGCGCGCTGTCTTCTCGTCGTGCACAGGGCGACAATGGGATTTGAGAGGTAGTCATAAAATTTTATGGCGGAGAAATGTAGAAAACGTTGTAATTCATGTCCCTTGGGAGCTTTCAAGAATCTGTATACGATATTTTATGTTTTATCATTATTTTGAAGTCACGTTTTTGAACCATTTTAACTTTCCTAAAAACTAAAAAAATACAGTTTAAAAACGAAATACGGAAAAAGAAGTACTCAAATGCCCTTAGTATGTACTTTAATATGTTACGTAAACACACAGCAGTCTGATACTTCGAACGTTTTCAAATCACGTGGTTTTTGTTGAAGCTCTGCACACAGTATGAGTGCTCTGGTAGGCGGGTCTCTTTTAAGGCTGGGTTCATAAACTATGTAAGCAAAGAAAGAAATACGCAAAATATTCAGAAATAATATTTTAGAATACCAGTTTATAAACTAGCGCAACGCTGCAACGCATTCAATACAACTTTATCGCGTGTTAGGTTGCGATTTCTAAGGCAAAATTGGAAGAAAAGTGTTCCGAAAACTTTAAAAGCTGCATACGTTATGCGCATAGAAGTTCACGATGTTATTTATTATATTTTATATATATATATATATATATATATATATCATATTAACTTTTGTTAAACTTCCATAACGTAATAGAATAACACTTTTTAAACTCAAATTATTGACAATTTCTTTGTTTTTAGTGATAAATATTAAAAAAAAAAAAGGCCCCGGGGAAAGAATATGATTTCTATTGTTTTATGTTTTAAAGTTAATTGGTTGTGACATCTTGCGATCTGTGTGATTTATAAACGACTGTGAGTTCCTTGCGTTGCGTCGTTGCGTCGTTGCGTTCCTTGCGTAGTTTATAAATCCAGTCTTAAGGTTCGGTCTCACTCGCGTTGTTAATTTTTTTCGACATAAATTTCAAGTAAGGGCTATTTCTGAAATTTTAACTCGATACCTCCCTTGCAGTTGAGGTTCTGTCACCGATACTCAGTGTAAAAATTTAATGGGTTTAAAAAGGCGCGCAAGTTTTCGTAATCATATTAATCAATTGCGCCCAAGATATTACACTAAGTGAGTATATGAAAATTTCCGAGGTAGAAAAACAAATGTACAATGTTAAAATTTTAGAAAAAGGCTTTAAAAAAATGTAATGACGAAAAAAAAAATATCGTGGCGCTGAGATCGGGCCATAATTCCCATTATACAATGACACGTAAACGGAAACGGATCACGTACACGGAAACGGATCTCACGGAACAGAGTTTCTACAACGGCGCGCAGACGGAGACGGACTAGCTCGGCAATGTGCTGAGATCTTCCGCATGAGTTGCTCCGTGCGACCAACAGAAGGCGAAGGTACTTGGCTGCGGTGGTAGCCATGTTTAGGTTGTGAATACGTTAAAAAAATTGTTTCAAGTACAAGAATATCTAGCGTTATATTTTCAGTTAGTCGTTATTTTTTTTGTTGTACATGCCAATTCTGCCCCCGCTATGCAGGGGCGCAACAACTAAATTTCCAAAAAGGGGGGGGGGGGGCAATATACCTTTTTATAAAGAATAATTGATCCCCCCTCTTGAAGCGGGGGGTCCCCGGGAAAATTTGTATTTGAAGGTGGAAAATGGTGCTATTTAAGCAGTTTTACTATCTAAAAATTGATTACACGGCACTTTCTTTGCCCCCGTTTGCCCCCACTTCAAGGTTTCAGTGGGAGGGGTTGTTGCGCCCCTGCCGCTATGACCTGGAAGCAGTCCCGTGGTCGCCGGACGCGAGGGTCTCTGCCCGCAGGGGTGCGCATGCTGGACGGCACGGTGAACGACGCCGTGGAGGCGCGCGCGCTGGGGCTCAACCCCGACCACATCGACATCTACAGCGCGTCGTGGGGCCCCGAGGACGACGGCAAGACGGTGGACGGGCCGGGCCCGCTGGCGCGCCGCGCCTTCATCTACGGCGTCACCAAGGTAGCCTCCGTCACTTCATCATCACCAGAGACCGGACAAATTCCCGGATTCATTTCACGATATGATAGAATCCAAACAACTGTACCCTTATATTGCTTCTCCGATTGGCTCACAGTTTATCTGAAGGACTTTGAGCCAGTGAAAAAACTTTCAACCAAAAAAGTATCGAATCGCAAGCTTCCCAGTTGACAGGTGTCACGAGTCAATAGCCAATTAGCAGGTGGCATTTGCTCGAGTGTGTAGGGGATTTTGGAGTCTATCCTAGAGGTCATCCAAAGCGCGAGTTTTTCCAGTCTCTAATGATTAGTTATACTCTGCTGCATTTCTTCTTGGCTCGCAAGACGTTATCTGTAGAGCTGCGAAAGGTCACAAAAGAGATCTAATTCATGCTCACGTTTTTACCGCTAGTAGACACTCTTTTGAAAAAAATTCGACACTTGACATAAAATGCCATCATGATAAACTTTATAGGAAAAGCCCTTGAATAAAATTTCAAAAATTAAAACGAATAAAACTTGTCTTTGTCACGTCTCCCTCCGAGGTTATCTGAGCGAGACGTAGTTGGCGTTGTCGTGAGAAACTGGGTTTCGTTAGAATAACACCTCCCACCTCCCCCAGACATGTTTCGTTCACGCATTCATTCTGTGAATTCTCCATTTTTATCTCATCAACCCGATGTCGACGGGACCTTACTTGGCCTTACACGTTTTCATTTGTAACAGTTGCAAGAAGGGCTGCGTTTGATTTTAATTTTGGGGATTTTTCGACCGGGATGGCGGTTAGAAGTTTCTTCCAAAATGTTCCCACTAGCGAGAATACACTACAGTTCCCACGTGCGATCACGACAGTCCCCTTTGCTATGTAAGTACGTGCAGGTTTGAGTTTTAAGTGTTTCATTCGGTTGTTCGATATAAGTGACAATAATTAAATAAAAGAATATACGATTTCGAATCTTATCCGAAGCCATCTTTACAATAAGTACAAAAATATCTCATGGATAGTCAATAATTTTTTTTCACTAATTATCTTAAAAAACAAATGAATGATATGGTGTAAACTCATATTACGTACTTATACTCTCTTGAGCGAAAAAAAAAAAAAAAAACAAGGGAAACATTTGTTTGTTTTAAAAATAGCCCGTACATCCATATTATTATTATTATTTTACTAATGAAAAGACCGTCGGCATTACCACCTGTAAAATGATTATTTAAATCGGTCAGATTTTGATAAGTATATTTGGAAGTGACCCTTATTTTGGGAGTATTTTATGGTATTAACTAATCACAAACATGAAAAAAAAATGTACTCTTAAAAAATAACTCATTTGTAAACAGTTACCAAGAAATAACTACAAAAAATATATTGTAACTTTGTTCAGTATATGGCCATAGTTATTTTTGCATATATGACATACAGTTTTTCAAGATAATACTGAGTATTTCTTACGAAAATTGACGCATAATTTTGTATTTTAATTGATGTTTCTTCCAAGCATATTTTTTTAAACCACTGGAAAAGACAATCGAATATTCAACATTTTAAATTTATTTTGTTGTATCATGCTTATTAATGTGCGCATTTAATACTGGGAAGCTATCCAGGGAACGGTTTGCAAATAACCTTAACTATTGGAGGTACCGGGACAACGCACAGCATAAATTCCCGGGAGATAATCCTCTACCCAGTATTACTGCAAACACTATTCTGTAGCGATACAGTTGTTTTCATGTTAATGTAGATACATGTTTACAAATATCTGGAAATTTACATGACTATTATTTATGTTCCATTTACAAAAAAAAAAAAACTAAAATGCACGCATGATACCTTTCGTTCATGCTAATTCTTGGTCGTCGTTCGCACGGAACGTGTTATTCGGTGTCAGTTTGGGGAACAACACGAACAGCTTCGCGCTCTCCCCACCAGGATGCAGCGTGACTCTAGGGGAGGGGGAGGGGACAGGACTTCTTCTCTTCCCCCTCGACCGCGACCCACACCTCAGAGCCCGTGGCGTGGCCGACAGCAATGCGACTTCTTCACAGGACGTGTCCGTATGCCCCGCCTCGGTGACATTCACGGGCTTGAAATATTCGTGTAATATTACATATGTTTGTGAATTTGTACATCTACATGAAAACAACTGTAGGCTATATCTACAAAATACGTTTCGTAATAATACTGGATTCATATTCTCACCCGGGCATTTATGCTTTGTGTTGTGTTTCCTGAATAGTATTTCCAGTACTAACCGCGTACATTAATAAGCATAATAAAACAAAATAATCAAATTATTTAATATGCTATTATCTTTTCCATGGTTTAAAAAATAAATTATGCATGAATGAAACATCAAATAAAATATAAAATAATTTCCATGCGAAAAACTTTAGTAGGCCTACCTATTATCTTCAAAATCGCACTTCAAAAATAAAAAAAATAACAATAACCACGTGTTGTACAAAACTACAGTATCTTTCGTTTCGTGTTACAAACTTTTTTCTTGGCAACTGGTATCCAAAGGGATCTTTTGTAAAAGTACAGCAATATTTTTTTTTCTTTGTGGCACGATGACATTGCTGTCGGAAGGGGCGACGATGTCGTTTAGTAATTGGACACGACTCCTCTAGCTCAACTCACACTAATGGAAATGTTGAGGAGGATTTAGTCCCCTAAATTTTGGGCATTACCGGAAGTAAATATTACCTTACCAAGCTTCCAAACCTAATTACCACCTCCTGATGTCTACTGTTAGAACCGTTGGAAGAACCTGGGTGATATTCCACGGGATAAACTACTACTGTCATAGTTATTCCTCACTCCCTGATGTTGACATCAAAAAGTGTCTAAGCCTAGATCCCAACCCATTTCTAGCGGTACAGAGTAAAATGGAAACCACTACAAACGTAGGGTTTGTATTAGTAAAATCATGATGATTTTACTTAATCCCCTTTAAAGCATTACAAATAAATAAAGAAGACAATCTCCTGGACTTAACATACAGGGACCAAATACCAGGATACATTTGCTAAAGGGAAACTAAAGCAACATTTTCAAATGTGTTTGGGTAAAACTACTTGCAATTGTGTGATTGTCAAACTATGTCTTCGTTAGAGAAAAATGTATTCCTTAATGGAATCCCAGGATTCGACAGTGACTAGCTGCTATAAATAGTTTTCTTTGAGAAGTAATTGGAATTTGGCATTGAAATTTTTTTGTCAATGACTACGACTGTAGTAGTAGACACTATGTTATGGTCATTGTGTGATCTATGCTGTAACGAAGGAAAATTTCCAATATTAAGCTATTAAAGATGTAAATGGCAGAAAATATGTTGAACTTCACATGTCGTATTTAGGTATCTACTCCTCCTTAAGGCGCAGATATGTCAGCGGTTACTCAGCCTTTTTAAACATTAACGCAAATGTGCGATTACAGCACTAGCAACGTTGCAAATTTTATATTTTAGCGGGCGTAAAATAATGTTTATGAATATTTTGAAAGTGTTATTAGAGTCTTGCGCCCTGATATATCGCTGGAATGAAATATGGCCGGATGATACGTTCTTGCACAACAACCAGTTTATAATTCCCACGAAGAGTTGGGTTTTGAATGTCGCTCGCGCGCACACACCGGAAGAGACCTGCACGGACACGGATATCCACCGATTAATTGCGGTCATTTCACGCTGTTATCGTAACTGCTGCTGTGCGTTCAAATGTAGTGTTGATAACCAAATAATAAAAAAAACCTAACGAACAGCAAAACCAAGCTACGAAGTTTTATTTCGCGTTTGTGTATTGTCAGTTCCGGAACGTAGTTTATCGCTCGCCCGCCCACAAACATGTACGGTCACAACAAATTTTTGTTCGTTTCTCTCGCACTTGCGCGTCCATTGTCCGTGTTTCCGTCAGCAAGTGGTTGATTGATTGCCGTAATGTTCCGAAATGGTTCAGTCTGGTAGCCTCTATCTCCAGTAACGGTTGCTTACTTCAATATTCAAATGTTCAGAATTTCAACTATACAAAATTATAATTTCTTATTTGTATTCTATTAAATTTCGAATGCTTGCACTCCGAAGTAACGAATATTCGAGTTGTAATCTAAGCAATCTTATCGTGCAACGATAAAATTTGAGACTAAGAGTCATTGTTATATAATATAAATTTGTATATTCCAGTTTAAATATATTAATTGGTCTGGTATAACTTACTGCCTTGAGTTTATTCCAACAACTGCACGAACAGAAAACTGCTAAATTCAGACTCGGGAACAAATTGTAATCCGGTCTTTTTTATAAGTTTAAAACGGCAAGCGAACAATAAGTAGTTTTCAACAACTACAAAAAATGTCAAATTGATATATTTATTTTATATTTGTGTTTAAAACTAAGAAATACAATATACAAATATCAATTTTAACGTCTTTTAAACCATTATAAAAATGTTGGAAGAAACAAATTTGTCTTCATTCTTTATATTGTAATTCAATATTTGTATTCGATAAATATCTATTCATGTTCGATTTTAACTAACACTATGACTTACATTGGTTAAGCATGGTCCTCCATGTCATGTGGACTGCGCTCTGAAATTTTCGCATATCGGTGTTTTAATTGGGGTTTTTCTTGAAACTCTTCGTCAGACCCGATGTAAGGAAGGCATGCTTCGTTTCAACCCAGACTGTTGTGGCGGCAGAATGAGACATTAAAGATGGCGGTTGTTGAGGACATCCTAAACATGTGAAAGCTTGAAAAGTCTTCGCTGCTCGAAAAAGGTGTTTTGTATACAGTTGGAAGAACCACTTACATATTACTTCTAAAATAATTTTTTTTTGTACGTTTCACTATTTAAGAACGTTCTTGAATTTTCAGAAAGGTTATTTGGTAGAAATTATTACATATATATTTCACAAATAAGCAATTAATAACGACTAGAGACCGGAAAAATTCACGGATTCGTTTCGCGGTGGGCTAGAATTCAAACAGTTGTACTTTTGACCTGCATCTACTATTGGCCCACAGTTTATGTGAAGGACTCTTAGTCAATGAGAAACTCTCATCAATAAAATTATCGAATCACAGGCAACCCAGGTTAGTTATCTCTCAAGTGAGCGGCTAATGAGCAGGGAGACTCTTATCCAAGTTGCACAGGATTGTGGAGTCTACACTGTTAAATATGTTCATCTTAAATTTACGAAGACCTCTGGTTAAAAATTATCCAGGGATATTTGTAAAATTACGGGCACTGAGTTCATTTACTTTGATCATGAATCCAAAAGAACATTCTTGGTACATTTCCAAAACATTCAAAAACTGGTTAAGTTTGCAGTAAGAACAGTCTTCTTTTGTCCATGTGTCCATTTGTTTAGAGCGAAACATGCAACTTGGAAGTTGTAATACGACGTAGATTTTACGAAGTATTCCAGTTTCAGTTATTTGAAATTATTTGAGATTCGTTTATTTGAGTAAAATTATTCTTTTAAAAGTCTGTAAATTGACTCTAATTTTTAACAGTGTACCCTAAAGGCCATTGGAACCGCGAATTTTTCCAGTTCCTGATAATGAAACGAACGAATTTCGGAGATATGTTTCTCAGGCAACATTTTAAAAATTCGATAACATATTAAAATTGAAATGTAACGGATGTGTTGGATTCATACAGTGCTTCTTGCTTTTTTTTTTTTTTGCTTTCAGGGGCGTAAAGGCAAAGGATCCATATTTGTTTGGGCGTCTGGCAACGGAGGCAACCACATGGACTCTTGCAATTGCGACGGGTACACGAACAGCATATTTACCCTCTCTATATCCAGCGTCACCCAGGCCGGGTGAGTTACAAGAAATTGCGATACTCTCGAACAGCAAATAAGAGAATTGTGAAGTATTTAATAGTTCGGTAAAATATAATTATTTTCTCGTGACAAATAAAGTATAAATACCTTTTATTATGTTTGGCAGTTTTTATGTAGTTATGATTAAAAAAACATGTTTTTAATTTTTTATTGTAAGGTAGAATATATGTAAAATATATATGATATATTGTTTTATGTTTTACAAAACTTTTTCAATTATTTTATATACGCTGTACTTGTAATTTTATTTCTGCTTGAACAAAGGCCACTCGTTCATTCGCTGCTGCTCACTTGACGAATTTCACCGGAGAGCTGTCTACTGTGACACACGTGATTCGATATTTCTTTGGCTGAACATTGGTTCGGAGTCTTCCACATACACTGTGGGCCAATCACGAAAGAAGTCCAAAAGTACAAGTAACTGAAGAAAAAAAATTGGTTGTTTTTAAAGTCGGTTTACGGACGATAGTTTAACGTGACAACGTAATAACAAAACATTGATGAAATGATTGCATACTTTTATGAATAAAATTGAATATTTTTTATTGAATTATCACTATTTTGTATGGAAACAAAGAAGGAGTGAAATGAAATCTATAATTAAATTGATAAATTTACTTTTATTTGCACTCATTCATTCAAATATGTTTATTACTTTAACGAAGAGATTAATTTAACTATAACTTTTATACATGTTTGCTATTTAACTTCTTCCGATCTGTGTTATTCTGTTAAGGATAGGACGATGATAGGAAAAGTAGGAAACGAATGGGAGTGTTTCAAGTTAAATGTGCCTCGAAAAAGTCAAATCGATGGTTGTTCCAATCGAGTGGAAGAGAGATAGATGCGGCGCAAGCGTACAATGAGCGTAACGGGACACAGTGTAACGGGACAATGTGCGTTACGGGACACTTTTTAATGCATGCAGCTGGCGTTCATCGATTTATTAGACGTTGTCACGTCAAAAATTTTCCGAAAGTCACAACATGGTAACGGCTTCAATAGATATTATTATTTTTTTTTTTTAAATCTACCTAATAAGAGTTAGTCTTTCATTTTTCGCCAGTGAATTTTTTTGTTGAAAATAAATTTATAATACTTAATTTAACGTATATTTTATATATTTAACTCAACGGGTGACGGCATTGACAATTATAATAGTTATAAGTAAATTGAAGTGGAACTGAAGTTAATGTCGAGACCTTATTTTATAACCCCTTATTCCCTTCAAGCCCCATTAGAGAGAGAAGGTAATAAGGCTCTCCTTAGGAGAGAACTCGTCATAACAGAGTGCATCTTAGAAGTATTCATTGTGATTGTTTCGCGATACTACGTCAGCCTAAGACGATGCATTTCACATAGAATTTACCGACAGAAGGATGGAATATCGCCAGCAGCAGGCAGCACATTCCCGCCACTTACTTAAGCTTTGGACATTTGGTCGTAACCACGAGGGCATTGAATTGGAATATAGTGACGAACTAACAAAAGAATACCTTCGTTTTTAATACGTGTATCAGAGATTTGTAAGTAGTTGAATCACATATAGTTTGGTTACTATTAACGTTTTAACCTCCACAGTTCCTGCGCTGCTTGGGCAAACGTAAGCAAGTTGTTCCTCTCCTGAGAGCATGAGAACCAATGTCTGACAACCTCGCAACGCTAATGGTCTCGGTCGCCAACGTTACCTCTCCGACGGCTAAAGCGTGCTATTGTAAAAACACGCTTTAGACCACGGGTGAATTTACAATGTTATTTCGCATATTCACAGGATGTCAAATTAGACTTGGTGCACGTATGCGTTTGCTTCACGTTGAAGATTGGATTGCAGTGCTCTTAACGCGCCCTTGACTTTCCTTAACAGTAGTATAGGATAGCCGGAGCTGGGACTGGCTTCTGGCTGTGGATTGATGATTGTCAGTCCGCCATCTTGGATTGTGACGTCACGGCGGCCATTTTTGACTCAAAATTCCTGAAAATTCCGCAAAAATGACTCAAAATGACTCAAAATTTCCCGTTTTCGAGGGAAAAATTCCCGATTCGAGGGAAAATTAGGATTTCGAAAAACCACAAAAGTCATTTTGCATTAAAAACCACGAAATTCCTGATAGAGGCTTAAGCATCCTTAACTCAAGCCTCAGTTAAGCCTCTTTTAGGATTATGACGTCACCGTTGCAATTTTCGTTACACCCGCCATCTTGAAAATCCGCAATTTTTATGTTAGAAAATCGGGAAAAAATTTAAAAATCATAAAAAAAGTATTTGATCGAATTAAAAAAATATTAAAAACCGCTGTTGCAGTTATCGTTACGGTCGCCATCTTGGATTATATAAATGTTGCATATTTCGTTACACCCGCCATCTTGGTTGAGTACCATGTCATTCTTACACTTTATGTTACGACCACCATATTGGATCCTATTAATGTTGCAATTATCGTTATGGTCGCCATCTTGATATTTAGTCACCATCTTGAAATTTAGACGCCATCTTGGAAATCCGTAATCTTTATGTTAGAAAATCGGGAAAAATTCCAAAATTCAT
Organism: Bacillus rossius redtenbacheri; assembly: GCF_032445375.1. Taxonomy (NCBI): domain Eukaryota; kingdom Metazoa; phylum Arthropoda; class Insecta; order Phasmatodea; family Bacillidae; genus Bacillus; species Bacillus rossius. The sequence continues at coordinate 152,889,956 of NC_086330.1, forward strand.
CAAAAAATTAACTTAATAGAATTCTGATTGATTATATCGATTCCCGTCCTTGGTTAGAAACCGGTGAGGGCAAAAAATCAAAAAAAAATCAGATCCTTCCTCCACAGAAGCCACCTACAGACTGACCTACCACCACCAATAACTAGGTATTTACCATCAGCTGGTATGACGTCATGTTCGCCATCTTGTCTTTGTCCGCTGGAGGCAGCCATCTTGTTTTCGTCTGCTAGAGTGTGCTGGAGACACGTTAGTATAATGTTCTGTTCACCATAACTTTGACCTTGACCTTGAACTTTGACCTTGACCTTGAACTTTGACCTTGACCTTGAACTTTGACCTTGACCTTGAACTTTGACCTTGACCTTAAACTTTGACCTTGACCTTAAACTTTGACCTTGAACTTGAACTTTGACCTTGACCTTGAAAATTGACCTTGGCCTTTGACCTTGACCTTGAACTTTGACCTTGACCTTGAAATTTGACCTTGACCTTGAAATTTGACCTTGAACTTGATGTCCATCACGGATCCGTCATTTTATGTTCAGTTCATGCTAGTGGTCATTGACACCATCATGTTTTCGTCTGCTGGAGGACACCATATTGTGTGTACTCGTCTTACCATCATGCTAGTTTTATTCTAACATGCTACAGTGCAGTAATCATTTATTATTACTGAGGTGCCCACCATCTTGAAATTTAACCGCCATCTTGAAATCATGTAATTATTTAGCTAGAAATGCGGGAAATATTCCAATAGTCTCCGAAAAAATCAATTATTAATTTACAAATTGAATCGATGGATCCCTGTCCATGGTTCGATTCTTGACCAGAGACAGTTGTAACTAATTATTAAATAAATGTTAGGTTCTGTTTTCCATTACCTTTCGCGGAGTTTATTAATCATTCACTCTACGAAAATCAACTCAAGTCAATATACCGGACCAAAGAATTAATACAGTGCCGATTAGCCTATTATGAAAGTTTAATTTTTCAATAATCTGAATAACATATAAGCCCTTCATGTACAAAGCCACACATATAGATCAATTGTCTTCAGTCCATGAGACCGAGTCATGTCATTATCAGACGTATAGACTAGTCATTTCAGGACCACATGACCTTCGTAATCCATCGTGACATTTTTATACATTCTAAAGGACCAAGTAACCTTGTAAAATATTTTAGTAACACCAAGAGGTGATAAACTAGTAAATATTCAATCACTACATTTTGTGCTACGCGCAATCAACAAAAAAGGAAGCACCAACAACGAAAAGACAGCACCACCAACGAAAAGACAGCTCATTTGGAAGCACCGACAACGAAAAGGCAGCACCGCCAACGTAAATACAGCACATTTGGAAGCACCGACAACGAAAAGACAGCAGCGACAACGAAAAGACAGAACATTTGGAAGCACCGACAACGAAAAGGCACCACATTTGGAAGCACCGACATCTAAAAGACAGCACCGCCATCGAAAAGGCAGCACATTTTGGAAGCACCGACAACGAAAAGGCAGCACCGTCATCGTAAAGGCACGGACCGCAAAACCGGGTCATGTCAATATCAGACATATAGACCATGAACTCACTACACACAGGAAAAACGAATGTACACGCAGGAAAACGGAACGTACACGCTGGAAAACGGAATTTACACTCAGGAAAACGGAATGTACACGCAGGAAAACGGAATATACACACAGGAAAACGGAAGGTACACGCAGGAAAACGAACGTACACGCAGGAAAACGGAACGTACACGCAGGAAAACGGAATGTACACGAAGGAAAACGGAACGTACACGCAGGAAAACGGTTCGTACACGCAGGAAAACGGAATGTACACGCAGGAAAACGGAATGTTCACGCAGGAAAACGGAACGTACACGCAGGAAAACGGAATTTACACACAGGAAAACAGAAAGTACACGCAGGAAAACGGAACGTACACGCAGGAAAACGGAACGTACACACAGGAAACGGAACGTACACGCAGGAAACGGAATGATCACAGGCTCCAAAATTCATTGGCTCCAATATTCATTGACTCCAATATTCATTGGCTCCAATATTCATTTGCTCCAATATTCATTTACTCCAATATACATTGACTCCAATATTCATTGGTTTCAATATTTATTGGCTCCATCAGTCATTGTCACCAACAGTCTTTTGGTTCCAAAGGTCTTTTGGCTCTAAATATATTTGGCTAGAATTCTTCGAGTCTAAGAGACTATGAGGCCACATGGCTACGAGTCTAAAATGATCTAGATATTTACGAGTTATACACGGCTTGCGAGGCTAGAGCTACGAAGCTTCTAGTTCACAAGTTTACGTGACTGCGAGGATACAGGTCTACAAGTCTACATGAGTACTTGACTACGAAGCTACTCGTCTACAAGGCTCCAATTGCAGCATCTGTCTTCGTCAGAATTATCTCTCTTGCTCCAACTGCACCACCACCATTATGTTATAAGATTACATGGATACTTGCTAACGTAGCTTCAGGTCTACGAGGCTCCAATGCATCATGACTACGCGACTTCAAGCAATGAGGTTACGAGACTACGTGAATACGAATCTTCAAGTTTACGAGACTGCGAGGCTACAGAGCTACGAAGCCTCTAGAAAAAGAGTTTACGTGACTGCGAGGATAGAGGTCATCAAGTCTACATGAGTACTTGACTACGAAGCTACTCATCTACAAGGCTCCAGTTGCCGTATCTGTCTTCGACGGAATTTTCTCTTTTGTTCCAACTGCACCAACAGCATTATGTTATAAGATTACATAGATACTTGCCTACGTAGCTTCAAGTCTACGAGGCTCCATTACATCATGTCTACGCGACTACGAGCCATGAGGTTATGAGACTACGTGACTACGAATCTTCAAGTTGACGAGACTGCGAGGCTACAGAGCTACGAAGCCTATAGAAAACGAGTTTACGTGTCTGCATGGATACAGGAATACAAGTCTGCATGAGTTCTTGACTACGAAGCTACTCGTCTACAAGGCTCCAATTACTACATTTGTCTTCGACGGAATTTTCTCTTTTGCTACATCTGCTCCATCAGCATTATGTTATAAGATTACAAGGCTACTTGCTTACGTAGCTTCAAGTCTACGAGGCTCCAATGCATCATGACTACGAGACTACGTGCCATGAGGTTACGAGACTATGCGATTGCAAGTCTTCAAGGTTACGTGATCGCGAGGCTATAGGACTACCAAGCTTCCAGAACGTATGGTTACGAGACTGCATGACTAATTGGCGGCGCGGCTACGTAACTTCATGTCTCTAACTGACTACAATAGCACTATTCAGTGGTGAGAGTTAATTTATCTCATGAAAAGGTACTTGCTGCAAGTAGTTCCGCTTTTCAACATCAGATGACGTCACGTGTTGCTTGCAGGTAAATAATATTTATTTCTTATATGCGGGATGCTCACTATCGATCGCATAAGAAGGATGGCTTCGTTAGTCTCCAAGGAGAAGGAAGTTCGTCCTTCCTGCTAGTGCTTCTCAGATTTCTCACGGTCCGCCATCTTGGATTGCGACGTTACGGCGACCATCTTTGATGGGTGTGACCTTGACCTTTGACCGAAACCGCAGGAATGATCGCAAGCACTCGGATTAATCATCAAAATATTGATAAGAATAATCAGAAGCACACGGAGAAAACCATCACAATATTGATAAGAATAATCAGAAGCACACGGAGAAAAACCGACACATGTTTTCTTTGATATCATAAAATTACAGGAAAAAAATTTAAAAATAAAAATAAATTTATTAAAAAAATTAAAAAAATTAAAAAATTCATAAACTGATTCTGCTAGCTTGTAAACTTATCATTGTTGAGCAAAGATAGAGATTTAGTACAAGCCAGAATTTTATGTACTCATGTAGACTTGTAGACCTGTATCCTCGCAGTCACGTAAACTTGTGAACTAGAAGCTTCGTAGCTCTAGCCTCGCAAGCCGTGTATAACTCGTAAATATCTAGATCATTTTAGACTCGTAGCCATGTGGCCTCATAGTCTCTTAGACTCGAAGAATTCTAGCCAAATATATTTAGAGCCAAAAGACCTTTGGAACCAAAAGACTGTTGGTGACAATGACTGATGGAGCCAATAAATATTGAAGCCAATGAATATTGGAGTCAATGTATATTGGAGTAAATGAATATTGGAGCAAATGAATATTGGAGCCAATGAATATTGGAGTCAATGAATATTGGAGCCAATGAATTTTGGAGCCTGTGATCATTCCGTTTCCTGCGTGTACGTTCCGTTTCCTGTGTGTACGTTCCGTTTTCCTGCGTGTACGTTCCGTTTTCCTGCGTGTACTTTCTGTTTTCCTGTGTGTAAATTCCGTTTTCCTGCGTGTACGTTCCGTTTTCCTGCGTGAACATTCCGTTTTCCTGCGTGTAAATTCCGTTTTCCAGCGTGTACGTTCCGTTTTCCTGCGTGTACATTCGTTTTTCCTGTGTGTAGTGAGTTCATGGTCTATATGTCTGATATTGACATGACCCGGTTTTGCGGTCCGTGCCTTTACGATGACGGTGCTGCCTTTTCGTTGTCGGTGCTTCCAAAATGTGCTGCCTTTTCGATGGCGGTGCTGTCTTTTAGATGTCGGTGCTTCCAAATGTGGTGCCTTTTCGTTGTCGGTGCTTCCAAATGTTCTGTCTTTTCGTTGTCGCTGCTGTATTTTCGTTGTCGGTGCTTCCAAATGTGCTGTATTTACGTTGGCGGTGCTGCCTTTTCGTTGTCGGTGCTTCCAAATGAGCTGTCTTTTCGTTGGTGGTGCTGTCTTTTCGTTGTTGGTGCTTCCTTTTTTGTTGATTGCGCGTAGCACAAAATGTAGTGATTGAATATTTACTAGTTTATCACCTCTTGGTGTTACTAAAATATTTTACAAGGTTACTTGGTCCTTTAGAATGTATAAAAATGTCACGATGGATTACGAAGGTCATGTGGTCCTGAAATGACTAGTCTATACGTCTGATAATGACATGACTCGGTCTCATGGACTGAAGACAATTGATCTATATGTGTGGCTTTGTACATGAACGGCTTATATGTTATTCAGATTATTGAAAAATTAGACTTTCATAATAGGCTAATCGGCACTGTATTAATTCTTTGGTCCGGTATATTGACTTGAGTTGATTTTCGTAGAGTAAATGATTAATAAACTCCGCGAAAGGTAATGGAAAACAGAACCTAACATTTATTTAATAATTAGTTACAACTGTCTCTGGTCAAGAATCGAACCATGGACAGGGATCCATCGATTCAATTTGTAAATTAATAATTGATTTTTTCGGAGACTATTGGAATTTTTCCCGCATTTCTAGCTAAATAATTACATGATTTCAAGATGGCGGTTAAATTTCAAGATGGTGGGCACCTCAGTAATAATAAATGATTACTGCACTGTAGCATGTTAGAATAAAACTAGCATGATGGTAAGACGAGTACACACAATATGGTGTCCTCCAGCAGACGAAAACATGATGGTGTCAATGACCACTAGCATGAACTGAACATAAAATGACGGATCCGTGATGGACATCAAGTTCAAGGTCAAATTTCAAGGTCAAGGTCAAATTTCAAGGTCAAGGTCAAATTTCAAGGTCAAGGTCAAATTTCAAGGTCAAGGTCAAAGGCCAAGGTCAATTTTCAAGGTCAAGGTCAAAGTTCAAGGTCAAGGTCAAAGTTTAAGGTCAAGGTCAAAGTTCAAGGTCAAGGTCAAAGTTCAAGGTCAAGGTCAAAGTTCAAGGTCAAGGTCAAAGTTATGGTGAACAGAACATTATACTAACATGTCTCCAGCACACTCTAGCAGACGAAAACAAGATGGTTGCCTCCAGCGGACAAAGACAAGATGGCGGACATGACGTCATACCAGCTGATGGTAAATACCTAGTTATTGGTGGTGGTAGGTCAGTCTGTAGGTGGCTTCTGTGGAGGAAGGATCTGATTTTTTTTTGATTTTTTGCCCTCACCGGTTTCTAACCAAGGACGGGAATCGATATAATCAATCAGAATTCTATTAAGTTAATTTTTTGATGAATTTTGGAATTTTTCCCGATTTTCTAACATAAAAATTACGGATTTCCAAGATGGCGTCTAAATTTCAAGATGGTGACTAAATTTCAAGATGGCGACCATAACGATAATTGCAACATTAATAGGATCCAATATGGTGGTCGTAACATAAAGTGTAAGAATGACATGGTACTCAACCAAGATGGCGGGTGTAACGAAATATGCAACATTTATATAATCCAAGATGGCGACCGTAACGATAACTGCAACAGTGGTTTTTAATATTTTTTTAATTCGATCAAATACTTTTTTTTATGATTTTTAAATTTTTTCCCGATTTTGTAACATAAAAATTGCGGATTTTCAAGATGGCGGGTGTAACGAAAATTGCAACGGTGACGTCATAATCCTAAAAGAGGCTTAACTGAGGCTTGAGTTAAGGATGCTTAAGCCTCTATCAGGAATTTCGTGGTTTTTAATGCAAAATGACTTTTGTGGTTTTTCGAAATCCTAATTTTCCCTCGGATCGGGAATTTTTCCCTCGAAAACGGGAAATTTTCCCTCGAAAACGGGAAATTTTGAGTCATTTTGAGTCATTTTTGCGGAATTTTCAGGAACTTTGAGTCAAAAATGGCCGCCGTGACGTCACAAACCAAGATGGCGGACCGACAATCATCAATCCACAGCCAGAAGCCAGTCCCAGCTCCGGCTATCCTATACTACTCTTAACCACCTTTGAATAATGGGGAAGATTGATTCAAGATGTTATTTTGGACATACGCCATTGCTGGTTATCCTGTATATAATAATAAGCCTCAATAACGGACCAAAAATGTGATTTTACAAAAAAAAAAAATATGAACATGCAAAAACACTTAAAACAAGATAAAACAGCGTATGTAAAAATTTAAAAACTAAAACAGCACAGATAATCAAAAAAAAATTTACAGCACAGAAGGATACAGTGGCTTAACAGCGACAATACTTTAGCAACAAAGACAATAAATAAAGTTCAATAAACGACCTCGGACAACTTTGCGACAAAACAAACGAAGCCAACGATGATAATAAACAGATAATGTGGACCACACAGCGGCAACACAGATACGGACAGGTTAAACCCAAAGATGTGACAAAACATATTCTGGACACCACAACGACAACAGCACAGATGAACACAGTAGGCTTCCTTAGACAACAGTTGCAATGTTTGGAGTACTGACATTTGTTCCCGTCCTCAGGTACAAACAGACTGTTTATCGCTGTTTTGTACAAGGTAGTTTTTGTCTTTATTTACTGTCCTTGTTGCTACTGTCTAGTTTTAAATCCACAGTGTCCGCCTGTGCTGTATGCAATAATTTTTTTGACTAATTCCTTCCGCGAATTTTTCTGCGCTGTTATGTTTTTAATTTTTTAACTTCGGCTTAATTTAACTTTTTTTCTGATTTGCATGATAATATTTTTTTGTATAATCATATTTTTTTGTTTATTATTGAGGTTTCTTATGACATAAAGTGTAGCCAGCAATGGCGTGGGTTGAAAACGACATCTTGAATAGACACTTAGCCAGGTATAAATAACTGTGGCTCCAACCATGTGTGACCAACCAAAGGATGATTTTGACCTTATTATCTACCAATAGGTAGGGACTTTTTTTTTTTTGCAAAAATATCAGAACGCTCTTTAGACTGAAAAAAGGTGTGCCCACGCCAGCAGGTTCTTCCTTGTAATTGGCTGCCGACTGCACGAGAAGCCATTGTCTTACTTATCCGGGTCATACAGGACGCGTTTGCTTCCGCACTGAACGGCTGTGATTCATATGTTAACAGTAGGCACGACATAAAAATAATAACTCTCCCAATCACGAAACACATAAAAATCTGCCGTTTTTTAACACACGGCTTGTCTCAAAATAAAGTTGCAAAAAAACAAACAAAAAAACTGCAGAATCGGTATGGTTGGGAAAATAACGCCAGTTCGTTGGTTGCTGATGGTGAGCCGTCTGAAGTGGATTGTCTGTGATTGGATACTTATTTCGGTGAGAGTTTCTCATTATTCTAGAGCCCTCCAGACAAGCTGTGAGCCAATAACGAAAGCACCTTAAACGTATATGTAAATGAATCTCAGCCTATCATGAAATCAATCCACGAGCTTTACCGGTATCTAAAAGTTTATTTTCTCTAAAAAGAGCGACTAATGAGCAGGGGACTCTCACCTAATTGTGCGTAGGACTGTGAAGTCTAACCTAGAGGTTTCAGTCCCTAACTATAGGTTGGTATTTAAAGAAATCAATATGGCGGATACCAGTAGATTTTATACTGTTTAATGCCACATGGTTTTTCATAAAAGGCTCATATTGACGGTAGAGTCTAGAATAAAGTTGGCTCTGATTCACTTTGGTACATACTTGGTGCTCATAAAAAAATAGGGGCATGTATTTGCCATGATAAGTCGAAATGAAATGAAAGTTAAAACATTGTAGCATCGTCTGTGTTTCGTAATTGGGCGAGTTTATTTCAGGTGCATGTTTGCTGTTGATACAACGAATCACAACCATTCAGTGTGCAAGAAAGCGCGTCCTGAATGGCCTGGTCAAATAAGGCAAATATTTCTCTTGCAGACGGCCACCAATTTCCAGGAAGAAACCGTTTGTTCTAGTATAACATATTGCACTCTAATAGCTGTCAGATTTTTTTTTTCCTTTCGCGAAAAATACATAACCGTAATAGTGAATTTTGAATTACTCTAAACCTTCCACAAAATGTCCCAACTCCCGTTAAGCCCTATAAAATTCGTCAGAAAAGGAAATTTAACTTACTCATATAGATCTTATCTTTGAAAGATTTGTTCAATGGGAGTGCATGACTTGATGTAAATTTTTGTACATACGCCATTGCTAAGAACTTTTTCTGTCAGTCGCACCTGTGTTTCTGTACCACGTGCGTCTCTGCCTGAGGACGGGAGCAGATAGCAGTTCCCGAAACGTCGCTTGTTTCTGTTTTGGTAAAACTATTGTGTTCATTTCGTCTTTTCGTTGTGTCGTGTTTTTGTCTCGTTTCAACTGTTGTGCTGAATTATTTTGGGTTCAATATTTTTGTGCTGTCATCATTTGTAGTTTTTTTATCGTTCTATTCTGTTTTGGAAAACTATTGTGTTTGTTTCGTCTTTTCGTTTTGTCGTGTTTCTGTTTCGTTTCAACCGTTGTGCTGAAGTTTTTTGGGTTCAATATTTCTGTGTCATCATTTGTGGTTTTTTTTTCGTTCTCTTAGTACATTTTTCTTTGTTTTTCTTTGTTTGTTGACCATATTCCTGTTACGGAATATTTTGTGGTGTTTATATCCTTGTTGACAACAGCAATTTTTTTGGTTAATTTTGTGTTTTTGTCTTTTTTTTTGGTATTTTTCTTTTTTCTTTTCTTTTTTTTTCTTTCTTCAACAGAAACAGTTCTTAACAATGGCGTATGTCCAAAAACTTACATCAAGTCATATAGATCTGTCAGTTTCATGCTAAAAAGCCTATTTCAAAATGACCAACTGAAACCAAACCACTGCATCTGGAGGCTATGTATGGATAATAATAGGAAGGGTACCGAACTGCCGGCGCAGGTCGAAGCCGTGGTACCTGGAGGAGTGCTCGTCCACGCTGGCCACCACCTACAGCTCCGGCACGCCCGGCAGGGACCGCAGCGTCGCCACGGCCGACATGGACCCGCAGCTGCGGCCGGAGCGCCTGTGCACCGTCGACCACACGGGCACCTCGGCGTCCGCCCCCTTGGCCGCCGGCATCGTGGCCTTGGCGCTGGAGGCCAACCCGCGGCTCACGTGGCGCGACGTGCAGTACCTGGTGGTGCTGGCGTCGCGCTCTGCGCCCCTGCGCGGCGAGCCGGGCTGGGCCGTCAACGGCGTCGGCCGAGAAGGTACTCGTGCTGCTTTGCCTCGAGAACGACTGTCCTCAAAACTTGTACCAGTGAAACCCATTCCCCAACTATCACTTACAAAGGAAAACTTTATATATTTGAACACTTATGCTGCCAGCCACATCAAATTTTTTTTTTTAAAACACTGTTATAAGAACAACAGTGAGAAAGATACATGGACCATTGGTGCAACATTTGAGACCTATCAAATTTGATACAAAGTTACATGAGACAGATAATATACTTGTTTGGCTTTCACTTATGCTAATTTACACTTCATCGGCACAACTCATTTACTTACAATGTGGCGGAACAAATGCACACAACTTATATTTTGAACTATCATTTTGGAATTTATTTTACAAAAAACTGGGACTTAGCAAAAATACTACACATTGAAGCTAGCGGTGCATGCATCTCGCAGACTTGAGTTCCAAAATCGCTGCGAAGTGTGTACCGCTCTCTGTCTTCTTCATTAGATAAGTAATGTGCAAAGGAAAAGTATGCCTGATATTTAGCAACACTCTTTCAGAAGTAATGAACTATAAAATTGGGCTCGTCTGTTCTCGGTGCCAGTGAGCCACAAATTCGGCTACGGGCTGATGGACGCTGCAGCGATGGTCACCTTGGCGGAGAAGTGGACAAGCGTTCCTCCTCAGCATATCTGCAAGTCTCAAGAAGTCAATAAAGACATGTAGGTGGATACTGTCTTTCACACATCTTCAGTTAAAATGTAGAAGTGTTGCCCTATAGATAGGACCATATCACATATTAATTACAAATAGATGCCATATAACCCTGCCAGGATATATCAGCCATAGGTACCCAGGAAACATTCTTTTAACATTGTGTTCTTAGACTCGTCAACCAAAAACTGGAATATCTGACTGATTTTGCCCAAAATGCAACATGCACGGTAGTCAACCCTGTCTTTATTTCTAGCTTCATCCATGATGTGCGTTACGAAACACTGTATTTTTTAAGCCATAGAACACAGAGAAGCTTATCAAACAAAATGGTCCATAACAAAAGCATCAGGATTAAACCCTGACGGCACATCTTGGTCGGAACTTTCCCCATATATATATATATATATATATATATATATATATAGTTCAACATAATCAAAGTGATACGCCTAGGGACAGTGCAATGCATAACGTTACTGTGCTTTTAGCCAAGTAAACCTTATGAAATATGTTTGTGCGCTGTGCTAGTAGCTTCATTGCAACGTCATATAACAATGTTCTCTCTACAAAAGATCGTATATTTGGTGTCATAGACCATTCTTACTATGCAATCAAATGTAAAAGACTTTATCGTGTAGCCACAGCATATGCAGCTTACACAGAGAAACAATCAAATAATATTTGAATATGTCGAAAGAAATATTTATTTGATGTAAAAAAAAAAACCAAAATTGTATGTTTAGCAAAATTGTTTTTGTAACCGAACAAAGTACATGGTTGAGTTGACAAAACCATTTTTTTCGGGTCCACCAAATCTTTCCTAGTACAAAATATTTGTTTGAATCAACTGCATGTATTTATTCGGCCATGTACAAACATGTACATTGTTGAGGCAAACAATCCTTTCTTTTAGTGCAAGGTGTCATTCCGGTTATCGTCATGAGGCATTGAGGCCACTTGCGCTCTGTTTGAACCGCTGCCAGACGTGCTCGCACTCTCCTGCTCAGGCCCATCAGCGCGGCTCCGGGGTCGACGCTGACCGTGCACATGGACGCCGACGGCTGCTCGGGCAACCTGAACGAGGTGGCGTTCCTGGAGCACGTGCAGTGCAAGGTGTCGCTGCGGTTCTCGCCGCGGGGCAACCTGCGCATCCTGCTCACCTCGCCGGCCGGCACCACGTCCGTGCTGCTGTCGGAGCGGCCGCGCGACGTGGTCAGCTCCAGCTTCGACGAGTGGCTGTTCCTCAGCGTGCACTACTGGGGCGAGCGCCCCGGGGGCCGCTGGACGCTGCAGGTCGTCAACAGCGGCAAGAAGCGCGCTGCCGACCAGGGTGGGTCTGCCACAGCCACACTACCGCAGTTTCCAGTTCTCTCGCCTTACCCATACATAGAGCTATGTACTTCTCGTGAGATGAAACTTCAATCATTTATTCTCGCACCAGCGATTTCTTCCTTGTAATTGGTGACCGTCTGCAGGAGAAGCAATTTTCCTATTTTACCAGGCCATTCAAGAAGCATTTTCTTCCACACTGAATAGCTGTGGTTCGTGTACCAAAATTTATAATGTGTACTTGAAAGTAACACAGACTATGCTACAGTGTTTTGACTCTCAGCTAGTCGTATAGTTTGCATGTTGCTCTTTTAATGCCGGGCACAGCCTGCTTCCATGGGAAAGCGAATTTGTTACTTTACTGAGCGATGGGATTACAGCAACTCGTAAACCTAGAGTACAGTAAATGCACGCTAACACCTGAGATGTAAAGAAAAATTAAGTATAAATGATTTGAAAAGTTGTTTGTCACGAAATGTGTTCATCGAAATAGTGGTTTCCAGTTAATTGTTTTCAGCCTCATGTATGTAAGCGAAGTAGGTACATGAGTTGCATTGACTCTTGGCAATATTTTCCCAGTTTTCCTAGTCTCACATCATTAGTACTCCAGAAATTGAACTTAAGTTATTCTGATGAGTTAAGTGGTCCGAATACTACACCGCTATTACTTACATATTGATGTAATATAATACATATCACATTGCATAAAGTTTTTTCACAAGTGTTATAATTAGTTTTCGTCGCATATTTAATTCTCTCTTGGCCTGTTAATGTATGCTTACTATGGGTAACATTCCCAAAACAATTTAGATGTAAAACAGACAATACCTCAAAATGTAGTACCTCCCACTAAGATGATTCGGATGTGATTCTTGTTGGGACTAAAGCAGGATTTTTGAACTTGGAAATTTTAGTTTGTTTTGCCACTGGTCAGTAGGTGTTCTTGGGTTCTCCCATTGCTTTTGCCAGATCTGCTGAAAAGCTAAATTTGTCACCCTTCAGGAGAAGGAAGGTGCTTGAATTTCCCATTTTTAGAAATCTGCCGCATGGTGGGGGATGAATTGTCTTCAGTTTCTCCAACCAACACGAAATTATTCCTGATGTACAAGCGTTTTACTGAGTGTTTGCGCGCAGGCCTGCTGAAGAAGTGGCAGCTGATCTTCTACGGGACGGCGGTGAACCCGCTGAGGCTGAAGGCCAACGAGAGCGTGGACTCGTGGAGGTCGGCCGAGGCAGCTGGACCGCTCTCGAACGAGGTGGACACGAGCGGGCCGGCGAGGAAGAAGGGCCCCAGCTACAAGAAGACGCTGCAGCTGGCGGGCAGGAGCAGTGCTCTGCCCGAGGGCGGCTGCCACGCCGAGTGCGACCAGCGCGGCTGTCTCGGCCGCGGGCCATCCCGCTGCCTGGGCTGCCTGCACTACAAGCTGGACAAGTGAGTGCGGACATACAGTGTGCAGGACACTAGGTATCAGAGTTGGGTCTGTTTACGAAAAGCATGTACATAAAGGGCGAATGAGTAGTAGGGTAGTTCAGAGTGAAAATAGTTAAAATACGTGTCTTCAGAATAATGTTTGAGCATATTAAAACACCTGGTAGATTCTGTAACTTTTGCCACGCTAATAGTTTAAATCAAAGTTACGACGACTGACTACCCCGGCTTCCTTTCCCATGTGGATAGCAAAACCTTCTACATTATTGTATTAATACGATTCTTCTTTCAAGCTATTAAACATACTTCTAGCATATGAACCTTATACAGCTACTATTTGTTTTGCTGTCTTGTGGCTAAACAGTTGAATTTAAATGGAGAACAGACACCAACTCCATGGCTGAATGCAATTTTTGAACACACACCATTGTCATAGAAAACCGACTGTGTTCGTCGCTGCTGTCGTTACGTTGTCCATACTACCTGTTTATTTTCATCGTTGGGTCAATGTGTTTTACAAAGGCTTTAACTCTGTGGGTTTATGTTTTAATTTTTATTTCTAATTTTGCATTCTTATATTTATTTTTCCATCACAAAAAGTACAACAATTCAATGGCGTATGTACAAGACATTTTTATTAAATCAAAATTCCCCATTGCACGAATCATTTAGGCCGGTATTCCAAGACACAGACATAAGGGTTTAGGTATTTGATATGCTAACCTGTACCTTAACCGCATTCCTAGTGCACGATAGGACACGACCATTCCCTAATTTTTAGGGAACGGATTTTGGTGTCCTAATCTGTTTACACAAATTCCGCGCATGCGCAGAACTCACTTTTTCGTTGATTTCGTTTAACGTGTTTGTGTGTCAAAATAAACTTAAGGATAGCGAAACACACATAGAATACATTTTATACACTTTAATAGTCATAGCAAGAAATAATCGGCCCTTAGAAAGTACTCAAGAAGATTTAAAACGGTCATAATTTTGTACTTGATGGTGCTGCTTTCTCTAAAATTTTGGACGCAACAATCGTATCGATGGTTGCGAAACGTCCGCTAGAATGCGTTGAAAACCAGTTTCTAGCCTCGCGCAGGGCACCGTTTATTAAAACGGTTGCCGATCTGTTACACGGAATACGGCCCGCGAGTCAGGTTATGTACGGTTCCGTCCCAAACACACCCTTGGCCGAACGTGTTGGAACGCGCCCACTCCGCCTGAGGGTTGGCTCGCCGGACATGCGCAGCACCTGCGTGCGGAGGTGCCCGCCGCGCAGCTTCCCCAACCAGGAGGGCCGCTGCTGGCCGTGCCACGAGTCCTGCGAGACGTGCGCCGGGCCCGGCCAGGACAGCTGCGTCACGTGCGCCCCCGCGCACCTGCTGCTGTCCGACCTGGCCACCTGCCTGCAGCAGTGCCCCGAGGGCTACTACGAGAGTGAGTCGCTGGTGGCCATGCCGTTCCGGGCGCTCATTACACTCATTACATTACAAGGGAAATTCTTGGAAACCCTGTTGCCAAGGATATTTCTTGCAAAACTACAAGGCAGAGCCTTGCAAAATCGCACATGGTACAAAGCTCTGCCTTGTAGTTTTACAAGTAATATCCTTGGCAACAGGGCTTCCAAGGATTTTCCTTGTAAAATATACAAAAAATTTCTTTCAGTGTAGACTGCCACCACTCACGCAACTTTGGGGGATTTTTTTAACATGTATTATTAAATAACTTATTTCAGATTAAAATTACATTTTATTTTCATCACCCAGTTTAGAACCATTTGCATCATTTACTATATCAATAGGTAGAGACCTGCACAATTTCGCGGATTCAATGACCTCCAGGACAGACTCTACTACACTCTACACACTCGGGCAAATGCCACCTGTTCATTGGCTGCTGACTTGTGAGTCGTCTCGACCGAGTGTCTGTGATTCGACACTTCTTTGAGGAAGGGTCTCTAATTGGCCCTCATTACTCCAGATTAACAGTGAACCAATTGCAGAAGCAGCGCTAAGGTATAATTATTTGAATTGTAGCATATCACGAAATGAATCCTCGAATTTTGCAGGTCTCTATCAATAGGTGATATTTTATGAGTTCTAGGTTAATAATTACAAACTTTCATTAAGGCCGCCAATTTGGTTCGACACGATGGCGAATGCCAAGACAGCTGAAGATATGGTGATTGGCACTTACTGCACTTTAGTGGGTGTGAGTTTGTATATATATATATATATATATATATATGTGTGTGTGTGTGGTTTATAAATAATTTTAACTATTGCAGGTACTGGGACAACACAAATGATAAATGCCGGGTAAGAAAATCAACTCAGTATTATAGTTGTTTTCATGTAAATGTACAAATTTACAAAAAAAATCTGTAATTTTATAATGAATATTTATGTTCCATTTACACAAAAAAAAAACGTTGTTGCCCCATTTGTAGACACACGGAAACTTCGCAGACTATTTTGGTCGGAAGGCCAACTGTAAAAAATTATACATTTGAATCACTTTGATGAATGATAGTAGGCGGAAAAATTTGCATGTTTAATGACCTCCAGGTTAGACTCCGCGATCCTCTGTATACTCGGGCAAACGTCACCTGTTGATTTGTGACGTGTCTCAACTGGTTAACTTATGATTCGATACTTCTTAGTTTGAGGGTCTCTAATTGGCCGATAGTCCTCCAAATTAACACTGACCCAATAACAGAAGTAGCACAACGGTGTGTATATATATATATATATATATATATATATATATATATATATATATAAATTTTATCATATTAGGAAATTAATTCGCGAATTTTTTCTGTCTAGCGAGTGCAACAAAATTCTATCGACATTCCTTTATACGACTGTGGGTCGTTCAACTACAAGCCTGCAGTAGAGCGGCCGAATTACTTTGACTATTAAAACAAAAAAGGAGTGTCTGCCGAATGAAATCAGCCATAGGTACCCATATTTGGGTAGTTTATACACAGGAATGTGAATTTTAGCCTGACACATAATGAACCCACGTAATTTTCGGTTCTTTATTCGTTTGGCAGGGCCATTTAGGATGCGTTCGTTTCCGCTCTAAATCGCTATGGTTTGTGTGTCAGCAGATAGGCACCTATACATCTGTCAAAAAAAGTTACCAATTTAAGAAACACAGACGATGCTACATTATTTTTAACACGCAGCTAATTTCTAAAATTTTCACTTAATTAATAAATGCCTCTGTTTGATTTCTAGGGGTTGGTATCTTTTCTAAAAAAAATAAAATAAAAATAGAAAAAATATATATCTGTACACCTATGAGACTGCAAAAAGGTATACCTGCACCAGCGGTTTCTTCTTGTGATTGACAGCCGTTTGCAAGAGAAGCCATTGCCTTATTTGACCAAGACACAAATGACGCGTTTGCTTACGCACTGAATTACTGTGACTGGTGTTCTAACAGTAGACATGCACTTGAAAGAAACTCACCCAATAACGAAAAACAGAATATGCTACAGTGTTTTAACTTTCAGTTAGTCTCGGAATGTTTTCGCAAAATATGCATGCTCCTAAGAATAGGGGCTGGAAAAAAAAATCTGCAGGTTCTGTAACCTCTAGGATGGACTATGTTCACTTGGGAAAATGTCACTTGTTCATTGGCTGCTGACTTGTCTTTAAACTTGACGGTTTCTCATTGGTCCACAGTCCTTCACTGTGACTCCAGCATGAAAGATGCACCGATGAAACTGAAATATCTTGAAAGAACGATGAATTACTGGCAACAAGTTTTGGTGTTGGTTAATAACAACTTGGTTGTTTTCAGGTTATGAGCAAGACTCTTGCATCCCGTGTGAGCCGAACTGCGCCAGCTGCGAACACCGCAACTGCACCAGATGCGATCATCATTTGTTCCTGTACAACAACAAGTGTTACGCGACATGCCCGCAGTTCACCTACGAGACAGGTGACCACAGGTGGGTTCATCATCATTTTGTGTTATAAAAATTAGGCAAGTTTACGAAATGACCAATGGCGAAGTAATAGTTGCTTTAATTTTTTTGTTACTATGAATCAATTTTGTTTTCAATGTTTCGAAAAACTTGCAGTGAAACTACCTGGGTGAAAAATACAGCGCTTTTAGAATTTTTTTTTATAAAATAAATCTGTATAAACAAATATTGGTTCCAAAAAATAATCTCATCGGTAATATTTTATTTAAAACTAAAATGGCTTGCTAATCATTAAATGCAATGAAATATTATATATTTTTTAATTATGACTGTTTTAGTTGGTGAGCTACCGAAGTCAAAGTGTGAGGCGTCTCAAATGGGTAACTTTCAATTCGATACTTTTTTTAAGGGTATATAATTGGGCTAGAGTGATCCAAATTAACAGTGAACCAATATGAAAAGCAGCACAAAGGTATAATTATTTCAATTTTAGCGTACCGCGAAATTAATCCATGAATTATTTTGGTCTGTACTTTTACTGTGTATTAATGAAGTCTTAATAGCCTGAAATGACTTTGTGACGTGGCTGTTTTGTTTTATTTTAAACTCAGATAAAACCAATATCTGACACAGCCCTGACAAAAAATTGGCAAATAAAGTACGTAATAAGATGATATTTTATTGAAAAAAAGTGGTTAGAAAGTTTTTTTTTGTCCAGTGAAGAAAACACGTGCCATTTTAATGATACAGTGCTTATTGCTTAACCACGCAGACGTGTGTGCTTCAACATTATTTCTATTTTCAGCACTAACCTTATATTATGTGTGAATTAGTTAGTTCTCCGTAGCAGATAGTATCAGTTTTATTTTTTTTAAAGAATTGTGTGTTGTCTTACTATTTGTTTTCAGACTTGTTTCAAAATCCAAAATTTTCCATTGTATAATTTGTCTGGGAATATTTTAATATTTAGTGGTTTTTTAAAGTGACAAATATGTATCTAAATATTTCTTCTACTCCATTTTATTCCCGTCATTGAGAGGCGTTTATTTGGTTCGTCAATTCAGTTCAAATGCCAGTTAATTATTTATCATTGGAACGAAAGATAATGACGAATATTCTTTAAGTGGACAGTGGATTATGGTGTACATACATCTTTACACCAGGGATAAAAACAAAATATCGGTAGAAGTATAGGAATGGAGGTACTGACACTGGAGTCAGTGTGTGGAGCGGTAGCGGGTCAATTTTCGACCGTCCTGACGTCACGGCGACCATCTTGAGTTATGACGTCACCATTGCACTTTTCGTTACGACCGCCATATTGGATTCTAATAAAATGATCGCCCTCTTGGATCTGATGTCTCAGCCTCTTTTTATATTCTGACGACACAGCCACCATCTTGTTGTCGTCTATTAAACACCATCATCTTGGATGTAGACACGACTGTCATTTTGGTTTTTTCTGTTCTGCTGGAGGCCGCCATTTTAGATTCCGTCATCTATGTTTCTACTGTTTGTTCCTAGAGAACGCCAACATCGCTCTGCCGCATGCACATAAGGTCGATGTTACATGTTCCATGCTAATGTTGTTGTGGTCCTTATCGACACAAAAAATTTTTTTTTAACTACTTACATTGGAAGGGCTGTGATTCGAGGCATGATAGCTACAATCTCTGTGTTGGAAAACCTACGCCTTTAACCGCACGGCCATCGAGACCATTACCGAATAAAGGATTAAATAAGGTTAATAAAAAACTAACGCACGTATACAGACTTCAAACTTTTTTTAATTAGAAGTAATAATGAATATAGTCACCTGTTCGGGACCGAACCACCATATATATATTTTTTTTTCAGTACATGCTACCAGGAGCGGTAGTTAACACACATTACCTGCTAGAGAGTGGTACCGCCATCATGTTTTCAGTAATCTATACCAGGAGAGATAGTATTGCATAGTACACACAAAGTCTGCTAGAGTACATTGCCGCCATATTAGTTTAATGTTTGTGCGATAAAGTACAGAAATCATTTATTTCCAGGGCACTCGCCAACTTGTCGGCTGTCTTGGCCGCTATGTTAACTTTCTGTAACTATTACGCTAGAAATTCGGAAAAAGTTCCAAAAATCATTAAATATTTCACTTATTAAAATAATGATTCAATCAATTACCGTCCTTGTTCAATGCTTCTTTGATACAATAAAATATAATTGAATTAAAATTACATAAAGTGAGAGGTTTGAGAAATAAAAACAAAAAGTACAAATAAACAATTTATTACTACATTTCCACACTACTACAAACATAAACAATTCAGTTTCTACCTTTACAGTATTTCAAATGGTCCGCCAAAGAGTCAGGGCGTCATACAACACACCTCACCTATCACTCTGTGACGAACGTAACGACGTGTTTAGTGGGCAGTTCCAATTTCATGATGTCTATCAAGCTGAGCTAGCATAAAGATTCTTTCACAGTTTGTGCAAACGGGTTCTTACTCGCGCTTAACTGACCCAGTGCAGCTATTATAATGTCGATGTAAGCTATCTTGACGGTTAAATTGTTTATTACATCTATGGAATTGAAACAGTGTTCTTTGCAGTGCATTATTCGGGCACTCGCGTCTTTCATGTCTGCGAGCATTTGCTGGTTTAAGAAATGATGCACCACAGTATTTGCTCTGGTACGAAGAAATTCCGTCATTCATTGAGTATCCGAGGTTGCTGGTAAACCTTCAACTGATGGAACAGAAAAAGCCAATGCCGGTATCACAGCAGGATCTCTGCAGTTGGCGTCACCGATGGATTTTGGATCTCTGTGGCTACCAGCAACGCTGCCATCAGGGTCTGCACTGCTGATTGCAGGCCTTCCTTCCAAGTCGACGTTAAAGATATCATCGAGTTCACAGGACTAGGCAATTACGCAACTTATGCACAAGACTAGTCAGACTAGCTTTCCCGTACTGATCCGCGGCCAGAGGTTGACCGAGGGTCCTATCGTCTGGGCCTCACTTATATACCCAAGGTTGATAGTACAATACGAGAGCCAAAACAACATTTAAAAAATGAAAGCACATTAGTAAACGCACAATAAACGAAAAGAAAGCAAATTTGGAAGAACAATCTACAAAAAGGAAGCTCAAATAAAAGCACAATCGACCAAAGAAAAGGACAAACGCTTCACACACAGGACACGCATGGACATACAATGAACAAATAGTACACACAGGACACATAATGGACTCACAGTTCATACTGGCAACACAGTACACACACAAGACACGTAATATACAAACAATAAACACACGGTAAACACACATGACACGAAATGGACTTACAGTACACACTGAACACACAGTACACGCACACAACATGCAATGGACGCACAGCACACACACGTGACACACACTGGATACGCAATACGCTGGACACTGGACTGAAAGTACCACTATCTGGACATCACACAAATACAGGCGGCTGTTGGAATACGACGTGAGTCAAAACAAAGAATTTTTAATTTTTTTAATATATTAATTTGCAGGTACCTTAAAACTCTAGAAATAAAAACAGACAACTTCAATTTTTAAAAATTTATTTAGAAAAATATACCAATACATATTAGGTTAAGGAAGTAAGCTTTCCGTGAAAAAAGTTTTTAACGCTGCATGGACTGCCTCGTCGACTTTGGGACAGTCTCGTCGATTTCGGTTCCAACTGGTTCGCTGGTCTCGGGCTCATGAACACAGGTATCTCGCTGGTCATCTTTGGTAACGACTGCTTCGATAAGACATGGATTACGTTACCCTGCACCTGGGCTTTGCCTTGATGCTTGTTGAAACTGAACTACAACGAGACTCACGACATTTGGGCGATTGCGTAGATGCATCGCAGGTCACAACAAGTTGCAAAACGTCCATGTTTGGTGTTGCACGTGCAGACGAAGCGACTACTTCTTCGATGCTTGCTGTGCGCGGTCTCGTGTGATAGACGGCACAGTTTCCAGGGCACAGCAATCTAGCATCTGCTGAGTCGGTTCGTAGGACACAGAAAAGTGCGTAAACCGCCAGTGCCGAGCGCCACCATCACAGGTTTCCGTACATGTGCTCAGATATCCGGCATCCCCGTAGCTGTACTCGACCCTGCTGAAGCTAGGTCTAACGCTCACGTGCACGTTGGCAAGATGAAACGAAAACATCTTTTTGCAGGTCGGACAGCAACTGAAGGCGCGAAATGTTGCACGCCTTTTATATATGCAGTCTCTGCTCACACTGCACATGTCATTTCCGTATTAGCTGCGAGTTTGTACACACTGGTTCAAACTTGTCGTATGGCTGCCCGCCATAAATTGCACTAAGCTTGCGCAGGGAAGGACAGCCATAGTCGGTCTGGAGGTCTCCAATTTCGATGACTCAATCACAAAATTTTCTCAGCCCTTTCTTCTACTCAGGTCCAGCAAAATAAATGATGTCACGTGGATTCTGCAGTAGCAAATATACTAGAGTGTTTTTTTTTTTTAATTTGGTGGTACCGAATTTTACCATAATAGTATCTGCCATGATAGTATTTGCATAGTCATTCATTTAAGCGTTTACTTTTTTGTCCAGTAATTTCCAAGGATACGGAGACAGGAAGGCATGGGATCCAGCCCTGCCGTCGTCCTCGTGCGTGACAGCAATCTCCTTTAGGACGAATCCGTTTGACTATGGAAACCTTGGAGGTTGCAGTACATCTTGACGCTAGCAAAACTCGGCTGTAACTAAGTTAATCTCGCAAACACACTAGTATTTATGAGAGAATCTTCACAAGCTTATCTCGGCAGTT
This sequence comes from Bacillus rossius redtenbacheri, assembly GCF_032445375.1. Lineage (NCBI taxonomy): Eukaryota > Metazoa > Arthropoda > Insecta > Phasmatodea > Bacillidae > Bacillus > Bacillus rossius. The sequence continues at coordinate 152,912,138 of NC_086330.1, forward strand.
GTACGATGCAAGTTGATCGTGAGGTATCAGACAAAAAGCATGTAATAGGTGGAATATTTCCGCTCTTCGATATATCGATCCTACAGTCGATGATGTTTGAATTTATTAAATCGACCTATTTGTAAACTTCAAATACACCATTAGCGGAGCCTTGTTCTTGAAACTGTCGGGAATGAGTATTGGTGACTGTATGCGGCCATAGTATGCTTGCTGAAACTTGGCATACATTTGATATGCAAGAGGAAATTTTCCGTTTTCAAAGTCGATATTCATGTCCAAGTACGGGTAGCTTTTGCTGTTTAAAAATAGTTTTACATTACATATTTGTCAGTTATGGAACACGGAGCGGTTAACTCCTGCTTTGAGCTGTCTTCCAGCCTGAAGCTCGACGATGATGTACCTTGGTTTTTCTGTAACGAAGCTGAACTTGGACTTTACTATCCAATTAATACGCAGAATTTAAGGCAAACCAGAATACGTTTCCAGGTTCCAGGATCGGAATGGTACTTCAATGTTCATGACATTTTCTATGTTCTTCGGCTTTTTGACATTTTCGATCGTGCTCACTTGGACGTGAGGTAGCATTGACTTTATTGACTGTAGTGTTAGTGAGATATCCTGTGTGTTTTATGCAGCAATAACTATTGCGTTAATTTGTGGTTTGGCTAGAAGCAGCACAAGCTCTTGTTTCGAATAATTGATTATATGCTTGTAATATTCAGTGAATCCAAGAAGCGTGGTCAGGGGAACAGAAACTTCGAAACATGCAACATTAATAGAATCCAATATGGTGGTCGTAACGTAAAGTATAACGATGACATCGTACTCATCCAAGATGAGGAGTCGTAACTAAACATGCAACATTTATATAATCCAAGATGGCGACCATAACGATGAGTGCAACAGTGGTTTTTAAGTCATATATTATTAAATTTTTACTATTCAATTGGATTGATTAATTTTTTTATTAATTTTTAAAATTTTTCCCGAATTAATATTATTAAAATTACAGATTTTCAAGATGGAGGACTTGACGTCATACTAGATGACGATATATATACTTTTACCTATGTGGTGGGGGTCAGTCTGCCTGCAGCCACCATGAGGGAAGGATTTTACGTCATTTTTATTTTTTTGTACTCGTCGGGTTCGAACCGAAGACTCCGAGCTCCATGTCGAAAAAGTATGTTTTTTTTAAATATTTTATTAAAATTTGATCAATTGAATTTTTTTATAAATTTTATTTTTTTTTCATTAAAATTGGATAATAAATAAATGTTTTTAAAGATGTCGGCCGTAACGGAAATTCCAATGGTGACGTCATAATCCAATATGACATAATCTATGATGATGTAAGAGGCTTATCTGAGGCTGTAGACATGGTTGCTTAAGCCTCTTTATACCAGGTGTTCTATCTCAGGCAAAATGCCTTTTGAGGTTTTTTGAAATCCTAATTTTTGAATTGTGGAATTTTTTGAGAATTTTTTGGGGTTTTTTTTTTTTTTCAAAAAAAGGAAATTTAGGCGAATTTTGAGGAATTTTGGGCAATTTTTGAAGGTCAAATGTCAAGGTAAATGTCAATGCAATCTAAGATGGCCGCCGTGACGTCACAATCCAAGATGGCGGTCGGCTCCACTGGCTCCACAGCCTGAAGCCTGGCGCAGGACATACATTCCTATACCACTAAGGACATAGATTTTCCAACCCAAAGGTTAGAGCTCTCATAGTTCAAATCACAGTGCTTCCAATGTATTTTGTAAAAAATTGTTAAATTTATTGTTTTGATTAGGAACACAACAACATCGATGTTATGTGCATGAGGCAGAGCGTTGCTGGCGCTCTCTAGAAACAAACGGTAGAAACAAAGATGATGGAATACAAGATAGCAGCCTCCAGCAGAAACGAGAAAAAAAAAACTAGATGGCGGCCTTCATCAGAACAGAAAAAACGAAGATGGTGGTCGTGCCGACATCCAAAATGACGGTTTCCAGCAGACGACAACAAGATGGTGGCTGTGTCGTCAGAATAAAAAAAAAGTGGCTGAAATATCAGATCCAAGATGACGGTCAGGTTATTCGAAAACAAGATGGCGGCTGTAACGAAAATTGCGACGTTCAGGGATTTGGGCGATTGCAATATGGTGGAATTCAAGGTCAAGGTCAAATATCAAGTTCATAGTTGAAGGTCCAGGTCAAATGTCAATGTAAAATGTCAGTTTCATCTAAGATTGCCGCCGTAACGTCATAATTCAATATGACAGCCGTAACGAAAAGTGCAACGGTGACATCATAATTCAAGATGGCCGCCGTTTCATCACACTCCAACACCAGTGCCAGTACCACCAATCCTATACTACTATTGGGAAAAAATTGTGGTCGGTCTACAGATTACTAAGTTAAAATTTTCAAGTTGGCTACCTAGCTTTAGAGGAAACTAGTGTTTTTGAGGCAATCCACCCTCATTTTCAATAACATTTATCTTGGTTGTTTTCTTTATCTTTGTTGTTAATACTCTAACTTGTTAACGGTAAATTTGTTTAAAATAAGATTATATCTAGCTGCGTATTGGTAAAACTGTTTCCTTTCACTCCATTTTGAATTAATATGATCTATGCTCATTTTTTGACGCAAACCGCAAACTCACTAAGAACGGCTAGGAATCGACGAAGTCTGCAGTTTGTGTCGTACTAGAAGTGACTCCTAGCTGAATCGGATTTGGCCGCACTTTCCCTGAAGAAGGGGTATTTTCTTTCAAATAAAATTTTCCGGGTTATGCTGTGTATAGAAATAAATGATTTTCTACCTAGTTTATATGATTTTTGTGAACTTTACTTGGTTAACATTCTGAAAGTAATTCAAGTGGTATAGTCCTAAAAAAATCTTATTTAAACAGAACATTTGGATTATTTTGCACAGCCTGCCTGCCTACCTGAAAAACAAATTTTGCAAGTATTTCTCAGCAAACAATTATTTTACTCACTTGTTGATGTATGTTTACAGCCTAAAAAGAAAAGATAAAAATATATTTGCTTGAGCACTTAACAACAAAGCTTCAAGCACTCAACCCGACCGAGTCTAGAATATCACGTTTGTTTACATATGTTGGACGCTATATTTATTATTGTGAGAAATTCATGTCACAAATAAACTCTAGTAAATATTGTGACGCTCTTACCATCCCGCGATGTGGTGTTTTGTGGCTCGGTCCTGTGGGGAAAAAAAAAATCGTTTTTGCACGAAGTTTTTGCTACTGTAAGGCGAAAAGGGGAAAAGATAAATGTGGCTCCGTCAGCCACCATCGATTTCTCTCAGATTCCCGTAGCTAATGCCCCGTTGATTGATGGCCAGTGAGGAAATTCCGACGAAACAGCCTTTACACCCATTCGGCTATTTGCGTAAAAGAAATTCCTCGGCAATTTTTTTTTTTTTTTTGTAAAACTGGAACGAATACCAGCATCGTTGGTAGCCATGTGCACGCCGAGGCGACGTTATTCTGTGCCGGGGAGAGCAGACCTATCATGGCCGGAGTCTGGTCTGCAGCGATTAAACAGAGTCAGAGACCTACGAAATTAGTTTAATTTCTTTGGAAACAAGTTAGAATGTAAAAACGTATAAGTTGGTGTGTTATTTTTCAAAGGCCAAGCATGACACGTCTCGAAGGACTTAAAAGCCATTATAAAATAACAAAGATATTTATTTGACAGTCCTTGAAAGAAAATAAACCAATCAAAAAACAAACACAATTTATAAGTTAATTTCTTCTGAGAAAGTTTTTTTTTTTTAAAATTGAGTGACTGGTTTGAGGTAAGAGCATACATCCCTGAAAGTTCCAATCTACTTTTATATTATATTATATTATATTATAGATTGTAAATAGATTCCTTTTATGCTTGTGTCTGTTTCCATATTCATTTTTTATTTGTGTAAAAGGGAGTTATTTAAGTATATTCTATTTCTGCCCACCTATTAAGGGAGATATAAGAACTGCTTCAAATGCAAATCATAAAATGTACAATTTGAAGGTAATGAATAACTTAGACAAACCTTCAAAGGTGGGCAGGAATAGAGTGTACTTGGATAGCTCCGTACTATTTTCTTCGGACTTCTCCGATACACGTTGTATGCCACTAATTATACAAAAACGTAGCCAGGAATATTAAACATGAAGTGTTTTAAAGGAAATGAATTTTAAATAAACTTATTGTATTAAAACAAATATCGAATATTATTTCTTAGGTTATGATTGCAATCTATTTGAATAAATGTATTTAAATAAATATTATTCTTGTTTCTGGAAAATTATGCATTACTTCTTAAGTCTTTATACCAAAATCACTGCTTTAAAAAATGCACATAATACATTTAACGCATTTTGTTGGTGTTTTAATTATTAGCTTTCTTTAAGTTCTGCTTGTGAGTCCACTTGGCTCCAGACTATTCGAAAGTGACGGAAATGAGTGTCTGAACACATCTTTGTCAAGAAATGAACTCACGAAATTTGAGTCCCTAGATGGATTCAAATCAAGATAGTGGTAGACATTTGATTTTGTTTTGATGTTGTTTAACTTCACACAGCTATTGGCAGGGACTTAAGGCAAAGTGATCTCCATGATTAAGAGTGCACTTCAAACTACTAGAGTACTAAGTTATCATAAATGTAAGTCGTTCCGGGAACGAGCTAATGTGACCTTTTCTTGTGTCAAAAAATTACAAAGGATGAGAATTATTGGTTATAGTTTTAAGTAAACAATAATTATCTCATAAATTATCCAGTAGCATTGTCGCTTAAACTCCAAAATTTTAATACAGTAATACCTTTAGTTCGCCTTTCCGGGTCAGCAAACAAAACGTTAAAAAAACTGAATTTCGAAGCTAATAATAAAAAAAATATATACACATAGATGACTTTTTTTTAAATTCCCGACTATTCAAATGTTAGAGCAATGCATGGCCCCCAAATTCGGTTACGGGCTCTGGACCCAGGATCGGAGACTTTGGTACCATACGTATTAAACAGATACTCCATCTGCCATCTATCGTGACGTGACAACAAGACCAGAAATCTCGTAGCTGTCCTCGGTATTAGTCTATATTGCAGTGGTTTTCAAACTTTTTAAAGTCGGTGGGCATTTAAAATTCTACATACAACTGTAGGCGAACAATATACAAATTTCTGATCATTATGTTATAAAAATTAACGCCTATCGACTACAGTGCAGTAGTTAGGTAAATCACTGTTCGAGAAAAAATTGTATAGTCGTTCAAAAAACACATAATGATGTGTTAGCCATCAAGTGGCATATTTGTAATGAAATGGTACAATAGAGTAACTATATATATTTTTTTACACCTGAAACGGGCGGAGTCAGGGAGGGGCTATAGCCCCCTCTAATTAAACTCATCAACTAGCTTAATATATGGCTCGATTTATGGCAACTGAATTTGAACACGTATTAGAACACAATCATACGCAGTAGTAGCCACATACTGTAAGGATCTACCGCTCCTAAGTGTTACGTTATACCTGAAAATTTCTCGTTTTGAAAGAAAAAAAAACGCATACGAAGGTCATCAAATAGCCAAATATGTGTATTAAGGAAGTATCATTTGAAAATCTTTCGGGGGAAGAACGCAGGACCACCAATTTTCTGTGAAATGAGAGAGAGGGTGGAGGGTAGCATTCCGTACTACTCCCATCAGACCCCAAAAAAAAAAACAGTCGTGTGATAGCTTGGCTTGGTCCCACATATACCCACGCGCTCCGGAGACCTCGCAGGGCGGCGGGTGTGGCTTGTGCGCAGGTGCGCCGACTGCCACGCGGCCTGCCAGACGTGCTCGGGCCCTGGCGCGGCGCAGTGCGTCTCGTGCCGCGCCGGCCACTTCGCGCTGGAAGGGGGCTGCCTGGCCGCCTGCCCGCGCGGGCTGTTCGGCCACGCCGAGCGGCGCGAGTGCCTGCCCTGCCCCCGGGGCTGCTCCGCGTGCGCCGCGGGCTCCTGCGAGGACTGCCGCCCGGGCTGGGTGCCGGCCGCCCTGGGCCGCTGCGCGCCGCTGCACGCCGACTCCTGCTCGCCCGGTGCGTCTCCCTGCACGCTGTGGCTCCTTGCCCCGTGATCCGGCCCTCGCCATCAGGTACCCAGCAGTAGCTGAGTTAGTCCCTCCTCGTGCTATGACAACCGCTTCAAGTTGTTTACAAACAATGTTCACAGAACAACAAAGGCACAAAAATATGTAAACCATGAGACTACAGCTCTCTTCGCCCATTCTCGTATAGCACCATTCACTCCTCCCTGGACATCTTCGCCCATCTCTTGTGCATTCACTCTGCCTTGGACATCTTCACCCATCTCTTATTACACCATTACCTCCATCATGAACTTTGCCGTTCCACGGCAACTCCTTATCCCTATCGCCCTCGTCACCGACCTTGTTAGTGGCCGAGTGTATGGCTGTTGAGACATGGTGTACTGGGCGCAGGCGAGTTCTGGAGCGAGCTCGGCGGCTGCTCGGCGTGCCACGGCTCGTGCGCGGCGTGCGACGGGCCGGCGGCGGACCGCTGCCTCGGCTGCAGCCTGCCGCTGAGACTGCAGGGCTCGCGCTGCCTCGCCGCCTGCTCGCGCGGGTTCTACCCGGAGCGCGGCGGCGGCTGCCTGCCCTGCCCGCGCACCTGCGCTGCCTGCAGCTCGCGCCGCAACTGCACGCGCTGCAAGGCCGGGCTGCGGCTGCAGACCGGCGAGTGCCGCGCCGCCTGCGCCCCCGGGTGAGTCCCTGCCCTGCACCCGCCTGCCGCTCCCGGTGTCGCCTCTCGACTGCGGCATTTACTGCTCTGTGCCACGTCACTTGTCTGCGTCAAGCTGCTTACAGAACCACGAGGACTCTCACAGATCTCTCTTGCCCATCTCTTATCATCTACACCATTCAGTTCCACCTGTGCCGCCAATTAGCATTTTTTGGCACTATTTTAAATTTAAATTTTACCAGTAATTTTATAACTAAAATTTAAACTTTTTCCGCTCTCTGCACTCTCCCACTTATTCTTTGTCAGGCTAGTCACCCCAATCCGTTCCCAGCGCCAGATCTGATTTTTGCCGAGTCTTTGCGAGCCAGCACGTGGGCTCGTCTTATCCCCGCTTTGATGCACGCCCGTCGCCTGTAATTCTCCCTGTAGCCGTGACAAGAACTGCTATGCCCTGCAAGCTATCAGAGCAGCTCGGTTCTAAGAGCCCTCCATGGCATGATCACGAGTCAGTTTCCCCAACGTCTCGTCACGTCTCCGGGCTCTGCAGAGCTAGTTTCCCACCGTCGTTGCAGTTTCCAAGTCTTCCCCCTCTCCCCCAGAAGCCGTCAGTACAATGACCGGTCACTAACCTCGGCCTAAGTCTAGGCTAGCAATAGGTCTCCAAAAGTACCACCTATGATCTCTAGTGGTGGTTTTGTGAGATATTTACCCTAGGTGTTTGAACGCCCACTAAATGCCTGCCCCCTGGTGACTCACGCCACAAGCAGTGCCCTATAATTCTTCTGCAAGCCACCAGAGCAACCCACTAGTCTCCTCCATAAACCCCATGCTTTCGAAGTATCCTCGTGCGAGATATGCACAAGTCTATTTGTTTTTTATTTCGGCCAGCACCCAAGAAATTTCGCTCCGCTCGGGCAGCTAACGACAACGTCGAGATATCGAGGCCGGTGTTTCTTTGCCCTCCACTCCCAATCTTCGGAACCTTTCGGTCCGGAAGTCGAAGTTCCCCCTTTTTATTTTGAAAGCAAGCACCTGTTTTAGTTAAGAGCCGTTCCCGCCATGCAGGGACTTCGCGCAGTGCTATCAGACTAACCACTTCACATCCTCGGCCAGCCCACAGCAAAACTTCACTTCTGCCGTCAAACGAGAATGTAGTCGTCTCGTAAAGGGATGTTTTTCCTTAGTTTTTTTCTAGACCTTAATAAGTCAGTCTGTTTTTCACTTAGAAACAGTCATATTTTGCTAAATTCTAATTTCTATCAATGATGAGTGCGTCCGCGTCAACCGCGCTAGTTCGGGACGGTCTTCGCTTACCTCCCGGCGGACACGCGTGCTGAGTGCTATGAGCTACACTCTGTTTTGGTGAGTTTCGACAACTTTTCTCTTACCCGACCATCACCGTTTTTGTGGGCATTTTTACCCATTTAATGACTGTCTGTGAACCAGGTTAATCATGTTGGATTCGGCTTGTTCACAGACAGGATTCAAGAGCCAGAGCAAGCATGGCGACCGCATGTTTTTTTCCCGTACTCGGACCCAGGATTGCTATGGTGCCCTAGTATTCCAACTACAGCGAGAAACATCATCTTCGGCCACCTAGTTCCAAACATCATATTTCCAAATTCTTTGTTAGAACTCCAGCGTGCCAAAATGCGATAATTAGAGAACTTTAATTACACGACATGCCAATCATTAGAACCCTGGGATTTTATTCTTATTGTTAATTGTTTATGCTTATTGTTAACTATGGTGGAAGTCATCTCGTAATATTTTTACAAAGGGTCAACCCTGCGAACCAATATTAACCCAATTTGTGTATTAGCCACCATTGTAATGGCTAACGAATAATGCATTAGTCAAATTATGTATGTCAAGGAAATAACTTCTTTATCATGTTTATTGTTATAATGTTTTGTTGACTCATTTTACAGTAACTATAAAAGTAAAATAAATAGGTGCACAGATATAGACGAAATTTCATTTGTTACTTATATATTTTAAACTAAAAGATCCACTAGTCTTCCAAAGTTTTTCCAAGAAGACATTTACGTTACACAAGTGTAGAGAAAAGAGTGTAATACACCCTGGACATCTTCATATTTCTCTTATGCCATTCACTCCGACTTGGATATCTTCGCCCATCTCGTGTCATACAGTTCCCTACGGCCTGGACATCTTCGCCAATCTCTTATCATATCATTCACTTAGCCATGAATTACTCTCAAAACAATCATTTAACGATTTTCACTCTTATAAAATTACAGTTTAAAAAGGGAATACGGAAACAACCTTCTCATCTGCATTGATAAGTTAGATTGCAAACCTTCACACTCTCGCACTGTGTTCACGATTGAACCACAGTTATTTGGACACGTCCCTCTCCAACCATGAGCCAACGATGCCCAGCCAGGAGAGAAGTAAGCGAGTCAGGTAGTGCCAATTAACAAGGATAAAAAGGTTCGCGCTAAGAAATCAACCAATGGGAAAGCAAACATAGCTTGAGCACACTTATGACTTTATATTCTACCCTAAGGCCAGACAAATCCGCGAAATTTCCGGGTCTCTGCTCACCGCCTACAGCTTGTTCTTAAATATTTAAATCACATGGTGTGTGTGTCTAGGTAGGCAGGGTACTTAATTTTTGTGGTATTACTATAATCGAGGAACCATTTCATTCGGGTACCAGCGTGTTGACTAATTACCTGGAAATGAGCTCCACCAGATTCACTGGTGTCGCTTATCACTACGGAGCGGCTATGCTTTGATTCTATCAGTTTTTCCTCGAAATATTATCCCTCATAATAAAACCAGCAGTGCAATAACACAAACGGCATGTGAGGTCCACTAGTGGCAGGCAGGGAATGTCTTGGAACTGAGTGGCATATAGATCTAGGGTTCTTGGTGGTGACGATACAGGGATGGGATGTCTCAGTCTCTCGCCATAGCTGAGGTTATATCAGCTTACCTGCTGATTTTTTTTTAAAACACAACGTGGTGAATGTTTTTCACTGACAATAAAATATTATAATAAAATATATATATATGTATATATATATATATATATGTGAGCAAGTCTTTCAATACTCGCCAGAGATGTATAACATCTAACGTCGGTAACGATCAAATTCTTGTATTCTCGTTTTGCAAATACACTTATTAAACTAGGACACGAAATTCAACGTATATTTTCTAGCAATAATGCCCTAGCTTGATGAACAAAGCTACGCAACATTCTGTTTTCAACTATATTTATTTCTGGACGTGTCACGCGCAGTTCCCACATCCGCCGCTTGACTTCGCTGCCGGATCCGCTTCGTCTACTGTTTAATAATTCGATTTTCATAACGTAATTTCAAACTGAATGATGTATCGCTTCCGATTTTCAACGAGGAAATTTTTATTTAAATACTTCCCATCTTGTTAAAGTCATAGAATTTCCCTTTGTCTTTGTGAGCCATCGTTCGCGGGAAGCCTACAACTCACGTAGTTTCGGTTCCCTGCAAGAATTTCCGAAGATAACCGAAGTTTTGTGTTTTGGTATTAACGCCACTTCAGCCGCTAAATCAGAAGTTTCCAATGAAAACAAGCATGTTGTGACTGACCTAACCTAACCTAACCCTTAGATTTTTTTTTATTTGAATTTTTGAGAGAGATCCGAAGTTGCACGAACGTGGTAGGGAACCGAAACTACGTGAGTTGTAGGCTTCCCATCGTTCGCGCCGTCCGCCACAGATGGCATCCACGAGCTGAGATGTTGCACGCGAGGGAGAGCGGGAGGGGAGGACAGGTGTGAGCGCGGCGGTGGCGGCGGCAGGTACTACAGCGACGGCGGGCTGTGCGCCAAGTGCCACCTGAGCTGCACCACGTGCAGCGGGCCGCGCCGCGACCAGTGCGTGCGGTGCCCCGACGGCTGGCAGCTGGCGGAGGGCGAGTGCCAGCCCGAGTGCCCCGCCGGCTTCTTCGCGGCGCGCGCCGGCTGCCGCAGGTGCCACCACTACTGCCGCACCTGCTGCGGTGAGTCCGTCCGCGGCGACTCGTGCTCAGCTCATGCCAGACAGATAAACCCAACTGTGGACCCGAACACAACGACCACAGCACAGACCAACACATTCAAGCTTAAATACCAGACAGCACAAGAAGTCCGTGCAAGGATTTTTTTTCAAGACTTAATTTCTAAAATATATTGAATTTATTGATGCCAAAAATTTTTTTACAATCATTCACCCCTAAAGAAGTAAAATTTCAAGAAGTGGTAAAATTTGTTTGTAGATTACGCATGTTATTAGCTTCAGAGACAGGGGCGCAACAAATAAATTTCCAAAGGAGGGCAATATACCTTTTTATAAAGAATCATCGATCCCTCCTATTAAAGTGGGGGGTCCGGGGGGTCCTCCCCCGGGAAAATTTGTATTTCAAGGTGGAAATTTAAGCAGTTTTATTATCTAAAAATTGATTACACAGCACTTTCTTTGCCCCCGTTTGCCACCACTTCAAGGTTTCAGAGGGGGGGGGGGAAATACCCTTGCCCCCCCCCCCTGTTGTTGCACTACTGTTCAGAGATATTACTTTTATAATAATACCAAACTGACCGCTTTTTCACTCCTTTGCGGTCGAATATATAAAAGTGGTAAACGTAAAAAAACATGTTTTTAAATCATATAATATAGGTATTATTGCTCTATTTCTTACCACCAATCTAATTTACATGGATATATTGTTTATTACTGTAACACCAGCGTATCCCAGTTCCAGTTCATATGGTCTCGAATTTCGAAGAATGGTAAAAACACCCCACGTAATTAATTATTTAAGTTATTCACGCTTACTTCCATGCAGATTTATTTTCTATTTAGATATTATTATTTTTATGATATAAAAAACTTACCCTCTTTTCACCACCTTAAAATTCGAAGTCCAGAAAATTGAAAAAATAATTTTTTTTTCGTAACTCTACAAGTGATGCTCATTGTTCATTCTTAATGTTTTATCCTTCGAGCCAGTAGATTTAGAACTCTGCATTTTTTTTCTTACAACGAAATAACTCTTTTAACACCTCTTAGAGAACGAATCTTGCAATATGGTAAAATATTTTATGGATTATTATTTTTAAATATTTTACGGATTACTTAATTCGTTTCGGAAACATTATATATATATTTAATAAATATACACTAACTTAAAAGATGAATTCGATTAATGAATAACATACAAATCGGAACTCTACATGCAAGTTGTTATGTCTTAGTTTCTAACCTCTAGCACCAAGAGAAGATTAAGTTTTAATAATTTTTTGTTTTAAAATCATACCTCCCCCTCCCCCCACAGAGCTTGAAATTTGCAAATTTTTAAATTTGTAATATAATGGTTTCTATTTTTCGTATGTTTATTATTTGTACCAAATACCTAGAGACAGGAAAAATTCGCGGATTCATTTCGTGATAGGCTGAAATTCAAACATGTGTATAATTCTGTTGGTTCTGCTCTCTGGGCCAATGAGAGACTATCGACCAAAGAAGCGTCGAATCACAAGCTACCCAGTGGAGACAACTCACAATTTAGTAACCAATGAACAAACGTATTTACTTGAGAAGTGCAGAGGATAATGGAGGCTATCCTAGAGGTCTTTGAATCCGCGAATTTTTCCGGTCCCTACAAATACCTTTTCTTAATTTTGATTATTTTCGGAGATATAATTATCTATCTTAAAACAATATTTATCCCTGTTACACCCCTTAGGGGTTGAATTTTGGAAAACTGTAACATTGTGGTTGGTAGTTTTGGTATATATTATTATTGGTACCCAATATACTTTTCGTGCTTGAATATTTTCGGAGATATAATTAATTATCTTAAAGCCATATTTAATTCTTTTTCACCCCCTTAGGGGTGGAAAAATCAAATTTTATACAAACTAGTTTTGAACTTACCGAAAAACATTACAAATAAAAAAAATTTCAAAATCTGTAAAGTAAATTAAAAATGATATTTTGTTGTTCTAAATAATGTTTGTATATATTCAATACTTTATATTTTCATTTCATCCAATGCGTATAACATTTTACCTCGCATTACTTAAGTTACAACTTCAAAGAACTTTATTTGCCTAGGGTGGATTTTTAGACCGTAAGTAGAGATACGAAAATTTCGAGCATTCATCTAGTAGCAAGTGTTCATGATTGGTCCGCAGTTGTTTGGACACGCCCCTCTCCGACCTTGAGCCAACGATGCCCAGCTAGGAGAGAAGTGTAGTGCCAATTAACAAGGATAAACAATGTTCTCGCTAGTAAATAAACCGATGGGGAAAGCAATCACTCTGAGGCCAGACGGTCTCCGGCGGTAAGCGGTGCGAGATGGGTCGAGGCACGTGAAGGACTGCGCAGGCGCGGGCCCGCTGAACTGCACCGGCTGCCGGGACGACCTGGCGCTGGACGGGGCCGCCTGCGTGCCCTGCCCGGCGGGGCGCTACCTGGACCGCGCGCTGCAGGCCTGCCTGCCGTGCGCCGCCGGCTGCCGCGCGTGCCGGGGCGAGGGCCCGCGCAACTGCACCGAGTGCGCGCCCCCCTTGGCGCTGGACCCCGCCGCGGGCCGCTGCCGCCCCTGCGCAGGCGAGTGCGACCCTCCCGCTCCCGCCTCGCAGACACCAGGCACCAGTCCAGCAATCTTCCCCGCTTTCCTGTCCATTCGCGTGTGCATCTCGGATAGTATCTTTGAAAGATTTGTGCAATGGGAGTGCATGACCTGATGTAAGCTTTTGAACATACGCCATTGCTAGAGACCCGTAAAATTCGCGGGTTCATTTCGTGTTATGCTAAAATTTAAATTATTATACCTAAGTTTTTCTTCTGTCATTTGTTGACTGTTAATCTGGAGGACTGAGGGCCAATTAGAGACCCTCACTCATAGAAGTGTCGAATCACAGGCCACCCAGTAGAGACGAGTCACAAGTCAGCAGCCAATTAACAGTTGGCATTTGCCCGAGTGTGTAGAGGATATTGGAGTCTATCCTGGAGGTCATTGAACCCGCGAATTTTACGGGTCTCTAGCCATTGCTAAGCACATGTATGTCTGTAGAAGAAAACTACAAAAAACCCAAAAGACAAGAACACAAATTAAGCAAAATATTTATGTTGTCAACAGGATATAAACACGGGCTTTGAGCTGCATCTGTCGCTGGCTAATAAATTCATCAGGAGGACACGCGGCCAACAAGAAACCCTTAACATAAGCAATATCGTACCACAGGCTACTAAGTTAGAATATTACACGGTGGTTTCACTATCATAAAATATCATTTGGGATATAAATACTTTTTGTATGTACCCTAATGTTCACAAAAGTGACTATATGCGGGTTTATGTAGTTTCACGTGGGTCCACTGTGTTTTGTGACACATTTCCGTTCATCGACTTCCGTTCCATTATCACGAACTTATTCCTACTGAAAAGCTGTAAACGGATAGATAAAATGTTTGCACATCAAAAATATAAATAACAACGTAACGGCAAGGAAAATGTTTGCACTTAAATGATAGAATCTGAAAAAATTTGCGGATTCAATTACATCTAGGATGGACTCCACAGTTCTCAGTACACTCGGACAAATTTCCATTACTGATTGGCTGCTGACTTGTCGGGAGTTCTAACGTAGTAGCGTGTGATTTGATATTTCATCTGTTAAGGGTTTCTTGTTTGGCAGAAAGTCCTCCTAATAAATTGTTTGCCAATAACTGATGCAGCTCAAATGCATTTTAGCCTATCACGAAATGAATTATCAATTAATAGAGACCGGAACAATTTGCGTACTATTCATTTTGAGGTAGGCTGGAATGCAAAACGCCGTACTTTTAACCTGGGTTTATGATTGGCCCATAGTTAAAGTGAAGGACTCTGAGCCAGTGAGAAACTCTCATCGATAAAACCCAGGTTAATTATCTCTTAAGTGAGCGACTAATGAGCAGCGGACTCTTAACCAAGTGTGCAGTGGAGTCTACACTGGAGGTCATTGAAACAGCGACTTTTTCCAGTCCGTAAGTAAAGTGTTAAATTTACCGGAATAGCCCTATATTTATAGTAATGACAAGAGATTTGAAGAAAAAAAAATCAACATGGCTTGAATTTCCTGAAAAGAAACCCTAACTGTGTCAGTGTCATTGTGTACATTAGGTAAAAAGAAAATGAATTTTAAATAAAACCGCCTCCGTGCTGAAACACATTGTCATCTCATCCGTCACGGCCGAACTCTGTGATTCACTGACTAATGAAAAATTTGGTAGTTTTTTTTTTTTTCCTAAACTGTTGATGATATTTGACAGACGTTGTTGCAGGCGACTGCGAGCGACCCAGCCACGACCAGAAGCGCGACGTCGCGCAGCAGAAGGCAGCGGTGTTCGGGCCGGACGGCGGCAGCTGGCCCGCCAGGTGCTCCGTGCTCGCGCTGCAAGTCGGCGTCGCCGCCGCCATCTGCGTGGCACTGGCGTTCGGCTTCGTCAGGGTGAGTGCGTGCCTTCATCCTCGGACTCATTACTAGAGACCCGTACAATTCGCGGGTTCATTTCGTGTTGTGCTAAAATTCAAATAATTATACCTAAGTTTTGCTTCTGTCATTGGTTCACTGTCAATCTGGAGGACTGAGGGCCAATTAGAGACCCTCACTCATAGAAGTGTCGAATCACAGGCCACCCAGTAGAGACGACTCACAAGTCAGCAGCCAATTAACAGTTGGCATTTGCCCGAGTGTGTAGAGGATATTGGCGTCTATCCTGGAGGTCATTAAACCCGCGAATTTTACGGCTCTCTATTCATTACGTTATGGCCTAAAACTAATCTGCGTCTATCTTTAAGTTGCTTTCGCTGCTGGATCACTGTTTATCTGAAGGGCTCTGGGTCAATGAGAAACCCTCAGCCAAAGAAGTATCCAATCACAGACAGCCCAGCAGAGACGACTCACAGGTCAGCAACGAACGAACTGGGGCTATTTTCCCTACTATACACAGTACTGTGTAGTCTATCCAAAAAGTTCATTTAACCCGCTAATTTTTATAGTCCCTACCCATAAGGTATGTATGGTCATTTTTTTTTTTTTTTTTTTTTGCGGAAGAAAAGGTATGTTCGTGCCAACGGTTTATTCCTTATAATTAGAGACCGGACGAATGCCACCTGTTCATTGGCTGCTGTCTTGTGAGTCGTCTCGCTATGTAGCCTGGGATTAGATTGAGGGTATTTAATTAACTAACAATTCTCAGGATTAACAACTAACCAATGGCAGAAGCAGCACAAAGGTATAATTACTTGAATTTTAGCATATCACGAAATTAATTCACGAATATTTTCGGGCTCTACTTATAATTAGTGGCAGTCTGCAAGAGAATCAATTGTGCTATTTGGCCGGGCCATTTAGGCCGCGTTTGGTTTTCACACGGGATGGCTGAGTTTTCGTGTACCAACAGTAAACATGTACCTTTGAATATATATACTGTATAGAAGTCGCGAGTGGATAGGATTTACTCTACGTTTTTCAGAAACGTATGATGAGCAGCTTGGGAACTTCACCGCTGCAGTGCGCTGCCGTAACGCCCTGTATCATCTTAGTTGTTATTTACATGTTAGAGCGCAGCACTGTCGCCCGCTGTCATTCCCCGCACCCTACCAGCCATCATTCACTGCAGCTCAAGGTCGTTCAACGGGATGGGGGAAGGAGGGGTGTTTGAAGAGTTCGACACTTGTCCGCTAGGGACCACCACAAGTCGATGCCCTAGAGATGGTGGCGATTGCGGCGGTGAATTAACCAACTACCTCAAAACCGTATTAGAAATTTTAACCTGGGCTGGCGACTTCTATACAGTATATATATTCAAAGCATGTACTTGAAAAAAAACCTCAACCATTCACGAAACACAAAAAATGCTACAGTGTTTTAACTTTCAGCTAGTCTCGAATCTTTTCAAGAAAAATACATGCTTCTAGATAGGCCTATATATGTCTGCCACTTTCACGTGGTTTTCCGGTACCAGGACGCTTGTACACAGATAAGTCGGTGTCTTTTGTCTATCGGCAGCTTCCACATTATACCTTCCAGGTGGATTGCGTGTTGTCATTTAAATTGCGCATGTTTTCATTGGTTTCTTGTCTTTAGGGGCGTATCAAAACCAGGTCTGATTACATTCTGTGTTAAGCCAGGAACATGTTTTAAGGACAATTAATATTTATCTATTAGTAATGTCTTATAGCCCAGGAGTTTTAGGTTAATAATTAAAGAAAGTTCGAAAAAAATAAGGTAAATCTGAAAATTTGGTCATTGATACGAAACACCTTGCTGAACAACATACTGAAATTCCCCTATTTTCCCATGTCGGCGTCATAATTTTTTCGTGCAATAATGTCGTAAGTCCCCCTAAATGACACAAGGACGCAAATGTACATCCGAAAACTATTTACATCAAATGACATTCACGGGGATCAATTCAAATTAACCACTGAACCACAAAAATGTTATATATAAGCAGACACAGTAATAAAATATACTTGAAGTAAACATATTATAGATCGAACTTTGACAATTCTCCGAAAATCATGGAATTTATGAAAAAAACTATCCATAGGTTAAAAAGTACCGCAAATAACAAAATATAAGTTGAACAAAATCGATTCCTTAAGATTTTAGCTTTTTAACGGTGTATCACACACTGCTCTGTGGCAAACAGTTACCGAGATACGGTGGCTCAAGTACCAGCGTGCGCCATCAGATATGACCGGACGGAAGGCGGGATGACATTTTCACCTGTCAATATTCTGCTTTTGGTGCTTATAACGAGCCATTGCTCTAGTAAGATATAAACAGCTTTGTTATACTTTGTAAGTAATTTTACATATGATTTAATTATTTACTACATTTATGATATTAAAATTATGCTCCTGCTTCTTAAAAAACATCTCGTACGATGTTATACTCTGTGTAGTCATTTTTAATTCAGGTTTTTCTTTGTAATGTCATGCACTATAAAAAATTCTTGATTGGCATCATAAGAAATCTTAAATTACGAGAAACAATAACACAGAAACATAGATTTTGTTCACATACCTCAGCTAACTACATATGATCTGGTTCGTCATTGATGTCTTCAGCTACATTCCAACAACTTCTACCTCTACAGCGTGTGCAAATCATAGAGCACGGAAGGCCAGCAATGCGGCAGGAGCACTTTGATCCACGCTCAGATCTACATGCACATGAGATGAGATGTAGAAGTTCATCGGGGGCTGGTGGCAAGTCACTGGTAATCGGAAGAAGTGTTTGTTGAACCTCACGCCAGCCCCAGTTGGTTGGTGTTAAAGTAATACCCAGCCAATCCTGGACCTATAATGCAGGGTCAAAATTTTGATCAGTTGATAAGGATTGCCAATAAAATTTGTTGTACACACAGATCCTTATAACGTGAGTTGTCGCACCTGCAAGTAAGTCCTGCGCGAGTGTTGTAAGGCTGCGGACCTTGTTGGAGGAAGGTTCGCCAGCTCGAAGGTAGCAGTCACAGCTTTTCGGGCCACAGTGCGAGCATACAGATGTCCACGAAGTTCATTCAGGGCGGAGAATTTCTCTGTAGTGTACATGTGGATAATGAATTCCTCGCCAGCAGCAGTGATTTCTTCTGCAGTAGCAGATGTGTTGTTAAATATGGAAGCAATGTTCTGGAGATGTGGATTTTGTTTCAAAAGCTTCCAAGTATTCTTCTTACCTTTACGGAAAATGGCGGAAGTGGTGTCGTAGCCAGTGACTGCATGAGCAAACAATAAACAATTCTTGCAGACTCCGAGTTGTTTTTGAATTTCACAAATGTTGAACAATTTTGTGTTCTATTATTATTTGCAGGGCTGTGAACACTGATGCAAGTGTTTTCTTTAGCTCTTACAGCAGATGCAGACACACTGATTGTGAAAACTTCCATGGGAAACGACGTCTGTGAAACACCAGTTGAGGTCATAGCAAACGATACTGATATCATCGTTATGCTGATTGTAAGAGCTAAAGAAAACACTTGCATCAGTGTTAACAGCCCTGGAAATAATACTAGAACAGCAAAATTGTTCAACATTTGTGAAATTCAAAAACAACTCGGAGACTGCAAGAATTGTTTATTGTTTGCTCATGCATTCACTGGCTGCGACACCACTTCCACCATTTCCGTAAAGGTAAGAAGAATGCTTGGAAGCTTTTGAAACAAAATCCACATCTCCAGATTATTGCTTCCATATTTAACAACACATCTGCTACTGCAGAAGAAATCACTGCTGCTGGCGAGGAATTCATTATCCACATATACACTGCAGAGAAATTCTCCACCCTGAATGAACTTCGTGGAAATCTGTATGCGGCAACTGTGGCCCGAAAAGCTGTGACTGCTACCTTCGAGCTGGCGAACCTTCCTCCAACAAAGTCCGCAGCCTTACAACACTCGCGCAGGACTTACTTGCAGGTACGACAACTCACGTTATAAGGATCTGTGTGTACAACAAATTTTATTGGCAATCCTTATCAACTGATCAAATTTTGACCCTGCATTATAGGTCCAGGATTGGCTGGGTATTACTTTAACACCAACCAACTGGGGCTGGCGTGAGGTTCAACAAACACTTCTTCCGATTACCAGTGACTTGCCACCAGCCCCCGATGAACTTCTACATCTCATCTCATGTGCATGTAGATCTGAGTGTGGATCAAAGTGCTCCTGCCACATTGCTGGCCTTCCGTGCTCTATGATTTGCACACGCTGTAGAGGTAGAAGTTGTTGGAATGTAGCTGAAGACATCAATGACGAACCAGATCATATGTAGTTAGCTGAGGTATGTGAACAAAATCTATGTTTCTGTGTTATTGTTTCTCATTATTTAAGATTTCTTATGATGCCAATCAAGAATTTTTTATAGTGCATGACATTACAAAGAAAAACCTGAATTAAAAATGACTACACAGAGTATAACATCGTACGAGATGTTTTTTAAGAAGCAGGAGCATAATTTTAATATCATAAATGTAGTAAATAATTAAATCATATGTAAAATTACTTACAAAGTATAACAAAGCTGTTTATATCTTACTAGAGCAATGGCTCGTTATAAGCACCAAAAGCAGAATATTGACAGGTGAAAATGTCATCCCGCCTTCCGTCCGGTCATTTCTGATGGCGCACGCTGGTACTTGAGCCACCGTATCTCGGTAACTGTTTGCCACAGAGCAGTGTGAGATACACCGTTAAAAAGCTAAAATCTTAGGGAATTGATTTTGTTCAACTTATATTTTGTTATTTGCGGTACTTTTTAACCTATGGATAGTTTTTTTCATAAATTCCATGATTTTCGGAGAATTGTCAAAGTTCGATCTATAATATGTTTACTTCAAGTATATTTTATTACTGTGTCTGCTTATATATAACATTTTTGTGGTTCAGTGGTTAATTTGAATTGATCCCCGTGAATGTCAGTTGATGCAAATAGTTTTCGGATGTACATTTGCGTCCTTGTGTCATTTAGGGGGACTTACGACATTATTGCACGAAAAAATTATGACGCTGACATGGGAAAATAGTGGAATTTCAGTATGTTGTTCAGCAAGGTGTTTCGTATTAATGACCAAATTTTCAGATTTACCTTATTTTTTTCGAGGTAATAACCTTAAATTCCTGGGCAAAGGAATCCAAAAGCAGGAGCCAGGGAGTGGTGTGTGGTGGTGTTATCGGCAATTTTGGGTAATGACGTCACGGTGGCATTCTTGGAAGACTTTGAGCTTGACATATGATCTTTGACCTTGACTTTTAAATTTACCTCGTTCACCATGTTGGATTCAACCATCTTGTAATCCACCAATTTGAAATCGAGCGCCCCACTTATGAAAATTGCACTTTTCGGTACGTCCATTTCTTTAATTTTCATTTCATGTCCACCATCTTGAATTCTGGCGCTCCGTCCACCACATTGGAACTGAAATCACAGTCTTTTTTTTTTAAATTCTGACAACACAGGCGCCATCTTGTATTCGTCCGCTGGAGGTCGCCATCTTGTATTTTCTGTTTTGCTGGAGGCTACAATCTTAGACACCACCTTCTTTGTTTCTGATATTTGTTCCTAGAGAGCACCAGTATCGCTCTGTCTCATGTATGTAAGATCGATGTTCCATTACCTACCAATGTTGTAATGACCCATGACAAAAAAAAAAATTAATTTTTTTTTTTTTAATTTATTGTAATCACGGTGATACGAAATATTACAGTTTAGACCTGTGGGTTCGAAAACATACGCTTTTAACCACACAGCCATTGCGATATTTTTTTATATAGTTTTATTTATAAATAATGCATACAAAAAATGTAGACATAAATGTCAATTACATGTTTTAATACATACTAAATGTTTTTCCCGTGTGCTAAAAATATAACAATGATTGTTTAAAAAAGTAAAAAAAAAACATTTAAAAAACAAATACATCGAAGAAATTAAATACTTTCAGACCAAAAAGGTTGATACATAGGTTAAATAAAATAAACGACAATGATATAGATCCACAGAAACATACAAATAAACTTTTATCTTTCAGTAGCCAGATTTAACTATGTATTTTCAATACGAAAATAAGAATGTTCCAAACCATGTTCGGAGCGTGCCCCGGCTCCTGTCGCAGGACTTGTACGAAGTCTCGCAGTCACCGGCGCTGTGACGTCCTTCAGGAAGTGTACAGCTTGCATGAAGAACCACGCCGCCGCTCTTCTCTTCACTGACGGGAACACGAACAAGTCGCAGTGTATTAGACGCTCGTCGCTGACGTCACCTTGACCATCGTTGATTAGTCGGTCGTACTCTTGTGCGACACCAGTGCCTAATCGGCACGGCATACGTGCAGTCACTTATTCTGTGCAAGGCTGTATCAATACTACCACATAGCACGCATGTAGGGTCGTCTGTTAGATGAATCCTGTATTCCCGCATTGCAGTGGCTGTTAGATTATTGTAGAAACTGTACGCTGCCGATCGTCAATCTGAATATATATTTATGTCTGCAATAATTCTCCAAGACCGCATCCAGTTGATACTTGGTGGGTGACTTACTATGATTGGCACTGTCTCTCGGGATTTTACGGTTCTGTGATATATATTTTTTACTGAGGCAGTTGAGTCTTCAGGCATGGCTTGCACAACAGTAGCAAGCGCTTCTTGGGCTCTTCGATATATGAGCGGCAGTCGCCCTGCTTCCACCCAAATACGCGCACATGTCCATCTGTCGTATTACAGTGGTGATAGCTGTTGCGTGATAAATTGCTTCGCATTTTGCACCATGATCAGCAAGCCCCCCCCTTGGTTTGTAGGTAGGTAGAGTTGTAGCCTGGCTAACTTAAAAATATACGATTTCCACAGAAATTGACCAACGTACGATAGAACACGAACATTATATTCTCTTGGTAGAGGAAAAGTATGTGACACATACCACATCTTTTCAAGTAAAAAAGTATTTATTAGCGATAACCTTATATATAACCTTTGCAATATGTTCTTACGTCGGTAGCTCATGCTAATTTTACTAGTGCGCAATTTATTTGTGACTAAATCCCAGTTATGTTGCACAGTACGATCTATATATGCCTGAAAATACACACCTAAAATTTTAATCTTATCCATGGATCGAAAAGGGCGTACATCTGCAAAAATTTCTTCTGTACCACCCAGCTGCAACACAGCCGTTTTTGTAGCATTTACTCTCAAATTTGATAAATGACAGCAAAGTTCTAGACATTTGCAATTGTTTTAATTTCATCTTCTGATCTAATATGCATGCGATATCGTCGGCATATGCATTAGTTTAAATTAAATGTGGTTTACATGAAAGCCTTGCAATTTTGGGTCTAACATTAGACATAAAGGTACTATGGCAACTGTAAATAAAACTATTGACAATGGACAGCCTTGTCTGACAGAGCTCTCAATCGGTATAGGATTCGTAAGAAATCCATTTACAATCAGCCGAGAGGATATTCCTGTGCATACTATTTTTATCCAAGTTATTGTAGTGTCTGGGAATCCAAATTGGGTCATTATTTGAAATAATTTTTTTGTGGTCAACCCGATCGAAATCCTATTCCATGTCGATGCTTAACAATGCAGTTTTTTTTGTTCTAAGGATAAAAGTAATTGAATATCACGTAATGAAAGTACTCCCTGTATAATGGATCTTCCTGGAACCGTACATGTCTGTCCAGGACAAATGACATCGCTCAGTCCTAACTTTAAACGTTGTGCGAATATCAGAGCTATTATTTCATAGTCCGTACAAAGAAGCGTTATTGACCTATAGTCTGTTGGCTTCACTGCATATTGCTTTTCCGGAATTAGAACAATGATGCCTTCTTTATGGGACTTTCAGAGCTCCCATCGGCAAATAATGTCACGTACAACCTCACAGAAGTCGAGGCCAATAATCTCCCAGAGGACCTTGTTGAACTCATAGGGTATCCATCAATGCCTAGCGACCTTTTCATTGGCCATTTCTGTATTATTTTATTAATTTCCGCATCAAAACATGTCGCCTCCATTTCTTCCTTTACATCTTCGCTGACTATATTTTCACACTCCCGCAGCACTTCTGGAATTAAATCTGGTTCTGTCTCTTGTTTCGTGTACAGCTGTGAAAAGTATTGTCTTGATAAAGTCACTATCTCGAGCTGGTCGAGCATCGTCGTTCAGGATTCTGGTAACTGATTTTTTCATCGTCAAAAAGGCTCCTATTTTGTAATGGTATGTGATGTTCTTGCATTTATTGACAGTTTTAACAGTTTTTGTTTAGTGGCTCGGATATCGTCCGTTACATTTTCCCCTCTGTTTGCGTGTTGCTGTAATTCGTGCAGCATGGTTTCGTAAAACGTGTAAGTCCCCACGTTCCTCCGTCAGTCGATATACATGTCGTTTTACACACTTCTCCCACCAAATGGCTACCGGAGGAAACTGCTGTTT
This sequence comes from Bacillus rossius redtenbacheri, assembly GCF_032445375.1. Lineage (NCBI taxonomy): Eukaryota > Metazoa > Arthropoda > Insecta > Phasmatodea > Bacillidae > Bacillus > Bacillus rossius. The sequence goes on from NC_086330.1 coordinate 152,935,858, forward strand.
CCGTCCTCACCATCGTTGCCATTGTTCTGTGAAGTCAACTGTCACTTCTGTATTTTGTAACAGTTCCGTGATGAGACGCCACGTGCCTCTCCCATACCGTGTAACCTCGGCAAATTTTTCATATGTGAATATTAACGCACAATGGTCACCTCGTATCGATGCACTTTATTTAATTGCCTTATTTTTTTATTTAAAATCGGTCAATCCGAGATCAGGTATGAGTCTTAAAAAAAATAAATTGTCTGTTTATCCTGCCAGCAATTATATCGCTCATTTCAATGTTGTGAGACCTGCGTTTGTTTGAAACACGGTTCCTTGGTGGTCATCTACCTGAGTGATGTAGTTGAAATCGCCACCAAAAACTATCTATTTTCAAGGAGGGTTAAAGAAAGGCACCAAATCTACTTCGAAAAATGTTGTTCTTTCCCGTCTAGCCTGAGTTCCGGAGGGCAAATAAATGTTCAGAACCAGTACATAGTTGATACGTCCTGCCATCACCCGACCTAATGGATGACAACGGAGGTCTTGAATTTTCAGTCCAGCGCGATTTATATCGCTGTTTCCCGTCCCCAATCGCCAACATTGGTATAGCCTACACATTGAAAGTTTAAAAGCCACAAAAATCATGTGTCACATCTTATTGTAAGAATTACATATGGACTGCCTGGGTTCTAAGAAATGTTTCTAGAGCCGAAATTAGTGCGGGGACTGAGACCTCACAAACTATGGTGAGGACTGTAATCATGAATGAATGAAAAAGACACTAAATCCGCAAACACACACAAAAAAACCTCATAAATGAGACAAACATTAACCAGTCCGGCAGACTTGAGGAAAGAGTTCTATTGTTTTGTTTAGCTCTGCAATGTTGTTCTTAATGTCTGTTTGCGGGAAAATTTTCCGTACGATCTTGTCTTTGTGAACTACACTTTTATCAATAACTGATTTGGCAAGTTCTAAAGATTCTCGTCGGTGCGTTTGCTCGGGTTTTTCGGATTGGGACAGTGTCATTGCTTTCCTTGCTGGGATTTTACTCCCGGTTCTTCTGTCCCGTTCGTGAGGTCGTTTATCTCGCACGCTAATTTTTGTCACTTTATGTGTGTCCATGTTTACATTTTCACCTACTTCCATTTCATCCGCCCACAAACCAGTTTGCAATACGTTATCAATTTTCTAATCCCTCTGTGTGTGTTCTAATTTTTCGTTTCTCGTGAAGTGTGAGTCAGTTGTCTCTTCTGCCTTCGAATTTAGGTTCACAAGTTGCTACTCAACTGTTTCCGCAGTCGGTGTCTGCACCGGTGGTTCCCGGTCACGCGAATGAAATGGAGGGTAATCATCTTATCCAGAAGACATGGCAGTTACGTTAGCCCGAATTCATAAGCTGTCTTCAGCCGTGTTCGGAGCGCCCCACCGGCGCATGGCACGCGCATCTCCCTGGAGGGTCTGGCAAGCAATGCGCTCGTGCGCAGTGGACTGGCGGTAGCTACACGTTCTCGGTTGTCCCGTCTATAACTACACCCCGATACACACCAATGGTTTCATAGGACGGAATATCTTATTTAATTTCCATTTTCGCAAGATGAACTCCCGTTTTCACTTTATACTTGTATTTCGTGCTCCAAACCTCCTACTGCAAAATTACAACACGACCATATCCTGTACGAATTTTATGATTTTCTATTTTTATAGGCAGGTTGAGGATTCTTACCATTTTGAAGTTGTCGATCGCGTGTTCAATGGTGACGCTGATCCTTTCTTGATCGGCAGTGATGAATGATGACAGTCCGTTGGTGCGACGCAAGATGGCGTCACATGTTCCAGACGAAACAAATTTCAAGAATATACAGTTTTGTTGACCGTCAAGCTGTAACGCCTCGATTTGATCTTCCGTTACAATATAAACTGTATCTAGCCACTCGTGTATTTCAAGGGCATATGGCCTTTTGGCAATGACTATACGCAAAATATTGACTCGAACGTTTGACATAGTTACCTTACACTATTAGTGACTCAAACTGAATCTTGCGTCTCACTTCAGAGACGTTACCCCGTGTGTCACCCGAGTGACCCGTGCCGCGCTCGGAACACGATGTGCACTCGGCGGCGACCTGCGCGGAACTACGCACATTTACCAGTCTGAGAATTAACTAAGGTATATCAAAAAATAACACTTATTAGGAATTGTAAATTTTTATTTTTAAGGATTATTAGCATCACCTGATCGAGACCAAAAACCGTATTTTATTTTTTAATACTCCTACCAGGAACGCTAGTGTCATGTAGTGCGCACATCGTCTGCTAGAGGGTGCTGCGCCATCTTGTTTTCAGGATTCGCTACTAGGAGTACTATTAGACACAATGTCTGACAAATGTACTGCCACCATATTGGTTTAATTTTGACCCTCCAGAGTGCATTAATTTTAATGGCCGGGGTGCCCGGGATCTTGTAGATCGTCTTGTCAACCATCTTGGAAATTCGTAATTTTTTAGCTTTAAATTAGAGAAAAATTCTAAAATTCATCAAAAAATCACTCACAAATGTACTGATTGATTCGATTGATTCATGTTCTTGGTTCGATCCTTGTTCGATCCAAAAATATTTATTCTAGGTAAAAAACACTTATTTAATAAAAGATGATCAAAATCTTAGTAACTGCTACCAGCTGCCAGTAAGCTGCTATCATCCAGTTTCGCAGCCATGTTGAAAATCTTTAATATTTGACTCAGAAATTCTGAAAGAATTTTAAAAATCATTAATAAACTCACTCATTTATATATTGATTTAACTGAATTTTCAAGACTTCTGTTGGTTTTCTCCATGTGCTCCTGATTACACTGATTAGGTCATTGCTTGATGAAAGGAATGACAATTATCGAAAAAATAAGTCCACTTGTTTCGTATAAACTTGGCCTATACGCCTGACATTGTACATGACCTGGCCTCTTGGTCCAAAAACACTTGGCCTATATGCATAACATTGTACATGACCTGGTTGGAAGGTATTCCAAGTGTCGAAAAATTAGACTTCTGTGGCAGGCACAGCGGCAAAGTATTTATTTCGTCGAAAGGTATTTAGTATACTGTCGTTTTTTTCTTTGAGAGTATGATTAATAAACTCCACCAAATATAATAGAAATACGAGTTTAAAATTTATTTTAAACTTTAGTTAATTTTATCACTTGCTGAGAATCGAACCAAGAACTAAAATCTATCAATTCAATTATTACGTTAATAGGTGATTTTTTTAATGATTTAATATATTTATTTTTAATTTCTAGGTCATTGGCTATATTACAGATTTTCAAGATGACACCAAAAATGAGCGATATAAACTTGCTGGCAGCTGGGAGATGAGGAATTTTAGCCGCTACTAGGATTTTGATAATGTTTTTCTCTAATTTCCAGCATAATATTTACGAATTTCTAAGATGACGGACAAGACGACCGACAAGATGGCGGGCACCCTGGTAATAAAAACTAATGCACTCTAGAGGGTAAAAATTAAACAATATGGTGGCAGGGCACTCTGACAAATATTGTGTGAACTAACACTCCTAATAGCAAGTTATGAAAACAATATGGCGGCAGCATCCTCTAGCAGATGTCATTTATACCATGTGACACTAGTGCTCCTGGTAGCGAGTATTGAAAAATAAAATATGGTGGCAGCACTCTCTAGAAAACGAAACATGTACTACGTGACGCTAGTGATTCTGGTGTCGAGTATTGTAAACAAGATGGCGCAGCACCCTCCAGCAGACGACGTGTGCACTACGTGACACTAGTGCTCCTGGTATGAGTATTAAAAACAAGACGACGGAAGTGCTGACGACATGTGTCCTATGTGACACAAGCAACATCTGGTAGCTAGTATGGAAAAATAAAAGGGGGTTTAGTTTCGAAAAGGTGATGATATTATTCCTTCAAATGAAAAAAAAATTACAAGTTCGAATATGTGTATTACATTTTATATACTTTATTTAATTCCCAGTCTGGTAAATGTATCAATGGCCATGTAGTTAAAGATGTATTGTTTCCAACCCAGATATCCAAGCTTTCATGGTTCGAATCACCGTGCGTTCAATGATGTTTTTTACAGAAAATTAAATTTTAATAATTCGATAAGAATCATAACAACATTGGTAGGTAATTGAACATTGACCTTATGTGCATGAAACAGGACGATGCTGGTAATCTCTAGGAACAAACACCAGAAAGAAAGATGACAGTATCCAAGATGGTTTCTTCCAGCAAAACAGAAAAACCAAGATGGCAGTTTGACGTCATACAAAATGGTGGCCTCCAGCGGACGAAAAAAAGATGTAGATGACGTATGTGTTGTCAGACTCTAAACAAATGTTTGTTATGTCAGATCCAAGATGGTGGATGTGATATCAGTATTTAATATGCCGGATCTGACATCGGAATTCAACATGGCGAACATGATGTCAAAATTAAAGACAGCGGACGTAACGAAAAGTGCAACTTTCATGAGTGGTGCGCTAGATTTGAAGATGGCAGAATCTAACATAGTGGACGAGGTCAAAGTCAGTGTCAAGGTTAAAGGTTATAAAGATCTGTACAATTTGCGTCATAAATAAGCATTTTTTCATTTAACATTTGCATATGATAAAAATATATTAGTGTTAATGATTATTTAGGTTCACTGGATAAAATTTAGGTTTGTGAACACCATGCTCATTATAAATGAAACTTTATATTTAAATAATCCACTTAATAAAACAAAGCAATATAAGTACAACGTGGTTAATCGCAATGAAGGTTCACAATAATTGTAACAAATATTGTGACGAAACGACTGCAAAAAGTCTTACAGTTTTCCGACCCTTTACCTTATTTGTAATGTTTTCCTCCCCATCTCCAGTCTCTGCAATCGAACACCTCATTACGCTCTATGAGTTATCACCTTGTCTTACTGTCCTGGCTGTTAAGAAGATTCACTTATAAAGTGTTTGTGGGTGACAAAATAAATTTTCAATGTAGACCAACCAAATATTTTGTAATTAGTCTGCAATTAATTAGTTATAGACGTGCAAACTTCGCGTTTTTACTTGAGTGAAGCTGAAAGGCATTCCACTGTAAAATTGAACTGCGTTCTCATTGCACCATATGTGTTTTCGGAACGACCCGAAGGAAAAGAAACCAATAACAATATTACAAATTTAAAATGACCCATTCACATAGTACTTTTCTGGACGGTAAAAATGAGGCTAAACCAAATTGACAATATACACGGAACTGTTTGTTAACCAGTGCGTGGAGTTCTCCTTACGGGTGATTGTGTACACTGGAGATGACATGCTCTACCGTACCACGTACCGCATTTTATGATTACAGACCAATATGCGTATTGTGTTTCTTTATAATCAGAGAGAATTGTGAGCCACAGTGTAAGCCATATGACGTTAACGGGCAAGCAACCACAGAATAGTTCAATTGTTTGTTGAATAAATAATTTTGTTGGTAAAACATGACTATTTTGTTTCACTGATAACTTAAAAAAATATATTTTTAGTATTTTACGTTCTTGTTTTGTGCATTTAAAATTTTATCTCATATGTTTCATAATTATTTTAACTAAAGATGTAGTACAAACTTTTGTGCCGTAAATTTTGTTGAAAATGTGCAACTCCATAAAACAAAAAATGGGGAGCCTAAAGTTCACAGGTGTAGATGTGACGCGTCATACTTGCGCTCTTGCTCTCTTGCGCACTTGCGCACTTTCATGTGCGCGGTTGTTTCTTGGGGGTTGACGTCGCGCTATCCCCACTCCGGGGCCGTTGGCGCGGTCGGTGATCACTGTAGCAGCCTTGAGCGGGCTCCACGTGGCGGCGTGCGGCTCAGGTTGAACCCCGCCATGCTGCAGGGATAGGCGGGTCGCGGCGGTAGCGACCCGCCTGCGTCTGACGCCTCCCGACTTGGGCAGAGAGCAACACAACTGGGTTTGAGCTTATTGTTGTGCACCGTGTCACGGGCCGTATTCGAAAGAATATATTGTTTTTTCGTGTACATATTATTAATTTAATTACTTGCGTAAATCAGTATTGTTAAACAGTGTTATGTGAGTATTGTTTCAGCTGTGTAACGTATCTTTGAGCTAGGTCCTATTCGTATGCCACGTTGTCACTTTCACATGCCTGATACCTACCTCGGACTACACACGTCCATTTGGACAATTAGTTAAGCTGGATAAACTACCAAATTCATGTTTAAGAATTATTTAAAATCAAAGTTTGTTTTCAATGTACGAGAAAAAAATTATTACATCTTTTATTCAAAGAATCTACAATTTATTATTTCGAGTGGAAAATAGTTATTTCGTTTGAGATCATACGCGCGCCCCTACTATTCTCAATTCCTATCTCTTGTTCTATTGAAAAATATTAGTAATTTATCTCAATCTATTAATAATAAGCGAGTTTTACTTCTATCATGCGTGGACTCAACGCACGTATTATTTTAAAAATATTTTTAATTTGAATTTTTGTTAGGTCAGGTTGCTATACAACATAAGTAGAGTACCGGAAATTTCGCGGATTCCTCTGGCCTCAGGATATAATTCAAAGTTATAGGTATGCTCGACCCATGTTTACTTTCCCATTGGTTGATTTCTTAACGAGAACATTTTTATCCTTGTTGTTGGGCACTAACTGATTCGCTTACTTCTCTCCTAGCTTGGCATCGTTGGCTCACGGTCGTAGATGGGCGTGTCCAAACAAGAGCGTGCCAATCATGAACACAGTGCGTGAGTGAGAATGTTTGCATTATAACTTGCGACTAAATGAATCCGCGAAATTTCCGGGTCTCTATCAATTGGCTTCCAGAGCCGAAAGGTGAGGTCGTGTTTGCCGTGTCTGTAGCGCATCATGGATAGACACGCGGGAATTTCGCGGATTCATCTGGCCTCAGGATAGAATTCAAAGTCATGTGTGTGCTCAACCCAAGTTTGCTTTCCCGTTGGTTGATTTATTAGTGAGAACATTTTTATTCTTGTTGATTGGCACTACCTGATCCGCTTACTCCTCTCCTAGCTGGGCATCGTTAGCTCACGGTCGAAGAGGGGCGTGTCGGAATAACTGCAGTCAAATCATGAACACACGCGATAGTGTGAAGGTTTGCAGTCTAATTTGCGACTAAATGAATGCGCAAAATTTCCGTTTATGTAGCCATGGATTTTGAACAACGCGTTTACATTAAGACCAGAAAAATGCGTCACATTGAAAGTAAAACGTTATGACACCATTCCCGACACTGAGATGGCCACGTCGGAGCGTTTGAAGGCCCTTCCAGAAATTCTTCCAAACATTGGGATATGAGCGCATCGCCAGCTAGGAGATTAGTAGAGACAGGAAAAAATCACGGATTCATTTCGCGGTATTATCAAATTAAAATTATTATACCTTTGTGCTGCTTCTGCCGATGTTTCGTTGTTAACCTGGGGGACTGTGGACCAATTTAAGACCCTCAATCACACAAGTACCGAATCCGAGGCTAGCCAGTGAGACGACTCCCAATTCAGCAGCCAATGAACTGGTGGCATTTTTCCGCGTGTGCAGAGGATAGTGGAGTCCACAGGTTTGATCCCGGGGGGGGGGGGGGGCAGGGGGTCACACCCCCCTGGAATCTGAAAGCCTTTCTCTGAGGGGGCTCGCGTGCACATTCACAGATAAATATAGTCCCTCACCCCTCCCCCCTCCATGGAATCCTACAGATCTTCGCCCCTGGTGGAGTCTTTCTTGGCGGTCAATGAACCCGGGAAACTCTCCGTTCTCTAGAGATTGGTTAAAATCGATGTAAGCTTCTTACTTTGTCGTTAACAAAATTATTCACCGTGTTTTTTGAGCACACTTGGTGATCAGTACCAGGTAATTGGTGTAACTATGGGCAGGGGCGCAACAACAGGGGGGGGGGAAGGGTATTTTGTGCCACCCCTCTGAAACCTTGAAGTGGGGGCAAACGGGGGCAAAGAAAGTGCTGTGTAATCAATTTTTAGATAATAAAACTGCTTAAATAGCACCATTTTCCACCTTGAAATACAAATTTTCCCGGGGGAGGACCCCCGGACCCCTCGCTTCAATAGGGGAGATCAATGATTCTTTATAAAAAGGTATATTGCCCCCCCCCCCCCCCCCCCCTTTGGAAATGTAGTTGTTGCGCCCCTGACTGTGGGTGGTCTGCGCGGTCTTGCCGGCAGGCCAAGCACTGGTCGGCGCGGCCGGGCTGGCGCGAGGGCGACTCGTGCGAGCAGCTGCTCGCCTGCCGCCTGCGCCTGGCGCTGGAGCAGATGGTGCAGCAGACGGACGCGAGATGACGCAGCGGGCGCTGTCCGGCGCGCAGCACGCGCTAGTCGGGTTGTCTCGGCCTCCCTTCGCACTCGGGCCGCTCCGTGTGGTCGCACTGGCGCCACTGCCTAGCTCGACACCGCAAATATCAGCACTTTTCTTTTCCCCTCCTGCATTTGTTTCTGGCTAATAATTCACCTCGAGGACTTTCTTAACTGGAGAAATATCAAATCACAGGTCACAAGTCAGCAGTCAATAAGAAATGCTAATTTGCCCGAGTATCCTACGTGTAGCTAACTGTTTATTCGCGTGATGGCGGAGTAAATTTTCCGTAGCGAAATGTTTAATTTAGAAGTGCAGAAATGAATGAAACTCTGGGATTTGACTGCAAAGGAATATTCAGATATAGAGATTAAAGAATTCAAAAATTAAAGATCACCGTAAAGCATGTAAAATATCCTTCTTGTAGAGTGATTGCTAGGGGGTATGTATGGCTCATTAAAATCCAATAAAGCATGATTCCACTAGCGATTGATCCTTCGTAATTGGCGGCCTTCTACAAGAGATATCATTACCCCATTGGCCGGCCCGTTTAGGACGCGTTTGTATCCACACTGGGTGGCTATGATTGGTGTGCTGACAGTAGACGTATACCTTAAATAAATCCAACCAACCACGATCCACAAAAAAAGTACAAAGTCTTAATGCACTTCTGGTCTGGAAATCTTTTCGCGAAACGTGGATGGCCCTTGTGTTCGCTTGGGATTGGATGAATCCAATATCTTCTTTTTTTACCGATTTATTTCGCAGTAGCAAACAATGCGCTTGGTTCCTCAAAATCCATTTTTATGCTAACGTTTGGCAATGTGGCGGAGTGGCGCGTTCTGTGTGGCTCGGGACGATTCTTGCGCGTTTTCCTAACGCGCCACTCACCTGAGCTGTGGGGCGCTCCGAGTGGCCCAGTGTGAAGGGAGGGAGAGAGAAAGATTTATCAGGGGCTGAGGTGGCAAGAAACAATTTTAGTTATTCGCTTGTGGTCCGCTCAAACATGACAGTTCTCAAAAGTAGTCACGAATACTAGAGCCACTTTTACTTCCCGGATTCGTTTGGTAGGGACCTTGAAAATTAGCATACTTCACAATAGATGTATGTGTACAAAATGTGTGCTGAAATCAACATAGACTAGGGAACTGTCCGTATCATACACTTGATCACGCCGGAAGAGTGGCCAGATAATTTGAGATATATTACCCATATTGCCATTAACGAACCACAGGCACATTTCCAATCATAACACGACCAAGGAAACACTATAAATCAAAAAGAATATATTTTTGAAATTTTCGAAAAAAAGGGGCGCACCCCCCCCCCCTCCAGGGAAAGAAAGTCGAACTCCAGGCACATTTTCCACTACAACCCGACCTCGGAAACACTCTAAATCGAAAAGATTATATTTTTTTCAAATTTCGCAATTTAGTGAAATTAACCTCTCCCCTCTCCGAGGGGACGAAAGTCAAACCCCGGTCAAATTTTCTACCATAACCCGACTTCAGAAACGCTCTCAATTAAAAGAATATATTTTCAAAAATTTTGAAATTTAAAGGCCTTTAATCCCCCTATTCAGGCACATTTTCCACCATGACCCGACCTTTTGGATTGGAATCACTTCAAATTGAAAAAGCGTTAATTTTTAAAAATTTTACAAATTTAGAGGCACAGACGACCCCAGGGCAAATTCCCACCATGCCCCGACCTCATGGATACACAAAATGCATGGTTATTACACATAGCACGACAATAGGTTTTTTGACCCTCTGATCCACCCCCACTCACCATTAACTCTAAGGTATTAGGTTTTCAATATATTATATTGTCAGAGATTTTTTTATATGTATGCAAAATTTCAACTCATTCGGACGTCGAAAAGTGGAAAGATTTTATTACATAGTCCACTCACTCAATACATAAAAACAGGTCAAGCTAATAAAAGTGTGCATTTTGAGTTTAGCCTGGAGTGAAATGAATCCACGAAATATTCGCCGCGATTGTTCAATTGGCAGTGTTTTTAAACAACTTCATGTAATTGTCAAGTGTTCGTAAACACACGTCGTGGGTTTATTTGCAAGAGGCAGTTGGGAAACGGGTTACACTGGTGTCCTTTTGAGAACTATCATATTTAAGACATATTATATTAGATTAGAGACCGGAAAAATTCACGGATTCGTTTTGCGATAGGCTAGTATTCAAACAGTTGTACTTTTAACCTGCTTCTATGATTGGCCCACAGTATATGTAAATGACTCTGAGCCAATGAGAAACTCTCATCAAGAAAATTATCCAATCACAGGCAACTCAGGTTAGTTATCTCTTAAGGTAGCGACTAATGAGCAGGGGACTCTTACCCAAGTGTGTCTAGGACTGTGGAGTCTATAATATTGGTCAGCGAAACCGTGAATTTTTCCAGTCCCTGTACATGACACATACTTTGAAACCGCTTGTTGCAAATTATTTATAATTATGGAAAGTTGTAAAATTTGTGTTATTATTTGTAGAGATGCTGAATTGCATCTAAACTATGCATTTTACTTGTGTTATAATTAGATCATGGGTAGTTTTGATGTATAGATGCAGCCAATGGACAACATACACCGACATTTTGGTGTATTAATGTTCATCCCAGTGCTAGAAAATAACGTGAATTTTGCAGTTCCTAATTTATGAGAATGGACTGGTAAAAAATGTGAGTTCAGGGTCATACGGGGTAGACTACACAGATCTCTACAACACTCGGGTACACGTTATATCTATGTAGGAACCCAAAATGTTCGTTATTTCAATGAACTCTATGATCCCCACAGTTCCCTGTAAACTCGAGCAAATATCGGTTCATTGGCTGCCGACTACTCAGACGTATCAACTTGGGAACCCGTGATCATGAAATCCTTTGGTTTAGGATTTTTTTATTGACCAAGAGTATTCCTTACAAACGTTGTGCTGGTATCGGACGCAGTTTAGACTAACACACATTTGAATTTTATCTTATCACGAAATGAATCAACTAATTGTTTTGGATCCTAGTTGTATCTGTTCGTTGGCTGTTCATTATGGACGACGTGATCAGCGATGCACGTGATTTGATAATTCTTTGGTTGCACTATTCTTATTGGCTCATAGTCATCCACCTAAACTGAGAACATTCGTAGAAGAATGTGAGATGTAAAAATAGGTGTTTGGAGTTTATTCTGTCGCTAAATGAAACCACTCAATTTTGCGGACACTAATTACAAATTAAAGTGAGGTGACGGAATAAATAATTTCTATGATGTACATAGGCCACTTGAGACTGTGGCAACTGCCTTGCCTCCGATTGGTCGCTTCACGGGGTGAGAGCTCTTCCAATTTGTTGTGTTCCACCATATTACTCACCAGTTCGGCCATTTTGTTGGCGTGTGCAGCTATAATTCGTGATACGTAAGGCCAGTTTCACTGGTGAGTGTTGCCTCAGTATTCTGTCGTAATATTCTGGCAGTTGATGCTAGTAATCTCGTTGGTAGATGAAGGCAAGTTTCAGTAAGAAATGTTTAACTAATAACTTAATTATTTATTTTTGTTTCAGTGAACAGCGTTTACGTTTTTTTCTTTCGTTAATTTGCATCTTCAAGCTAATTGTTTCACATGATTGGTTGGTCTGGAACTATTAGCCCTGCAGTGTTTTGTTGTTAAACCCGAGATGTTTAGTTAATTTTACGATATTACAGCTTTAAGAGAATTCTAACTGGTGTTTGGCGGACGTGAAAAACTGATTTGAAGATCGATGCATCGAAATAAAAATAAAAATATTAAAATTGAATTTTAAATATATGTGTTAAAATTCTTAGGAAACAATGTTCTCAAAAGTTCTGAAGCTTTTTTGTTATTACCCTAGTGAATCATTGGTTTGATACGTGCTTTTAAAAGATTACAATTAAAATTAATTTGAACATGGGATTTATTTGCGAGACAGTGTTTTGTAATTAATGATTCCTATCCTTGAAACACTAAACGGTGAAATAAAATGCTTGGATTTAGGCAAAGAATTGTTTTTTTATAGTAGGTAATATGAGGCAATATTCAAATATTTGAAACTGAAAATTTCGACGTAAGTAAATGAGGGACAAAACATTTGGAATGTTAAGAGCCGCTATACTGTGTATTAATGTAGCTTCGACTTCTGTGTTACGCACAATCAACTGTGCTATTTACATGATGTGTACGTGTTATGGCGAATGTATAGCATGTCTCATCCTTAGATTGCAGTGTGCATTTAAATTTAAATTTATTGTCTCTTCCCAATGCACGATATCTGCTATTAGCACTGTCCTTGTTTCAGTGTGCTTTGTTGCCAGATATTCCTAAAATAGCATAACAGTTTTAAACACAACTTTATAATTTAATGAAAAATTTTTAAAATGTACTTAAAATATTATTTTTAAGAGAAACATTTGGTTTGAGAGTTTTGGAAATACATTTTCTTGTTGTATTTAATCAAGATCATAATATTCAATTCTATCTTCTAAGAAAATGTAACAGAAATACGTCATCTTGGTTTCAGCAGTTTTTGTCATCAAACCTTTTTATATATTTAATAGGAAATAATTAATGTAATGCCTTGTTAATAATAGTCACCGACTAATACAAAACGTTTCTCCTGTAAAAAAAATTATTTATTTTTATAATTGATTTTCTTTTTTCAATATTTACCTGTACAACTGTAAAAAAAAAACTACCAAAATACTATTTTGTGGTCTTATTCAAATAGGAAAGAAATATAAAACCTACTATAATTAGCGATAGTGTACATCTTAAGAATTTGAATGTTAACAAGTTGGGCAGTATCACTCTGGCAACAAGGGTCGCCATTTGTTCTGTACTGCAAACTAAGCGTGAGATAGACTTCAGCCAAGGCGGTACTTCGTATTATCTAGGCTTGTATGATACCATATAATAATTAATTTTTTTTTTCGGTGTGATTAATTCGCTTTATTTAGCACGAAGAACAGATTTTTTTCGTAACATTTACAAAAGAAAGCTAAACTTTAGGTGACCGCAATTATTCTTTTTAAGTGAATGCGAAGTGTGACATAGGCGAAGAAAGACAGGATATTGCTGTCTTTTTTTATATCTAGTGAAATGTCCAGCCATGAAACAAAAAAAGTGAGTTTATCTCGAATAAAAAGATTAAGTAAGTAAAGCGCATTACCAAAAATTAGCTATAGCTCTCTGGATGAAATTGTGAAATTAGTGGATCACAGCACTAATCCAGTTATGTTTGAGTTATCAGTTTATTTTATTTCCTACTAAAATTCACAGTCTCTCCTTATTTTTAGTCAGCAAAAGAAAATATTTAACGTAATCGATAATTATGTTTGGTTGTTGCTATTTTATTTAAGATTTACTTTCACACTTGCCCCGATATAACCACTGAGACATTTAATAACATTTTAGTTTTCAAAGAAATGCTTTGTCATTTATTTGTCTTTTATTTACGTGTGCTCTAAGAAACACTTTCAGAAAACAAGAGAAACATTGTATTGGCATATTAATTTTTTATTAAAATTTACTAAGTTTTTGATCAAATAAGTGGAGGCGAGTAAATAAAAGTACTCGCGTTTCTTATTGTATATATATTTTTATGATATTTTTGTTCAGTTTATCACTCTAAACAGTAACGAATGTCAGAACAAAATCATTTCTCACAATGCAGAGTTGTAACTAGGATACAAATATCATTGAAAAATAAAAAAAAATATTCTAAAAACATATATTTTTAAAGGCCCACTTATTTTGATTTCTTGCTGAATACAACCAAAGGTTGTCATGCCACAAGTGTTGTATAATTTTTGTGTGGGCAGCGCGAATCAACTGGTGTGTTTCAAGTGCCTGCTAGAAACTGAAAGAAATTGAACGCTGCCGATATGTTTTATGTATGCTTGAAGTTAAAATCATCCCTATGTGTTTGTACTTCAAAATTATAATCTTAAAATATTAATTACAAGTGTAAAGATGTTACATAGTCTCTTGTCATAAATTTTAAGTCTAAAGCTAAGTATAATGTGAACGATGTTATAAACTCTGAATGTTGTAGTTAGTGTTAATGAATTTAATACGGAGAAGTGTAAATTCGTGATTGAAATGATTTTTAATATAACATTTTGAAGGTTGGAATGAAAGGTTTGTGTACTTCTTGTATTACAGTGTTGTTATAAAAAGGAAAATGATAAAATAAAATAAAAATGATTTCAGTACCGTATTGTGTGGTAGTTATTTATAACACCTTTCAAATATGCAGTTTTTTAAAATCCATGCAACACACGCATGTGGGAGACATAACACAACTAGACACGCACAGGTCACCGTGCTGTGTATGGAGCGCTAGAGGGCACGAGCTGTGTTTTGGAACGAGAAGCAGACAGAAGGACGGAATGACAGGACTCAGAGATGTTGGCGCGGACGCACCTGGCACGAGTCTTGCTGGTGAAGGTTCTCCATGCTTCCCTCGAGCAGAGCATGCGTGGCATTCCGGCTGCTCCCTTCTCCTGGCTCGCGGCACGCGGCGGTCTCGCTGCAGATCCTCGGGACGGATCACAGGTGACGGCCGCTGTGAACTGCGTGGTTATGTCGTCTGCTGGAGAGAGCCCTCCAGCGCTTCACCGGCTGAGCTCCGAGCACACATTGTGCTTGTCCAGTTGCGCTCCATCACCCGTTAACGCATGCACCAAGATTTTTGAAACTTCAGACTAGAGTCAGGAAAAGTGGCTGTTGAGTGGCTAGGGTTCTCCGCAATCCCATATAACTTGAGTTTCGTACACCGTTAGAAATAACGGCAAATTTACGGATTTTTCAACGAATAATTAACCAAGGTACACACTTGTTTGTCCAGATGGGGCCTAACCTGCATTCAAAGAAATTCAGAGGAAATAACCTTAATGCTGAAAACTTTAGAATATGGCATAATATTGACAAAAAAATGTAAGTTCCATTAATTCTATTCAGTTGTAAATATATGTGCAAAACATTCCATAAACAACACCAAAAATATGATCAGATATACAATATATATTTCAGGTACATTAAATTAATATATATAGGTGTTTTTTCATAACACGAATTAATGTCAAACATTTTCAAAAATAACACAATATACAATTACAAATATTTACAAGGCTTTGGCGAGTTAAGTTACTTTTACTTCTATGAAACAAATATGGCCAACAAATAAATAACACAGAAGTTGCAGAAAGTGCAAACAAGTGCCGAATATTATGAGCAGCAAAAAAACAAACTAACAATTATAAAAGGCCAAGGAAAAAGGTGTCAGTAAATACTAGTGAAATTTACAAATAACCTTTGTGCAACAGCAAACATATCAAACTTATAAAAATTACTGTTCATTAAAGAAAATAACGAACACAAAAATTATACTTAGCTCTCCAATAACCTCAATACTCTCGTGCTAACCCCTCCTCACCCCTTTCTCTCTCTCTCTCTCTCTCTCTGTGTCTCTTTCTCTGATGTCATTTATTCACGATGGCGTCGTCTTGATGTTTCTTGATGTGCTTCATCCTGAACTGCCTAAAACCCCGAGTATTTATACCCTAAATTCATCACTCTCTCCCTCCTATTGCCTCTCAAACTCTCTAGGATGAAATAGAAAGTCTGAAACGGTTACAGAAAGTTCTAGAAGGTTCTTCACTGTAGTCCAAACAATCGATTCACAGGCGAGTCTTCCAGTTGTATTCTTCTTCTTGCTAAGATCTCGGTTAGTACCCCTGAGTTTGAAGCTGTTTTGAAAGGAACACTCATGATTTTGCTTAAACAGCACACAGCAGTAGACTTTCTATGACTTGTGTTGTCACAAGATGATGATTCCACTTGGTAAACCGGTAAGGTTATGTTTCTCTCGTATCCTTAAATGTTTTTAATGTAGGAAAAAACACAAAACATCTCGTAACTAATGCACACAGTCAAATGTAAGAGGCTGACTTAGAACTGAGAAATGAGGCGTTTGAATAGTGTCACTTTACAGAACAGAATTTATTACGTTGTTAAAATTTGTGTGCTAAAGTTTTTGGGAGGAGCATTAAAAAAAAGTACTTGGTGATGTGGCTTGACCCTAAGAATGTATTCACAGCAAGAAAATGATGCTATAGTATTTTTATACCTCTAAATACAGCCACAGTTATATGATTAATAATTTTATCCACTCAATGATTGAGTGCAAAAATTAATTTAAAATTTACTTATTTATACTTATCGCTCAAAAGCGAGTCTATAAAAAACAAGACTGATAAATCCTTGTTTTCAACTCTCAGCAAGAAATATAATTTCAAAATGATTATTAGTACATACAACTTAGCGAGTTTGAGGTGACATCGTCATCAAAATAACAGATACAATTACAGTATATCACTTATATAATTTGTATCAAAACATTTCCAAAACTCTGTAAGGATCTGCTTATTTTTCGATTGGATTGGACAATTAGATACTTATAAGACAAATTATATGCTTGAAGACTAATCACATCCACCCAATGTAAGCATGTGTGTAGCTAACTAACATAGTGTTAGAAAAGCTGGGAAAACATGTTGAGGAACATGACACAGAAAAAAAACCGATAAAATAAGATAGATGTATGTGCGGTCCGACACCCACCTTCCTAGCGAATTTCGTTGACATGCCTCAGCAAAATTTGTGGTCTCGAGATTCAACACACACAGGTTTGTTAAATACATTTTTTTTGTTAAAATTCAATATAATTTTCCCTTCTGGCTACTACTCCCATGATTGTAAAAGTCTCAGAATTCTTTTTTTAATACACAATATAAGCTAAAAATAATAAAATAATAAATTGGAAATTTCTTAATCGTATTTATAATTCAAGAAACAGGGAATAAAACAAAACTTTCTGCGATATGTACTACCATTTATAGCAATTTTGTTTAGATCAAGTTTCAGTGGACCTTTACGTAATTAGCTCTATTATTTGGGTTTAAAATCTGCATTGATAATGGAAAACTGCTTACATATTAACTTAAAACGATAAACACAAAAACCTAAACCTGGCCGGTGTTCGAACCTGCAATCTCTTGCACCATAAGCTGGCGTTCTTCTGAGTACACAATGATAGCCAGCTTGAGTATGCTTATAAAATTGCAATTATTAAAAGTAAATCTGAACAAGCATTACTACAAGAAACGACAAAGTAAAATACCAACTGAAATTTAGAATTTTACCCTTTGATAAATCCGTATGGGAAAATAATCTCTCACCCCTAAGTTTGAAGCAACACAATGCTATAATCAAATTACAAAAATATGCCTTACATTTTACATTTTAAAATCCAATTCACACAGGTGAAGACATAAACTTTAACATATTTCAAATTCTCACTTCGGCTCAACTCAAGGACATAAAATAGAAATGTATTCAAATATCAAACTGTATTGTTTCACGTAAAATAATACGTTATTCTATTTCGATTAAACTAAGCGTATTTATATATTTTTGCTTACCCCTCTTCCTCGTTGTCAATACTGCTCGCTTTTCATATTTTCCTCACAGTTTTCGTTTGTTTGTTTCATTTCCGTGGACGAGAAGCCCGAGGTTTACCAGAAAATTGTTTATCCATTAATAATTTGATATGAAAAACTTGATGAACCACCTAATACATAAAATAAAAATGGCAATTATTTCCACAAACTTCACTTAACTTCTTCTTACTGATGTTCACTCTGCCTGTCCTTTGAACATTGACAATGTTTTTTTTTTTTTTTTTTTTTTGTGAATAATCGTCGTCAGACACCAGCTTGCTGCCACCTGGCTGAGCGGCGGAGGGGGGGGGGGGGGGGGGGAGAGAAAAATCCGCGCGGCCTAACGGCAGGGGGTGCCAGCGGGTGCGTGCAACACAGTTGCAACTAGAGTACAGGCCAAGAGAAGAGTGTTGTAGGCAACTGAAATATGACAAACTCAGTTTTGCAAAACTGGATATTTTTGGGTGTTTCAAAATACTAAAATAATGAAAATTGTTTTTATTTTACAGATTACGTTTCAAACTATAAAATAACAAAATCGGAAAAATTTCCCTCAAGGGATTATTGTTGGTTTTTACCAAAATATTAATGCCTAATTTAAGTGACTTTAGAACACAGAACACATTCGTGAATTGATTTATCGCTTTCATAATAAATGAATAATAAATAAAAACATGGTATGAAAAAGTCCCAAATTATAAACTTTGTAATGAAATATTTTGAAAATTATGCTTCGTAAATAACGAATATCTAGTTTTAAAGTGCCCATGTACAACTATTTTACATAGGAAAAAAAAAACAATCGGTGAAATACGACCTTAACTAGTACCTATATATTCGCTTTCGTGAACATTGGTAGGCTTAACAAGCGTGTTATAGTGCCAAAAATTTTTGTGATATTAAAACTACCCATAAATACATTTCATATTTTTTAAAAGTTACGAAAAGAACAAAAAGAGGCAACTTTGAAATTATGTCGTAATCCTGGTATTACACCATCAGTAACTCACAATTTATCACAGTCAAAAATCTGGTTAGCTCAGTGCTGAAGCCAACCTCCGTAGCACAATCATAACTCAAGTCTTAGAATGGCACTGCAACGGAGACGGATCATGTAAACGAAGACGGATCTCCCGGAACATTCCACTATCAGGTCTGCTGCTTCCACAAAGCACGGAAACGTAACAAATCGAAAACAAAAGGATTGCATTTCAAGTTTACGAAATATGAATTTAATGAAAAAATATATATTGTGTTTCGAGATCATAGCATGTGCAGAATTTACATATATAATACAAAAAACAAAGTAATAATACAACACTAGGTATACTGGTCCTAGAAACCATTTTTAACATATTGAAATCATGAACATGGCTACCACCGCAGCCAAGTATTTGGCTTCTATTGGTCGCACGGAGCAACGTAAACGGAAGCGCTCAGCACTGCCGAGCTAATCCTTGCGGGTCCGTCTCCGTCTGTGGGCTATTGTGGAAACTCTAGTCCGTGAAATCCGTCTACATGCATGCGATTCGTTTCTGTTTCCGTGTCATTGTCGAACGGGACTGATCTCGACGTAGGTCTGGTCGTTGCCGGAGGAGGTCTGGGAAGATCCAGTTGGCGCCAAAACCATCCTGGGAATACCGCGGGCTTGTTTGGGAAGCCTGTCAATTTTTTTCCCTAACCTAACTAAAGACTGAGTGTATTTTGTAGGAGGGGTCTGGGTTATGGAGAGACCTGGGTGCGTCTCACGTTGGAGCCAATATGCCTAGTCATGCTGGGATTAACCATGCAGAGAAGAGTCATATGCATCGTGTGCTTTGTGAGGTAATTGGCCAACCATGGAAGTATTGTCTTAAAAGTAACTTAAAACTATGTAAAGTTGGGCCCGGGCAAAACCCGCACAGACATGCGGGACGCAAGGTCGTGCAGGGTGTACATGATACAGAGGATGGCATGGATGAAGCGTTGGGCAGAGCAGAAAAGAGTCAGCCGTGCGGAGGGTTGGGTACTCGTAGTCCGCTTTCTCATAGTCCGCTTTCTCATTTCTATCCATTGCTGGATTTGTGTCCGTCGGTGCTCAGGCGAGTGTCGGTGACCGCCGACCAGCGCTGTACACATCTGCAGTTCGCCGCTCGCTTGTGCGACTTCGCGGTCCCAGTAAAAGTAAATATATGTGATATTTTATAAATTAGCACTATTTTAAAGTATTTTTGATGTCACTGATCCAACATAAACATACTTCCACTTCAGTTACGATGATCGATGATCTAGACTCGTGGGAAAACTAACCTCCCGAGAAAAAATTAAGAAAACCTTTTTTGAAAGAATATTTTTTGTAACACGCCTAACCTAAATTTAATATTTACAATAAAAAAATAATTCCGGCGATGTACAAATGTTATTTGTCTTGGAAACTGACTCGAGGTAAATCAAGAGTACACATATTTAACGGTTCATTTCTTTTGGTCTCTGCTGAGGTTACATTTTGCTGTCCGTAGAGCAGAATAAACCAAGGGGAATAATTTTTGTAGCACCGGGTCAATATTTTTTATTTAACTGTCTATATTTCTGAATTATTCCTGACTTTTCATGACCAAACAAAATAAAATAATATTCCCTTTGGGCACAGCCTACAGGTGTAGTTAGATTTCGAAACCCCGTTTTCTTCTGAAACTGTTCTGGAAACTTCTATATTCATTTAGACCATTTTAAGAACTTAATTTACATGACTTCCTGTATGTCCAATATTAAAAATTAATCTATAAAATGTTTTCTCATATTATTTGCTGCGAAAATGTTTCGAATGTTTTTATCTCATTGCGTCCATCATTGAATAGCTTGCAACAAATTTGGTATTATGTCCACTAAAATAGTTATGCATTATTTTTTACTCAAAAACTTTTTTTTCATGCCTTGCAATAATACGTGGTCGAATAAAAATTTGCTTTGGACCAAGTGTTAAGATAAAATTAAAATGGTTTAAAATATATTCGATGAATGTGATAGTAAGGATGTTATGAATTTTTTAAATTTTAACCCCTGGTTTTACGGTATAGTTCGTTTCATAAGAAATTGTTTAGGCCAAAGAGTTAAGATAATGTAGAGAAATTTTGCAATAAATTTAAACTGATTTGTTATTATAACTTCTATAAATGTTATGATTGGTTTTATCTTTCTTTTCTTGTTGCGGAATATTTATTCTTTTTATTCCAACCCCTGGTTTTTTCCACCCCTTATAGGAAGGGTTGTTCGCATGAATAAATTATTTAGAACAAAAGTTTTAGATAACATTATAAGGTTTCACAAACATTAAGACCGGATTTAATAGCGTAGGCTAAATGGCACGGAAATATTTTTTTTTTTTAAATTTCTATCCCTGTTTTTCTCAACGTCTTGCAGGAATCGCTTGTCTTAGTAAAATTGTTTAAGACAAAAGTTTAGATAAAAATTTTATGATTTACAATCAATTTGAATGGATTCGATGGTGTGCCTACCAAGGGAATTATGGATATTTTTTGTCCTCCAACCCTTGTTTTTTTTTACCCCTGGCAGTTATGGTTGGTCGTATCGAAAATGTATTTAGAAAAAAGTTTATGGTATTACTCGTAGAAGTAATAATACGTTCAAACGGATGTGTTTTTTTTCATATTATTTTTTACCTTTTGGTAGGATTTTGTCCATTAACGAACTCGACCGAGATATTTTATTACTAGATTTTATGTATATGTTTAAAAAGTTATTTGTGCAAAATTATGGCAATTATCGTGTTCATAAAAATGTGATATAAATATATATGTATATAAATTTTTGAGTTGACGAGGTTTTGGGGTCTATGGACCATGAGATTAAAACTATATAAAACATTTCGGAATTCACACAATGGTAACGGTTACAATAGGTAGGCTTTCTTCGAAATCTACCTAAAATCCCATAGTCTTTACTTCTGTGTCAGAACTTCCAAAACAATTTATATTATAAAATAGTGACAGATATTTTCATATTTGACTGAAAAACTCACTAAACGTAATGAATTCAACGATTTCTACATGTTGTATAAATAAAAAATTTTGAGAGCTTTATTTCACACGCTAATTAGTTTTGTCAACATTATTATATTAAAACAGATGTACATAATATATCTTTTAGGTTATTCCCAAAAATTTTATTCAACATTTTTCTCTTTTTTTTTTTTTTCGCGTACAAACTTTATTTTTAACAAATTAACTGGTGCGGGTATTTTTCTGGACCATAAGAAGTAATTCGTACATTTTACAGGTCATTCTCATGACTTCTTATTGGTTTTTTATCGCCAAAGGAAATTTAAAAGAAAACGTCCAAATATTCGGTCTGGATATTCAGCGTTAACTGGTTCAATACAGAAACATTTTATTTGAAGCACACTTTGCAACGAACATAATTTTTGCTGGCAATATTTATCTTTTTTTGTAACGTATTGACAGCTCTTTATGGCTGCTAAAGATTTTAATGTTTTTATTGTAGATAGCAGGGATTCAAAATCTCGCGACCAAAGATAGGTTTCTGAAACAAAAACCTTCGGTCCATCAACAAGTGATGCCACCAGTGATTGAGAGGTGGGAATGTGAATGGAAATTAATTACCACAAAGCCATTAAAAAATGTAGTTAAATGTAAAAATCTAGGTCGAAACATTTCTAATAAACTTTTATATATCCTTTAATGTGATATTCGTTATCGTGCATTTGATTGCAAGGATATCACACTTGATTAACTATCAATAACAAAAAATAGAACAAATAGGCCAACGTTTAAAAAACTTTGGTTCTATCTGCAAACAATTTAAGTAAACAAATTATAACTTTATTAACACTTTTAATTTTCTTCAGGTTCATTTCAAATAACTTAATTAATTCTATGCATATTACTTGTATGTATACTAAAAGACAAAAGTATAATGGGTAGTAAGTTTGTATTTTTTGAAAACTTGGGCAACTTGCACTTTAGTCGTTATAACGTGGATCAAGTCATATGTTTATTATATTTATAATTAGTGTTCACCTTCTCAAATGTTAAAAAAAAAGTTTAAAAAGGTAGGTACATACTAAAACAAACCAAGACCAAGAACATACAATCAATATTTATTTAATCATTTACACACGTAAATATTTCAAAAAATATTTTCTTAATTATTTTTTGTACATATCAACAACGGCACGCAAACAAATATCTCACGAAATTTTTCCCAGAAACCAAATCGTACGCGTAGGCACATTATAATTCTCACAAAGAATCCACAAGAAGAGACGCGTGCGCGGGAATGCAGAAGAGAGAGAGGGTGCAGGGAGCGCGCGGGCAGAACGCCTAGCCCTTCTTGCAGTGGATCATGACCTTGATGGGGTTGCCGCGGCCCGTCTTGGCGGTCTCGAAGGCCTCCAGCGTCTCCTCCAGCTTGTAGTTGTGCGTGATGAGGCTCTTGACGTCGGCCTTGCCCGAGGCCACCAGTGCCAGGGCGCTCGGGTAGCTGCGACACACGCGTCACAACCGTCATGCCATTCTCAAGTGTAACTTCTTTGCTGAGGGGGCCAATCGCATGACCCTTCATACTAGGTACGTGGTGGGGGAACCGGTGGAGGAGGTGAGTGCGTCAGTGGCGACGCCACTCCAACGCTTGCGCTAGCGGTCGAATGGGAAGACGGTCGAGTTGTAATGGGCCAGAAGGGTGATGGACAGAGAGCAGCAGTGATGCTACGGAATTATCTTAACGCTGCTTGTGTTTTTTTTTATTAGAACTCATACCCGCATCCTTACATTCTCAGTTATTATCACTTGTTCAATAAAAAAATACTAATAATTAATCTTTATCTATAACTAATAAATAAGCAAAAAGGTTTCACTTCTGTCGCGAATAAACTTGACAAACACAATTTTTTTATATAACTTTTGTCTACAACTGAATTTTAAAAGAAGATTTACTATCCTACTTAAGTAAAATCTCAGGGAATAGCCAATTTTTAGAACTCTCGCCTTTAAAAGTAGAAATTAGAGTAGGTAATGATTTTGCTTGAAGAAACTTATCATTTAATATTTTTGGTTTTTATCTAATTGTTTTAAATACTTCGTTCTTATGTCAATCATTTGATAATTTCTGTAAATCCAGTCATAAAATCACATACACTAATGTTATTAAATATATGAAGAAAAACGCATGTCAATGTATAAAAGCCATGCTTACAGTAACACATGTGCAAACTGGCATTAAAATTGATAACTTGGAAGCACAATTACTGTTGCTTCTGTGTACGAGGCATGTCGTGCTATTATGAAGAGGGAATACATTATTATAGCTCACCAAGTATTACAATAATCCTTAAACAATAATTGCTATATGCAGCTAATGTCCTATGACTTTCTTATTCTGTCATAGTATTTTGTTATCCTGGAAGGGAGGGTCCGGCCCTGGCTACGTGCCTGTGGCCAGGGGAGCCTGCTTGCGCTTGCAAAGGCATGATCATGAAAAGGGTTTAAGGTCAAAACCATGTTTTATGGAAGACTTTCTGTATATTTTAAGCTTTCTACTGATTGCATTCATACAAGCCAAAACATGGCAAGTATACAACATGCAAGCAACCCACGCGCAAAACTCTCGGGGTCCCTACCCTCCCCCCCACCCCACAAACCAACCCGCCAACGCACCGTCGTGAATCCAACAACTGAAAGACGCCATCTTGCTTTCAAAAGTTTTATAGGTATAACAATTTCATTCAGTGCATTTTTTTCAGAAATAGGCTTTGTTAAAACGTGGCGTATATGTAATTCAGTGAAATACTGGAAGTTAACAGTGTCTACGGCTGCTGCAACGAGTTTACCCTGTGACTTTATTGGCATTTAGAATTTTTTTTAGTAAAATACTATAACTGTAATCATGGAGTTAGGAATTGTCAGTAGACGGCATGCAGTGACGTAGTTGAATGCACTTTTATTTTACCTCGCCATCACCATATTGTCACGCCCAAAACATTGCGGAAATGGCTCTGCACCACGTTTGATGATGGCTAGTGAGTACGAATTGGAATCTCCGTCGTTAAACACAGTCACTTATATACAATACAATCATTTAAAACTGTTTTCACAATGCAAACACTACCATTCAGCCAATGTTTTGGGCGTCTAACCAAAATGACGCTCATCATTTATCTGGGCGTAAAACCGCTTCACCCGGTTACAATGTAATCATACAGACGTGGCCAACCCCTGGCTCAAGGGATTGATAAACAAATCGAGTGACGCCATCTTGATTTCAATAGTTTTTTGATCGTAACAATTTTCTATTCAATTTTTTTTTCAATATTGGGCTTTGATAAAAAGTATCGTATAACTTAATTAAATGCTGGAAGTTAATATCGACTGGCTGCTACAAACATTTTACTCTGTGAATTCACTGACGTTCAGCATGGAAAATTTTCATTTTTTAAATAACTACTGTAATAATACTGGTAAACATATACCATGTTATGGGCTTGGTAAGTCTCTAAATGTGTGATCGCTTCCGATATTAAACGACAAATAAATGTTATGGCAGAAAAACTGTTGAAACCATGATAGCGTCTTTCGTTTCCTTTCACCCTAAATGACATTCTACTCATGAGTTCTGGCACAGATACAAGTGTGTAGCTGTTAGCTGGAGAGTCATCCGTTCATTGATATTGCATTTTTGCTCGCACGGATATACCACTGGCTACGATGGAAAGGTGCCTTATTCAAACTACCAGTTAGAGAAAAAGGTTAACACTAAGAACAAACGTGTTTCATTCATTTCAAGACGATATGACTCCATGGGTTATTCGTAAGATGGGAAATTTAGGACAATGAATATTGTAGTTTTGTTTGTACTGATATTGACGGTAACGCCATATGTACACAAAGAGTGAACATCTACAAGAAAATACAGAAAAATAATACCTACATACTCGTTATTAAGGTCTAAAGCCTTTTTGAGAGTAACTTCTTTGGGCGCGATGAGAGTAAAATTTCAAGGCCGAATTTTAATGCAAAATTTTCGTGAAACATTGTTGTGAAACGTTTCTGAGGGGAAAAGGACAGAGAATAAGTACTTGGCCAAAGATATATAAACAGAACACTAAGCTATATATGTTGCTGGGCTCGTTTTCTTTCTCCTCTTTGTGCGATAATTCATTCCCCATCCGAAAAAAATAAAACAGAGAGAGAGAGAGAGAGAGATGAACGAAATAATAAGACAGAAAGTGTGCGCATGCCGCTTGTTTCATAAAATAGATATAGGTATCGTATATAGTCAGCTGTGAGTGCCTTGAATTTTATATTTGCTACCAGCGCGCTTGTGTTCCACCTTGTTCAACCAGCAGCATAGAGAGCGCTGTTGACGACAGTCCCTGCATTTCCCGTATAGATAGCGCTACCTGTTAAGAATTAGGTTTGAAGAAACAGTAACACGCACAGTTTATTTTTATGGTACGAGTACTTCAAAAGTGTATAATATTTATTTTTAATTAATTATTATTCAATGATCAATAATTATTGACATCCTGGGCAGTTATTTTGAAATGAGTAATAATTTTGTTAATTCATGTTTATCTAGGAAATTGTTTTCTTTCTCTTTAGCTCTCTCTCTCTGCCGTTTTACCCCTTGCAATGTATGTATTTACGGTTTGAATTGCCAAAGAAGTTTCACTTCTAACACATGCACTGAGTTACATGAGCTCTTTTTTTTCATAGGGAAATTCAGGAACCGAAAGACGCCACATTGATTAAAAAAGTTTTTATGCAGTTACAATTTTTAAATCGTCTCGTATGGTAAACTTGCCTTCGTTAGGGCAGATATCGCACATAAAGAGATTTTCAAAGAACTTAACGTAGTGTCTATTGACAGAATAAACCTCAGAAATGAATTCAATACTAATCGAAAATGACTTCACAAGGGGAACATTTTGTAAAAGCCAGTTTACTATTAGCTTCAGGTATTTTACTTAATTGTAATATTACCACAATATGGTTTAACACGGCCGAATTAAAAAAAAATTAATCTCTAGAAAATTACTACGGTTAACAACAGTTAAAACCAAGATGGATTATTTATGTTCCAATCGCTCCCTCTTAATATTAGTTGCTAACCTATACATTGTATGGAAAATTTCTCACTCATTCTTCCTAAGCACACATAATAGGGACACAAAGGATGCATGGGAAATATCTTAACTATTGATAAGTCAAATCCCAATTTAATCTAATCCGAATTTCGAGTTCGAATCCCAAGGAGTGTCTCGATATAAATCTCGAATTCAAATATAGGTCTCAAGAGTCAAAAATGGAATAATATAGGGCCTACAAGAAATGAATATATACATACAAATATTAACTATGGTGTTGAAACATTCAACCCTTCAAATGTTTGTTTCACAAACTTCGCTTCCAGAATCAATATATTATGTAATTTTATTTATATATTTGCATGTTAAAAGTACAATAGCCTGGGGAATGGTATCAGGATAGGTGTAAAAAAAAAATTGACCTACTAAACTTCAGATTGTTATCGGTGTTGAATTTTTAAATTTACTATTTTTTTCCTGTAGTATTTTCCTTCGAATCTCTTTATTTCCTGGAATAACGAAACCTTCGAATCCTAAGGATCTGATGACGAGAGGATTTGATTGGTCTACCAGTACTATGTTTGGTGCAGATGGTTCACTCACTCGTTGCAGTATCTGAAGCATCCCCGGATGTCCAGCTCCTTGATGATCATGTTGGCCAGGGGCAGCTGGAACTCGGAGCTGTACATGCCCACCACCGCCACCACGCCGCCTCCCTTCGTGCTCTGCAACACGACCAGTGGACGTCATCGTTCTCACCTCGGATCCACAACCCGGCAGGCCACCCTGACTGGGCATACCAAGTGAAAACCACCCAGTGCCAAGTACTACGGACGCCCACCACAGTGCCGTACAACCACGTCACACATGGACGCCAACCACAGCGACAGTGAAAGTGTATATAAATGTAAATAATTAATATATTCAATTTAGTAATTTTGTGTAAACCTTGTTTCATTCAGTGCAACCATGGACCAATTGAACGCCAAACATAGCGACAATAAAAGTGAAAGTGTAAATATAGATAAATGATGTATATATATAACTCAGTGTAAAAACCATGTCCTTTCAAACATCATCTAAATACCACAAACATTGAGCCAATGGTTCCAGACATAGGCTATAATGAAGGTTTTAAAACTTTTTCCTTCAAAGACAATCAATTGAAACTTCTGTTCATCTGTATATAATATGTAAAACCAATTTCACCTTTTAAATTGTATATAATTTTTGGCAAAAGAGCACAGAGTGCTGGCATGTCAAGTGTATCATGTAAAAGTGCTAATGTATGACAAAGACATAATAAAAAGCTTTTTTAATTGAATTGAATTGACCTCAGATCCACGAACAACGCTGGTTGCGAACCATTCCAAGGATCTGCGTACATCTAGGCCGGTATTCCAAAACACAAAAAATAAGGCTCTAGGTGTTTGAATATGCTACACCTGTGCCCTAACCGCATTCCAAGTGCACGGCAGGACACGGCCATTCCCTTATTTTTTGGAAACGGATTTTGGTGTCATCCGTTGCTTGAATTCTGCGCATGCGCAGAGCTCGCTTTTTCGTTGATTTCATCCAGATAGAGGAGCCCGTTTGGCGCTATTAACTCGTATATAGTCATTTTTTGTGATAATAGGGGAATGTACCAAGCATGTTAAGTGTCCCACATGAAACTTTTTGATAGCGAAACTATCCTGGAATAAATTTTGTACAATTTAATGAAAAACAAATAATAGCAACTTTAAAAGTACTTAAGAAAATTAAAATTACACCATTTAATTCTCGCGATAGTGGAATCAGTTTCTAGTCTCGTGCAAGGCACAGTTTATAAAAGCGGTTTGCTTTTTCGTTAACTTACAGGAACTGGGTTTGGATACGTTCTGGAATACGGTCTGCGAGTTAGGTTTCGGTTGTATCCGAACAAGGTAGTGCTTATTCGTTAGCTTACACGAATGTCTTGGAATATCACCCTTATTGTCATCTTTATTAAATTTACGGGTACTAAGTTATTTACTTCGAACACGATTCCACAAAAATGGTGTTAGTATGCAAGGAAAAAAAAATTGCAAAGAGGACTGTGAAAACACACTAATTAATTTCTTCCACGTGTGTGTTCACCCTGTTTATATTACGTTGTTTCTAGGAAGATACAGTTATCTGGAATTATGAAAACATTGAAAAATCCGTAAATTGACTTTAATTTCTAACAGCATACATACGCAAGATAAATTAAGACCAAATAACTTAAGTGATAAAAGTTTAAGATTCTTAATGGTTTTAAACCTAGTGACTTTTGTCCAAGTAGTATTTGCTTCAATAACTTAGGATTAAAATAGTCCTACGAAAAACAATATTTTTGGTCAAAATTGTTTAAGACCTTATGACTAGGCAAAGTAACTATAGGCAAAATATCATGAAGGTAATTTGTTTCAGCTTTATACCAAATAATTTTATGCTAAATAAAAAGCTGAAAATTAATTTTAGGGAAAGGTATTATTGTTCAAACAGCTATATGCCAAGTAAAAAACGTAAATTTTAAACAGTTGAAACTTCTCCAAATCAGTTATATTTTATCGTAAATAATACTACTCTAATTTAATTAGTGGATTGTTAAAGTTTATGTATTTCAGTAGGTAAGTTATTTCGCTACTTTTCAGTGATGTTGAGTTATTCGTCAGAGGGCGTTATATCTTAAAAGCTCGGATTCGTAGTTGAATAAAAACTTCTTAGCAGAATGTTCAATTATTAATATTTAACTCGTTTGGACACACACTCAAATTTAATGTTTAAGTGTTATTATCGTAGAGTTATTGAAAATAAAATTATATGTAGGTCCCGTTTATGAAATGAGATATTCTGTAACAATCAAGGCAAAAGACGACGGACCGTTTTCGTGTCTAGAAGAAGTCAGGAAGTGCATTTTTCTTGATAGATATTTAATACATTAAATCCGTTTTACCAAAGATATTATGTCGTCTCATTGTTGCGATAGCGAAATACTTGTACGATTGTAACCTTACATTCTAAATTTGTATCCGTTATTTCAATACGTGGAATGTTAGTAACGGAAAATTCTGCTATCATGGGTGCATCTGTGTTAGTGAGGCAGAATAAATAGTAAGTACGGCGCTCGCTAGTGTTTCTAACACGATATCGCCTCTAAGCGTAAGATTGTGGACTGGTGCGATGTCTTCTCGTCGTGCATAGCGGTAATCATTACAATATATGGCTGGTAAATGAAGATAAAGGTGTAATTAAAGGCCCATAAATGGTTTTAAATATCTGTACCAGGCTTTTCATGTCTAAAAATTGATCTGGAAAGACGCAATTGAGCTATTTTCACTCTTCTAAAAATACGGAAACAGAACTAATAATTAACTCTCAGCGTATTCTTAGATGCTTTTCATAAACAGGCATCGCTTAGACAAGTTGAGCGGTTTTCAAACCACTTGATTCCTTTTGAATCTTTGTACATAGTATGTTTGCCCGGGTAGGCGGTTATCAAATTCAGTCAAACAACCGGACATGGCAGTCAAATATTAGATATTGCTGGTCGGATAGCTCAGAAAGCAAGGAAGATAAAGAGTGACAAATCTATAATATAACTAATGATCTCATTTTTTTTTGGAAAACCGAGAACTGTGCGGGATTTAGAGGCAACCTAACAACCCGAAAGTCGTTAATTTTTAGAAATTAAATGTTGGCATCATTGATTTTTTTTATGATCTTTCGTTTCTGGGAATATTTACCGTATTACGTTTCCATGTTACTATGTTAAAATTAATTATCTTTCGTTTCAATATTTAAATTTGCATTGCCGTAAAAATTAAGCGCTGAAAATCATAACCTTAATTTCTATTGCAAAAAAAAAAAGCACACAAAATTTTGCTTTGCAGTCATGCTTATTTCATTCCTAACATTGTCAGAAATTGTTTCAAAGTATATGTTGCCTTTGTAATAACTACGCCACTCAGTTAACACCACAATCCATAAATTGTTTGTAAATATTCATTTTTGACGTGACAACGTCTAATAAATCGATGAACGCCGGCTGCACGCACGAAAAAATGTCCCGTTGCGCACATTGTACGCTTGCGCCGCATCTATCTCTCTTCCACTCGATTGGAACAACCATCGATTTGACTTTTTCGAGGCACATTAAACTTGAAACACACCCATTCGTTTCCTGCTTTTCCTATCATCGTCCTATCCTTAACATAATAACACAGATTGGAAGAAGTTAAATAGCAAACATGTATAAATGTTACAGTTAAAATAATCTCTTCGTTAAAGTAATAAAACATATTTGAATTAACGAGTGCAAATATAAGTAAATTTATCAATTAAATTGCAGATTTCATTTCACTCCTTCTTTGTACCCATGCAAAAATAGTGATAATTCAATAAAAAATGATTCAATTTTATTCATGAAAGTGTGCAATCATTTCGTCAATTTTTTTGTTATGACGTTGTTCACGTTAAACTATCGTCCGCAAACCGACTTTACGGACAACCAATTTTTATATTTTATTTGTGTTGCTATGTTTAAGAGATGTGTTTGTTTTCCTTGGCAGTGCAAAGTTAACTTCCCCGTGTGGGGTGTTGGTGACAGTCGCTCCGCACGGAGGGAGGGAGGGAGGAAGGGAGGGTGATAGGGAGGGAGGGAGAGAGGGAGGGAAGGAGGGAGGGATGGAGGGAGAGAGGGAGGGAGGGATGGAGGGTGGGAGGGAGGGAGGGAGAGAGGGAGGGAGGGAGGGAGGGAGGGAGGGAGGGAGGGAGAGAGGGAGGGAGGAAGAGAGGGAGGGAGGTAGGGATGAAGGGTGGGAAGGAGGTAGAGAGGGAGGGAGGGAGGGATGTAGGAAGGGAGGGAGGGAGGGATGTAGGAAGGGAGGGAGGGAGGAAGAGAGGGTGGGAGGGAGGGAGTGAGGGAGGGTTCGCCCCCACCTTGACGGCGAGGCGCGCCGTGGACTCGGCGCCCGTGCAGTCGACGCTGAGGTCGGGCGCCTGTCCCAGGGCGTCGCGCACCTTGGCCGCCAGCTCGTCCACGTCATCGCTCAGCCCCACCTGCAGCGTGTAGTCGGCGCCCAGCTTCCGGGCGAACTCCAGCCGGTGCGCCACCAGGTCTGCGGGCAAGGCACGACCCTAAAGCCTCACCGCGCGCACCCAGCACAACACTCCGTCTCACACGCCATCTGCATTCTTTCCCGTCTTTACTGTCATTTAAATGGCTATTTATAACATTTTAACACTATCAATTCCTTTGCATCGTTATTCTGCCCCAAATATTTACTTACTATTAGTATTTTTCCTACATGGGGTAAAGTTAAGGTGTGAGGGGTATCGACTTGCCTTACACTCAACCACAGAATATATATTTTATACAAATAAAAATAAACATAATTATATGAAACAAAAAAGTGATCAACTAAAAAAAATCGACTAAAATAAGAAAATAACTCACACTTAAACTACGGACAAAATGTATTTTTATTTTTTTTTCGATATGTGCTCTTGAATGTTGCTCAGAGTTATAACTGAGAAAAAGTACACAATATAAAAATTAAATTTTAAAAAAGATAGATAAAAAAAAACTTTAATTTTCAAAAGTAAAACTAATTTAAAATTCCAAGTATTACTTTAAAAACTAAAATCGATCATTGTTTTGTAGCGATATGGTTGTTTTAATGAAAATGTAAAAATTTACAAATAGCTGTAATTTTACATGAATAACTCTGTTACATTTATGAAGAAATTGTACTGTGCAAGTTGACGTCCTTTGATTCCTATCCCTCCCACTTACGGCGGCCGAGCGGCGCGCAGAGCTCCGGATGATAGCGCAACCCGTCGAGAATGCTTGAAAGTGTCTGATTACGAACAGCAATTATGAGCCATTGCACTCGTACATACAGGTTTCATTTCAAGGTTTCGTCTTTAGAAGTGTTTTTAGTGGTGTATATAAGTGTAAAAGCCATTATCTTTACTATTCCGCCATAAAATTATAGAGACACCGCTTAAAGTCCCGTAGAAGCACGTTATCGACGCGACGACTACACGCCAGTTCTAGAACGCCTGGCACGCAGAGGTTAAAAGGCGTGTGATGCGCAAGCCAGTGTCGCCCTTAACGTCACCGCACTTTTAGAGCTAGTGCGCTAAGCCAGGCGGCCACCTGTACGGAAACATACCCAGCCAACAATATGCAAAACCACTCACCACCACGCAACCTGCAATTCTGCCCGCACGTATTTTTATGTTTTTTTTTTTTAATTTGTCTTATTAACAAAACCCGCTTTTATGATGTTAGGTAATTTGGAGAGTGGACTATGAACTAAACTTTCATGATCTTACAAACGAAACACGTGTATTGCAATTTTTTTTTACTTCCTTACCCTCCCCCCCAAGGGTACATTGAAAAAAAAAATGTAACGTTTTAAAGATTTAGTAGTAATTTACTAGCTTTGTGCCTTAAATTTTCGTATACGCAAATAAAGCTAAGTTTGTTGAAATATTTCGTTCTTTTTTTTCAGTAGTGACGAGAAGATTACACATTTTTATTTCATAACTGAATCTCGGATTCGATATCTTCAATCTTCTCAAATCCAAATCAAGATCTTAACTGTCGAAATAAAATATCAGAAAGAGCACAGATTTTTAAAGTCTCAAAAAAAAAAAAACTATTCAGCCCATAACTTTTATACACATATTAAAATAAGAAACACCATATCTACTGCCCAACTTTGCAAGAAAATAGTGTTCTTTTAAGAACGTATTAATTTATTTACTTGTGTAAATAATTGCTGTTAAACAGTGTTATATGAGTATTGTTTTAGCTGTGTAACTAGATATTTTTGAAGTGAAACTTCTTTGGGTGCGATGAGAGTAAAATTTCAATTACAATTTCAAGGCAGAATTTAATGCAACGTTTACGTCAAATATATTTTTTTTAATGTTTCTGACGCCAAATATATATAAAGAGAGCACTTACGAGTCGAGGTTAGAATTTCCAAAAAAAAAAAAAGTTTCACTTCTGTCTCGTGAACTGAGTTGCAAGGGCTCTTTTTTTTTTCCTCCTCCAGTTCAGTTGAGGCAAGCAATCCTTTCCACGAGTTGTGAAATCTTGTTGAAGTTGGCAGGTCAAGTCCGGGCTCGCGAACACGGGCTTATCCTCGGGCGACCCCGCGGGCCGTGCCCTGGCGTCCAGCGTCTGGCGTCTGGGGAGTTCCCACGCCGCGCTATCGACCCTGCGAGGTGCGTGGGAGCGCTGCCAGGCGCACAACTCGCGCCCAAGTAATTGAGTCCCGGCAGTGATTCGGCGTGTGCCCGGACTGTTGGCTACGGCATTCTTACGAGAGGGTTTTGCTCGGGTCCATACACTGAACTGCACTGGGTGCGTAGCTACCGCGCGTGTTAGAAGTTCAGTTCCATCATTGAATATATATTCAATGGTTCCATAGAGAGAGGCGTGGGAATAGATCCCCTGGAATTAAGAAGCCCCTCACTGAGGGACCCCGCTTGCTCTTGCATAAGCGTGACTGCGAAGCGGGTTTCACGTCAAAACTATGTTTTATGAAAAACATTTATGTATATTTGGAAGTTTTTTGCTTATTACGTGCATTCAGGCGGAAATATGGACAGTTTACAGCAGAGAAGCACCGTATCCAGAGATTACGTGTCGGTTAACCCCACGTGCAAATCTCTCGGGCCGCGCGGCTTCCCTACAGATGTGCGTCGCTGGACAGAGGCAAAGGAAATTTGTAGGATACGCAAATATTTTAACACACTCACGGTATCTTAAATGCCAACACATATTTTGCAATCATCATAATTGTATTAAATTGAAAGCGTAACGGAACATGAAGCGCTGCAGTGTCGCTTCACCAAAGCTTAACCCCAGAGTGTGCAGTGAGGCCCTCAATTACACTCTCCTCCTCTCCACCATCGAGTGCCGCACTCCTGAGCGATGGACTTAAGTCATCGCCTACAACAACTACCAGATTCAAGACTTTTCACTTCAAAAACTATTACTTTTTTTTTGCAAATACTATTTTTGGCAATTTACCTAGATAAAAACAAATATTTTCTGTTTACAATAAAAAAAAACTTTGCAATGCCTACTAAATTAATTATTAGGGTCAACAACGGTTTTGTCCTGTCATCAATAAATAGTTTTGTTGTGGAACCAAAATTGTGCAGTTTCCTTAAAATATTTGTTTATTTTCATAGAAAATACATATTTTGTGGCAAAACTATTTTTTTCTTCAGTAGGTATACAACATACATATTTGTGAGGGCCTCAGTCGTGTTACAGAATATTAGTGTTTCTATAAATCACATACAATTATTATCGAATTAAACTCTTCAAATGATTGTTAGTAGTATATGGTATCACTAAATCGGCAAAGTGGTGGCCATTTTGTGATTCAAGAGAGCAAGTTTTATAAATAATCAAAAATAAGATGTTCAGGAATGGATTATGTATCGGTGGGTAAAGCCAACAAGGTCGAAACACATCATTGCCCAGTAAATGTTAATGGAACAGAAATGTTCATGTAAAATTTAGATATTAGTTAATCTAGGTGTGAATGGGACGTTTTTCGAAATCAGATGTAGTTAGTAATTGTCTTTTTAATTTAAATGTCAAGCATGCAAAATATAATTTATATCACTTTCAGATCTCGACAGACGTTGTTCTGCCAGTGTATAGTTATTTATCTAAAAATTGGTGGTCTGTATGTTATCTAGACTCTATAAAGAACCTATAGAAAAAAACTGAAAAATAAGAGATTACTAATATTGAAAAAGATTCCATTATCTAGCTAATGCTTGGCATGCATTGCAGTGCCTCATTCAGTTTTGTTTAGTAATATGTTTGAAGTAGTTACACATATACAAATCATCTTTCCATTTCTCTAAATATATATTTATCTCTATCTACATATATACATATATACCTCCCACTATCTCTATCTCTTCTATATATAAATCTAGATATAGCTCTATACATCTATATATCTGTTTATCTAACCCATTTCATTCTCTATACCTCGCTCCATCTCAACTTATCTCTCTGTCTCTCTATCTCACTATATATAATATCACTCTATCTCCTCTGTCTCTCTTTTATATTTAAATTAATTGTGTCATGCGTGCGCACTTATACAACAAAAACAGACGAAGTGCCGCTATATAATATGAAATAAACACATTTTTTGAAACAATTCGTGCTCCAACTATTGCAAAATAGTTAAACCGTCTCAGAAACCTTCACGGGCATGCGCATGACAACTCACCAAAATTTCATCGCAATCGGATGAATGGTATAGGAACGCATACGGCACAAACAAACGAAAATTAAAGACATGACAAACGCATCAAACGATGGTGCGTTTAAATTCAAGGCAACTCTTTCTATTGACGAAGTTAAGAACAAAACTGTTATTAGCGCCTTTATGTTTCTAGCCGCTGTGAGCTCCACTAAGCGGGCTGGTCTCACCAAGAAAAAAAATATTAATTTTCCAGACCTTACTATTTGTATGATCGTGTGGCAGATATAGAGAAATGATACTCACTATTTGTATGTCTATGACCTATTTTTTTCTGTTATAAAATGAAATTATCACTTTTTCACTCCCTAAGGGATGTAATTTCATATTAATTTGTGGTCTATGTGTTAATCCAGGTTATGAGCTCGCTGTAGGCCAAATTTCATCCAAATCCGTTCAGCCGTTCTGGCGTGATTGAGTAACAAACATCAATCCATCCATTCATCCAAACTTTTACATTTATAATACTTATACTTATAATATTAGTGGGATTATCTAGAGAAACGTATGCAAAAATAACCATAGCCATGTGTTGTACAAAGTCACAAAATCTTTTTTGTAGCATTACAAACTATTTATTAGCAATAACGCTTTCGCTGTACTATCGGACGACAATTTATTTTTAACGGGACTAAAAAAAAAAATACTATACAGTACAATGTTAATTCAAACAAGATGGTAATAGCTTCTCTAGAAAAATATAAAAATAAATTGAAGATGAGCGTTAATGTATGTAACCGCCGGAATACACCAATAGGAAAAATAAATAAATAAATAACATAAGCACGAGCGTCACTATTGGTACCGGATTACAGAATGTACCAAGCCATTCGATGCCGGACGCAAACCCTTTCACTGTGCTTGCGTTGCGCCGGTCCGTTCCGACCATCGCCCGGCGTGCTGCGTGCGTGATGGAAGGCGGGGTCTTCCGCCCCCCTCGCCAGATTCCATCGATCCCGTCTGGCGCTGATAAGGCCCCCCCCCCCCTTCCCAACACACCCCCACCCTCCACGGCGATACTGCGAACGCGCACGACCTTCGTCTATCGTCCAGCTGCTGATAACACTGTGCTCTGCACGCGCGCGAGTCTGCTACACAGGAGACAAAAATTCTGTGCTTTTGCAAAAGATTCCATTGGAAACCATTTGCCAGGAAATAGTTTGTAATACTACAAGAAATATTATTCTAACTTTGTACAACACATGGCTATGGTTATCTTGGCATATATGAAATACGTTGTTCTAGACAATACTGAGTTTTTTTTACGATTATTGTTGCATAATTTTATATTTTAATTAATGCTGGGTTTGTATTCTTACCCGGGCAATGCTTTGTGTTGTCTCAGTACCTCCAATAGTTAAAAGTTATCTGTAAATCATTCCCTGAATAGCTTTCCAGTACTAACTGCGCACATTGATAAGCATATTAAAACAAAATGAAGTCCAATTATTTAATATTCGATTTTCTTTTTCATGATTAAAAAAAATATTATTGAATGATACAATTAAAATATAAAATTTTGGGCCGATTTTCGTAAGAGATACTTGGTATTATTTAGAACAAAACGTATTTCATATATGCAAAATTAATCACAGCCATGTGTTGTACAAGGTCCCAATAGATTTCTTGAAAAATTACATACTATTTATTGGCAAATGGTTTCCAAAGGAAAATTTTGTAAAATAACAGAACCTTTTTTTTGCGTGTTTCTAGGCGACGGACGCTTAACTAACCAAATGTGACCAAACACTTTTGGGAATAGTCGAAGCAAAGAATAAAGTTTTCAACTACAAGCTGTGGCTGACAGTTTTCACGTGGTCATTAAAGCTAATCAAGTGGTGAGCGATTCTGGTTGCCAACTGAAACGTCGTGGGTTTGAGTCTCACCTCAGTAATCGTTGCTATAATTAAGTCACAAGTTGATTGGCCCTAACTAAAAAATACAACCTTTTGCGAGGAGGTAATTTTTTTCCATTATATTTATAAACTATATTTAGGCCACATAAATAAATTGAAACGTGATAATAATAGCAGGTCTGAAGGGTGAACATTGACTATCCTATTGATATTTCATCCCTGATACTTGGTGCTGCCTAACTTGATGGTGAGAATCTAATACCGGCTTGTTAACATTAAAAAAATTGTTTATACAATCATTAAATGTAATAATCTTTAAGTTTTATTTAAATTTATTATTTGTTGAATTTTCTCCATAAAATAGTTTTTATTTAAAGTATTATTACAGTCGTAGTCATTCTGACACAAGAAATAATTCAATGCTAAACATAAAATATTATTTCACAGAAAAGTATATGCTGTTGATCAAAAGAGCCAAAAGTGTTAACTCAATGATATTAAAAATTGTTAACAATAACAGTTGATACCAAAGATAGCGTCTTTCAATTACGTCTCCTTATAATTAATAAATTAATTAATTAAATCACATGATGCTCTTTATTAAATACAACAGCAATTTTTTCCTCAAAAAATCTCTTTCGGAATTATTTCTTTGCAAAATACGATGTTTCAGGGACATACAAAAATTTATTACATAACAAAGTTGCGTTTAAATCGTTTGTGCTCTGTGTCCTATATCTGGCAAACAGAGGACACCAAAAAAAGGACAGCGTTAATGGAAGGAATCGTGCATTGGGAAGAGCGAGTAGTTGCATATTTAAATGCACTGCAAAACTAAGAATAAGATACGCATTAGGAAGCGGAGTGTAGCATAAGCCATGAACCAAAACCTTCAAATGAATCATATCTACCGCAATTACATACTCTTCAGTCCTTAACATGAAGGGGTTTAGTGAAGGGCTGCAACCAAGGGTGTATAAAAGACGAAGTAAAATGGCTGGGAAAAATCAAAATTTAGGCAAAGAAAGAAGAGAGCGAGCGATACTTTCAGGACTCGCCAGAGATGTGTAACTTTAAACTTAAGTTAAGAGAAAATTAGTGTTCTCATGCTGCAAATAAACTTATTATACGAATCTTGGACACGAAATTAACGTAGAATTCTTAAACATATTGCAGGGCGTGATAAATACACGCCAGTTGAGTTTTCAACTTAATTTATAGACGTGAAACACACGTAATTTCCGCAGCCGCCGCTAGAATTCGTTTCTGGAGCAGCCATGACGACTACCGAATCATTCCATTTGCAGATAAAATTTTAAAAATATATATAATGAAAAGGCTCTGATAAAAACGAAAAAAAAAGACTTGAAAAAATACTAAGCCCCAGCTTTGAACCTAATTTTCGACAAGGAATTTCATTGAAGTACTGTGACTTAGGCCTGCATACATAATTTTTTTTTAAAGTCAGAATAATGTTTGATCAACAACCTTGTCATTCTAGACGGTAAACACCGAAGAAAATGACAGATGTTATAGAGAGGTATTAGCAAGTACCTACTGTAAGTTATCTCGAGTGAAATAGGAATGGCTGGACGGGGAAAGAGTGAAATCGGCTCAGTTCCATAGGATTAATGACTTGTCTTTAAATATAATATCATTGTGTGACATCAAACAATTGTAGTCAATACATTATTATCATATATACGAAATGCCTCACTAGTCATCATCACCGCGTACCTCGTGACCACAGAAAAAATAAGATGTTACCTTGTAGCCCAAATAATCGTTATTTAATAATCATGAACGTCCCTAAAATCGGAAATGTGATTTCCTTATCAGTGACAACGTATGCCGTATCCTTAAACAACAGGACAGTTCCTACATATTTTTAAAAAACACTAAAATAAATTATTAATTTCACTTGAATCTAGAAACTTCTATTCGTAATTATTTTCAATTTTAAACTATCGTCCAAACCG
Source organism: Bacillus rossius redtenbacheri (assembly GCF_032445375.1). Classification (NCBI taxonomy): domain Eukaryota; kingdom Metazoa; phylum Arthropoda; class Insecta; order Phasmatodea; family Bacillidae; genus Bacillus; species Bacillus rossius. The sequence goes on from NC_086330.1 coordinate 152,975,989, forward strand.
GCCTTCACTTTTCTTTAAAATTAAGAAAAAAAATTTAATGTTGGAACAGGAAATTATCTTAATTGTGCTGCTGTTTATCAAGTGTCATAAATAAAAAATATATATAAACAGAATAATTAACATACACTCAAAATACATCCAAACATCAAGTGGCTAAAGTAGGGCAACTTCACAGTTTATTAACGGCATCGACATTGTGTGGTCACTAAAATGAATTTGTTATCACAACAGAATATTCGACACGTTGAATTTTGCTCGCGCATAAGCGGAAATGTTTAAAATGCACTAATGGGTAGCACCGACACCCGCAAGAATTTATAAATATGTAAGACCAAAATAATTCATAGTCCAGCTACTCATTTAAAAGGAATAATATTATTTGGAGTAAATATATAATATTAAGTCTTTAAAAATTGGCTAATAATGTGCTTGAGTTTTGGGTAACTATTAACTGGTTCATATATTTTTTAAAGGGATAAACACATCAAAGTTACTAATCTTAAATTTTCGACAAAACTAAATGTTGGAAAAAAAAACAGTCAAGAGTTTTCCCCGAAACCAGTGAGCTCTGTGGAGCGTCGAGTTGTGTGCTGCGAGCGTGCGGTAGGGCGTTTAACGTGTTACAATAGCACAGAACACTCAGGATTACAGAAGTGAAACGACGTGGCGTCGCACTCGGTCGTATATTGGTTGAGTCGCCCTCCGCTGCGGAAGCTCTCTCATTGGAGGGCCCGACGCCTGGCCAGTTAACCCCCCGGAGCAGTGATTGGCGCATTGTGTTCCGCGAGGCTGCTGGCCAGCTGTGCCATTTCGGTCGGCGACAAGTGGGGCGGTTTCAACTAAGAGTACTTTTTCAGTAGCGGCCATCCCATGGCCCACGGACCATTTTGCGCTCAACCCAGGATGGCCAGTGGCCCACCACAAAAAAAAAAAAGAATCGGGAATTGAATTCCAGATAAATTTAAATCAAATTATTAAAAAATTTAATTTTTTTAGTAAAACTTGTTATTTGATATGGATAAGAACTATAACCACTATTTTAATGCTAAGTTGCTGTTATGTCCTATCATATGTTCTATGACAAACTAAAACGACGTAAAATTACTGGGGCGAGGGTAGGTGGGATAGTCGTTACAGATATTTACCGAAAAGCCAATACAACACACAAATTGGCCCTCTAGGCTCTTGCTATTTAAAGCTGCCTAATTTGCTTAGGTTTTAAACATAGTATTATTATCCAGTATATACTTGGATGTTGACGCATTAAGATGAACATTGCTTTATTTACCACGACAGAAGATTTGCTTGAATATGAACCCTTTCAAAGTTACGTTGCTGTCAAAAAAATTCCTCAACAGTACGCAGAGGATAGACAGGGCCCGAGCAGACACCGGCGAGACGGACAAGTGACGGATAAGTGTGTGGACAGAGGCGAGCGGACACGGACCACGAGACATGGTTCGTACCCTCTTGTGCAACATCAAATTAAGGAGTTTCTAACGACCTCTCTACTTCATCGCCTTCAATTCTATCAACAGGTATAAAACTATTTTTTTTTAATATCATAAAATACGTTCAAACATTATATATTTTTTAGTTCAGTTGTTACAGCCAAGCCACTTTTGTCCAGAATTATCTCCGGAACACATGCCTGACCCAAGAATTTTGTCTATCTTTACCACTAAATACATTTTCTTTGCAAGTTAAGACAGTAAAACACACGTGCAGATGACGCGCTCGAACACTGCAAGAGGTTATTTGGCAGATAAACGTTAAAGTTCTTCAGGACCCGGTTTCCCCAGCACGTAACTGTGCCGTTAATTTAATTCAGATGAGTTCTTCAGTTCTCGTGTTTTGACATGTGGTTGTTGTGGCCGCGAAGGGCCGCGTGTATGCTGACTGACCTGTGATGATGACCTTGCTGGCGCCCATGGCCTTGGCGGCGAGCAGCGACACCAGGCCGATGGGCCCTGCGCCGGTGATGAGCACGTGCGAGCCGAGCGTGACGCCGGCACGCTTGCACGCGTGCACGCCCACCGACAAGGGCTCCAGCAGCGCGCCCTCCTCCAGGCTCACGTGGTCGGGCAGCCTGCGGGCACGCGAGCGCTCACATCCCCCACAGCCCCTACAGCCCAGTACTTCTACTGCCAGCACCTCCTGCCGACAGTCGGGCGTGCTAATGTGCACGCTGCCGTTTCTAGTCGCGACGTCCACGCATGTTCAGCATCACGTAAATAACAACGACCAATTAAAACAAATTTATGTATTGTGACTGATATAAATGTCAGCTATTAAATTAAAAATTTCGTTCTGAATCTCGAAATATTAAGGTTTTTATTTGTCCCTATTTGATTTATCATTTAAATTTATAACGTTTTAAACAAATCTTCTTTTAAATATCCAAAGTAATATTATATACAAACAAAATAAAACATGATTCCAAAGCTAATGGATGTAGATAAGCATTAGTCGATGCGAGTGTCGCATCCCTAGAAACCTAGATTCTTAGTGGACGCATGTGGGGATGCCGATGCATCCCTTGTGACAATTCGGAAGCAACGAAAAGATGGTCACATCCACTACGATGCACAAGTTCGGCTGCAGCTCTGGGGTTCAGTTACAACACTTGGGGTTAACGCTATAACGTTCCTTCATTTAATACTCAGCATTCCATTATAACGATCCTCTATACAACACTTGGAATTATGTCATAACGTTACGTCATACAACACTCAGCATTAAATTATAACAATCTTAGATACAACACTTGGGATTATGTTATAACGCTGCCATAAAACACTCAGCATTTCATTATAATGGTTATCTATTTGTTTTTTTGAGATTAAGTTGTAACGTTTCTCCTAATATCGTAGGTTTCCGTTGTTAAGATACTCTTTAAAGCCCACATAATTACGTTATAATTATTCTCTATGTACTTAACACTTGTAATTATGTTACAAGATTCTTTCATGATGCCATTCTATTACAACGATCCTCTACAAAAAAATTGAGATTATTTTGTAACGTCTCTCCTAATAACACAGGATTCCGTTTGTAACACTGGGGATTCCGTTATAACTGCACTATTATACCAAACTTTATTTCTCTGTTACGATAATCTTCATAACACTTGGTGTGCTCTTATAAAATTAATCTTCATACCACTTCGGATTTCTTTATAGCGCTCGTCTTTATGGCACTCACCTGATGAAGATGATAGTGAACGAATAAATTACGGTATATTGAGGTATTTACAAATGGGTGGGTGTGTGTGAGGGGGGGGGGGGAGGAGCCTCCAGTGGGGGAAAAGAGAGAGCCGCGAGGACATCACAGCGACCCTCAGCAGCGTCGCCATGTTCCCGTCAGCGGTGAGCAACTCTGTACGGCATGAAACGCCTCGGCGATGCAGAGCCAGTGACGTGTAAGGGGATTAAACTGTTTATTTATTTATTTTTTTGCAAATGGAAATAAATATTCGTGTAAAATCACAGATGTTTGTGAATTTGTACATTTACATGAAAACATCTTAATCTCTACAAAATAGTGTTCGCAGTAATACTGGGTAAGGATTATTACCCTGGCATTTATGCTTTGCGTTGTAACAATTCTTCCTGAATATATTCCCAGTATTAAAAAGCACGAGACAGCAAAATAAATTTAAATGATGAAATATTCGATTTAAGAATTTTTTTGCGTGAACGAAACATCAATTAAAATATAAAATAGTACCTAATTTTCGTTAGAAACACTCAGTATCATCTCGAAGAAAACGTATTTCATATATGCAAAAACTCTTTCCTGGTTACGAAAGGAATCTTCTGTGGATGAACAGGAAAATGTTTCCTGTGCGGGACGAGGAACGGCACACTCAGAGAAAGGGTTGTTTGTTTGTTTCAACAAAATATTTGTTTGTATTTGGCAAAATAAATATATGAACTTGATATTATACAAGATTTTCTTTTTGACCCAACAAAATGATTTTGCCAACTCAACTGCATATTTTGTTACGTGTAACAAATCAACTTCGTGACTCACCAGATTTGGTTAGGCCAAACAAAAAAAAAAAACAATTTGTTGACAGCAAGTAAATACTGGTTTCACCGCGTGTCAGCAAAACACTAGTGTGTGCGAGGGGACTCACTTGTAGCAGAAGTCCGCGGCGTGCACGTAGTAGCGCGACAGGTTGCCGTGGTCCGGCGGCGTGGCGCAGAAGAAGATGTCGCGGCACAGGCTGTACTTGCCCTCCCGGCAGAAGTTGCAGTAGCGGCACGGCACGCCCGGCTCGATGGCCACGCGGTCGCCTGCGCACAGCCTCCTTCAACCCCCTCCACCCGACCTCCACACGCCACACTCTGCACCTCTCTTTGTATTGTCAATGGAACAAAAACATTCATGCAAGAACACTTGTACATTTACATCAAAACAACTGTATCGTTAAAAAAAATAGTGTTCGCAGTAATATTGTGCTGTCACAGTACCTCCAACAGTTATTTGTAAACCGTTGCCTGAATACTAAATATTTTATTATCTTTCAAACGGTTCAAAATTACTATGTTTAAATGAAACAACAATTAAAATATAAAATTATGCGCCAATTGTAGAAAATGATATTCAGTGTTATCTTGAAAAACGTAATTCACACGTGCGCAAAAAAAAAAATACTAGCCATGTGTTGTACGAAGTTACAATATCTTTCTTTTTGTATTGCGAGATATTTCTTGGATAGATATTTTTTTATCTGCGAATATAAAAATTAACCTGTGGTTTATAAAACATTACATACGTAATTACTACATTACGATTAAAAACATTACCTGTGACGCCAGGTGGTGTTGATGCAGTTACGCGGAGTTTTGTCTGTCTGATGCCACGAACAATATGCGCCAATTAGAAGCGTCATGAAAAAAAAACCATGAGCTCTATATGTCACTAGTAATCAGATAATCTTTTTATTTCGCGGTTTATTCGACTATCGGTGGCTCGACTCTATAGAAATTAACAAAAATTATGTAAAAAAAAAAAAGTGTTCTACGATCGATGGTAGCTGAATTATTTTGTTGTTTGGCTGTGTTTGTATTAAATAGTAGTAGTATATAATAGGGGTTCCGAGCGCAGGTATCAGGTAGTGGATTAAAGATTGTGGACCGCCATCTTGGATTTGTGACGTCACGGCGGCAAAAATTCCTCAAAATTCCTCAAAAATGACTCAAAATGACTCAAAATTTCCCGTTTTAAGAAAAAATTTCCCGTTTTCGAGGGAAAAATTCCCGTTTCGAGGGAAAATTTCCCGATTTAGTCCTTAAAAATCCCAACGGCTAGAAATGTCCTGATAGAGGCTTAAGCATCCTTAACTCAAGCCTCAGTTAAGCCTCTATCAGGATGTGACCTTGACCTTTGACCTTGACCCCGACGGCCATCTTGGATCCACCATCTTGGATGACGTCATTTCGTTTTCTCGAACATTCCGGCATTGTGTTATCGGCCATTTTGAATTTGACGTCACCGTTGCAATTTCCGTTACGGTCGCCATCTTTAAATTTATTATCCGATTTTAATGAAAAAAAATTTAAAAATTATAAAAAAAATTAAATAATACAATTTTTAATAAAATATTTAAAAAACAAACATTTACAACACGGAGCTCGGAGTCCTCGGTTCGAACCCGACGAATGCAAAAAAATAAAAATGACGACCGATCCTTCCCTCGTGGTGGGTGCTGGCAGACTGACTCCCACCACTTTTTATCATCATCTAGTATGACGTCATGGCCGCCATCTTGTCTTCGATGCTGGAAGCCATCATCATTGTATCGTCGGCTAGAGTGCGCCGATGACATGTTAGTTTAATTCGTATCCTCTAGAGTGCAGTAATAATTTATTACTGTGACACCCGCCATCTTGTCATTTGGCCGCCATCTTGAAAATCCGTAATTATTTAGCTAGAAATTTGTGAAAAGTTCCAAAATTCATTAAATAAATCACTCATTAACTTACATATCGATTCGATCCGCTCCAGACCTTGGTTCGATCCTCTATCGATGCAATAATGTTTAATTTTATGAAGAAAAAAAAAATAATTCCAATAAACCATGTTCAACATTCGTAAAGAGACTTTAAATCATCTACTACCATCATCCTATAAGACATCAAGACCACCATATTGGAAATTCGTAATTGTAATGCTAGAGATTCGGGAAAAAGTTAAAAATTCATTAAATAAATTTGTAATCCATATAATGATTGATTGGATCAACTAATGTCCTTGGTTCGATCCCTGGCCGATACAAAACAACTTTAATATTTTAAAAAAAGTACCACTAAAGTGGCAGGTTTGAGAAAATAAAATACACCACAATTTCCTATAAAAAAACTTTTATTACATACATACTACACTACTACAAGTACAAAAAAATACACAGACAAATTACTAAAGCCTTTTGGATTCCTCGATTCAAACAGTGTTCTTATTGTACGGACTAAGCCTTTTACATGACTTTAAATGTCTATCCGATCCGGTCATCACCGCAGCCAGAGACGGACTGAAGTTCATATCAGTTATATAGTCTCATTAGCCGGTACAACACATGAGTCAAATCAATAACCATGTTCATTATAGGTCTCGGAGCATTTTTTATAATGACGATGTAAGCTATCGAGACGTGAAATTAGTTTATTGCACTTATTGCACTGAAATTGTATTCTTTGAACATTATTAGAACAACCGCATCTTTCATGTCTGCGAGCATTTGAGGTGATAGTAAATGATGCACCACAGTATTTGCACTGATGCGAAGTACGCTCTTCATTAATTGAAGTATTCAATGCTGATCAAACTTCAGCTGATGGTGGAACAGCACATATCGAAGTCTCCTTTAGTGTTGTCAGAGGCGTTGCCAACGGGATCTGCTCCAACATCGTCGGCGCTGACGTCATGGTTCCCGTAGTCGATTCTACATCCTCCATCGAGTTCGACGTTAAAGTCGGTAAAGATGCCATCGAAGTCTCAAGAACAGGCAATTACACGACTTATGCACCAGAAAAAACAAACTAGGTGATCCTTACACCGACGACGTCAGTAACAAACTGAGTGTCCTGTTGTCTAGGACTCGCTTATATACATGCACCGTATGGAATAAAACGCTAGTCAAATCAAGAACCATTTACAATAATACTAGAGTCAAAACAACATTAAAATAGAAGGACCATCAACGAAAAGGCAGCACATTTGGAAGCACCGACAACGAAACGGCAGCACATTTGGAAGCACCGACAACGAAAAGACAGCACATTTGGAAGCACAGACAACGAAAAGGCAGCACATTTGGAAGCACCGAAAACGAAACGGCAGCACATTTGGAAGCACCGACAACGAAAAGGCAGCACATTTGGAAGCACCGACAACGAAAAGGCAGCACATTTGGAAGCACCGACAACGAAAAGGCAGCATATTTGGAAGCACCGACAACGAAACGGCAGCACATTTGGAAGCACCGACAACGAAAAGGCAGCACATTTGGAAGCACCGACAACGAAAAGGCAGCACATTTGGAAGCACCGACAACGAAAAGGCAGCACATTTGGAAGCACCGACAACGAAAAGGCAGCACATTTGGAAGCACCGACAACAAAACGACAGCACATTTGGAAGCACCGGCAACGAAACGGCAGCACATTTGGAAGCACCGACAACGAAAAGGCAGCACATTTGGAAGCACCGACAACGAAAAGACAGCACATTTGGAAGCACCGTCAACGAAAAGGCAGCACATTTGGAAGCACCGACAACGAAAAGGCAGCACATTTGGAAGCATCGACAACGAAATGGCAGCACATTTGGAAGCACCGACAACGAAAAGGCAGCACATTTGGAAGCACCGACAACGAAACGGCAGCACATTTGGAAGCACCGACAACGAAAAGGTAGCACATTTGGAAGCACCGACAACGAAACGGCAGCACATTTGGAAGCACCGACAACGAAACGGCAGCACATTTGGAAGCACCGACAACGAAACGGCAGCACATTTGGAAGCACCGACAACGAAACGGCAGCACATTTGGAAGCACCGACAACGAAACGGCAGCACATTTGGAAGCACCGACAACGAAACGGCAGCACATTTGGAAGCACCGACAACGAAAAGGCAGCACATTTGGAAGCACCGACAACGAAAAGGCAGCACATTTGGAAGCACCGACAACGAAAAGGCAGCACCATCATCAAAAAGGCCGCACATTTGTCATTGGCTCCAATATTCATTGGCTCCAATATTCATTGGCTCCATTATTCATTGATTCCATCAGTCTATTGATTCCATCAGTCTAGTGACTCCATCTGTCATTGGCTCCTACAGTCATTGGCTCCTACAGTCATTGGCTCCAACAACTGTCTTTTGTCTCACCAACTCCAAATATATATATATGGCTAGAATTCTACGAGTCTAAGAGACTATGAGACCACATGGCTACGAGTCTAAAATGATCTAGCTGGTTACGAGTTATACATGGCTTGCGAGGCTACAGAGCTACGAAGTTTCTAGTACACAGGTTTACATGACTGCGAGGATACAGGACTACAAGTCTGCAAGAGTACTTGACTACGAAGGTACTCGTCTACATGACTCCAGTTACCGCATCTGTCTTCGACGGAATTTTCTCTTTTGCTCCAACTGCTCCATCAGCATTATGTTATAAGATTACAAGGCCTCTTGCTTACGTAGCTTCAAGTCTACAAGCCTCCAATGCATCATGACTGCGAGACTACGATCAATGAGGTTACGAGTCTACGCGATTGCGAGTCTTCTAGGTTACATGATCGCGAGGCTATAGGACTACGAAGCTTCTAGAACGCATGGTTACGAGACTGCGAGGCTACAATTCTACGAGGTCCCAAGACATCCAGGCTACGCGACTACGAGCCATGAGGTTACGAGACTACGTGACTACGAATCTTCAAGTTTACGAGACTGCGAGGCTACAGAGCTACGAAGCCTCTAGTACACAGGTTTACGTGACTGCGAGGATACAGAACTACGCGACTTCGAGCCATAAGGTTACGAGATTACGTGACTACGAATCTTCATGTTTACGAGACTGCGAGGCTACAGAGCTACGAAGCCTCTAGAAAACGAGTTTACGTGACTGCGTGGATACAGGAATACAAGTCTGCATGAGTTCTTGACTACGAAGCTACTCGTCTACAAGGCTCCAATTGACACATCTGTCTTCGATGGAATTTTCTCTTTTGCTACATCTACACCATCAGCATTATGTTATAAGATTACAAAGCTACTTGCTTACGTAGCTTCAAGTCTACGAGGCTCCAATACATCATGACTACGAGACTACGAGCCATGAGGTTACGAGACTATGCGATTACAAGTCTTCAAGGTTACGTCATCGCGAGGCTATAGGACTACGAAGCTTCCAGAACGCATGGTTACGAGAATGCATGACTAATTTGCCGCATGGCTACGAAACTTTATGTCTCTAACTGACTACAATAGCACTATTCAGTGGTGAGAGTAATTTATTTCATGCAAAGGTACTTGCTGCAAGCAGTTCCACTTTTCAACATCAGATAACGTCACGTTTTGCTTGCAGGTAAAATAATATTTATTTTATGCGGGATGCGGGTTGTTCACTATCGATCGCATAAGAAGAATGGCATCGATAGTCTTCAAGGAGAAGGAAGTTCGTCCTTCCTGCTAGTGCTTCTCAGATTTCTCACGGTCCGCCATCTTGGATTGTGACGTCACGGCTGCCATCTTAGATGGGTGTGACTTTGACCTTTGACCGAAACCGCAGGAATGATCGCAAGCACACGGATTAACCATCAAAATATATATAAGAATTATCAGGAGCACACGGAGAAAACCATCATAATATTGGCAAGAATAATCAGGAGCACACGGAGAAAAACGACACATGTTTTCTTTGATATCATAAAATTACAGAAAAAAAATATTTAGAAATAAAAAAAATTAATAAAAAAATTTAAAATAAAAACAAAAAATACATAAATAGATTCTGCTAGCTTGTAAACTTATCATTGCTGAGCAAAGATAGAGTTCTAGTACAAGCCAGAATCTATTTATGTATTTTTTGTTTTTATTTTAAATTTTTTTATTAATTTTTTTTATTTCTAATTTTTTTTTCTGTAATTTTATGATATCAAAGAAAACATGTGTCGTTTTTCTCCGTGTGCTCCTGATTATTCTTGCCAATATTATGATGGTTTTCTCCGTGTGCTCCTGATAATTCTTATATATATTTTGATGGTTAATCCGTGTGCTTGCGATCATTCCTGCGGTTTCGGTCAAAGGTCAAAGTCACACCCATCTAAGATGGCAGCCGTGACGTCACAATCCAAGATGGCGGACCGTGAGAAATCTGAGAAGCACTAGCAGGAAGGACGAACTTCCTTCTCCTTGAAGACTATCTATGCCATTCTTCTTATGCGATCGATAGTGAACAACCCGCATCCCGCATAAAATAAATATTATTTTACCTGCAAGCAAAACGTGACGTCATCTGATGTTGAAAAGTGGAACTGCTTGCAGCAAGTATCTTTGCATGAAATAAATTAACTCTCACCACTGAATAGTGCTATTGTAGTCAGTTAGAGACATAAAGTTTCGTAGCCATGCGGCAAATTAGTCATGCATTCTCGTAACCATGCGTTCTGGAAGCTTCGTAGTCCTATAGCCTCGCGATGACGTAACCTTGAAGACTTGCAATCGCATAGTCTCGTAACCTCATGGCTCGTAGTCTCGTAGTCATGATGTATTGGAGCCTCGTAGACTTGAAGCTACGTAAGCAAGTAGCTTTGTAATCTTATAACATAATGCTGATGGTGTAGATGTAGCAAAAGAGAAAATTCCATCGAAGACAGATGTGTCAATTGGAGCCTTGTAGACGAGTAGCTTCGTAGTCAAGAACTCATGCAGACTTGTATTCCTGTATCCACGCAGTCACGTAAACTCGTTTTCTAGAGGCTTCGTAGCTCTGTAGCCTCGCAGTCTCGTAAACATGAAGATTCGTAGTCACGTAATCTCGTAACCTTATGGCTCGAAGTCGCGTAGTCCTGTATCCTCGCAGTCACGTAAACCTGTGTACTAGAGGCTTCGTAGCTCTGTAGCCTCGCAGTCTCGTAAACTTGAAGATTCGTAGTCACGTAGTCTCGTAACTTCATGGCTCGTAGTCGCGTAGCCTGGATGTCTTGGGACCTCGTAGAATTGTAGCCTCGCAGTCTCGTAACCATGCGTTCTAGAAGCTTCGTAGTCCTATAGCCTCGCGATCATGTAACCTAGAAGACTCGCAATCGCGTAGACTCGTAACCTCATTGATCGTAGTCTCGCAGTCATGATGCATTGGAGGCTTGTAGACTTGAAGCTACGTAAGCAAGAGGCCTTGTAATCTTATAACATAATGCTGATGGAGCAGTTGGAGCAAAAGAGAAAATTCCGTCGAAGACAGATGCGGTAACTGGAGTCATGTAGACGAGTACCTTCGTAGTCAAGTACTCTTGCAGACTTGTAGTCCTGTATCCTCGCAGTCATGTAAACCTGTGTACTAGAAACTTCGTAGCTCTGTAGTCTCGCAAGCCATGTATAACTCGTAACCAGCTAGATCATTTTAGACTCGTAGCCATGTGGTCTCATAGTCTCTTAGACTCGTAGAATTCTAGCCAAATATATATTTGGAGTTGGTGAGACAAAAGACAGTTGTTGGAGCCAATGACTGTAGGAGCCAATGACTGTAGGAGCCAATGACAGATGGAGTCACTAGACTGATGGAATCAATAGACTGATGGAATCAATGAATAATGGAGCCAATGAATATTGGAGCCAATGAATATTGGAGCCAATGACAAATGTGCGGCCTTTTTGATGATGGTGCTGCCTTTTCGTTGTCGGTGCTACCAAATGCGCTGCCTTTTCGTTGTCGGTGCTTCCAAATGTGCTGCCTTTTCGTTGCCGGTGCTTCCAAATGTGCTGCCGTTTCGTTGTCGGTGCTTCCAAATGTGCTGCCTTTTCGTTGTCGGTGCTTCCAAATGTGCTGCCTTTTCGTTGTCGGTGCTTCCAAATGTGCTGCCTTTTCGTTGTCGGTGCTTCCAAATGTGCTGCCTTTTCGTTGTCGGTGCTTCCAAATGTGCTGCCGTTTCGTTGTCGGTGCTTCCAAATGTGCTGCCGTTTCGTTGTCGGTGCTTCCAAATGTGCTGCCGTTTCGTTGTCGGTGCTTCCAAATGTGCTGCCGTTTCGTTGTCGGTGCTTCCAAATGTGCTGCCGTTTCGTTGTCGGTGCTTCCAAATGTGCTGCCGTTTCGTTGTCGGTGCTTCCAAATGTGCTGCCTTTTCGTTGTCGGTGCTTCCAAATGTGCTGCCGTTTCGTTGTCGGTGCTTCCAAATGTGCTGCCTTTTCGTTGTCGGTGCTTCCAAATGTGCTGCCATTTCGTTGTCGGTGCTTCCAAATGTGCTGCCTTTTCGTTGTCGGTGCTTCCAAATGTGCTGCCTTTTCGTTGTCGGTGCTTCCAAATGTGCTGTCTTTTCGTTGTCGGTGCTTCCAAATGTGCTGCCTTTTCGTTGTCGGTGCTTCCAAATGTGCTGCCGTTTCGTTGCCGGTGCTTCCAAATGTGCTGTCGTTTCGTTGTCGGTGCTTCCAAATGTGCTGCCTTTTCGTTGTCGGTGCTTCCAAATGTGCTGCCTTTTCGTTGTCGGTGCTTCCAAATGTGCTGCCTTTTCGTTGTCGGTGCTTCCAAATGTGCTGCCTTTTCGTTGTCGGTGCTTCCAAATGTGCTGCCGTTTCGTTGTCGGTGCTTCCAAATATGCTGCCTTTTCGTTGTCGGTGCTTCCAAATGTGCTGCCTTTTCGTTGTCGGTGCTTCCAAATGTGCTGCCTTTTCGTTGTCGGTGCTTCCAAATGTGCTGCCGTTTCGTTTTCGGTGCTTCCAAATGTGCTGCCTTTTCGTTGTCGGTGCTTCCAAATGTGCTGTCTTTTCGTTGTCGGTGCTTCCAAATGTGCTGCCGTTTCGTTGTCGGTGCTTCCAAATGTGCTGCCTTTTCGTTGATGGTCCTTCTATTTTAATGTTGTTTTGACTCTAGTATTATTGTAAATGGTTCTTGATTTGACTAGCGTTTTATTCCATACGGTGCATGTATATAAGCGAGTCCTAGACAACAGGACGCTCAGTTTGTTACTGACGTCGTCGGTGTAAGGATCACCTAGTTTGTTTCTTCTGGTGCATAAGTCGTGTAATTGCCTGTTCCTGAGACTTCGATGGCATCTTTACCGACTTTAACGTCGAACTCGATGGAGGATGTAGAATCGACTACGGGAACCATGACGTCAGCGCCGACGATGTTGGAGCAGATCCCGTTGGCAACGCCTCTGACAACACTAAAGGAGACTTCGATATGTGCTGTTCCACCATCAGCTGAAGTTTGATCAGCATTGAATACTTCAATTAATGAAGAGCGTACTTCGCATCAGTGCAAATACTGTGGTGCATCATTTACTATCACCTCAAATGCTCGCAGACATGAAAGATTCAGTTGTTCTAATAATGTTCAAAGAATACAATTTCAGTGCAATAAGTGCAATAAACTAATTTCACGTCTCGATAGCTTACATCGTCATTATAAAAAATGCTCCGAGACCTATAATGAACATGGTTATTGATTTGACTCATGTGTTGTACCGGCTAATGAGACTATATAAGTGATATGAACTTCAGTCCGTCTCTGGCTGCGGTGATGACCGGATCGGATAGACATTTAAAGTCATGTAAAAGGCTTAGTCCGTACAATAAGAAGACTGTTTGAATCGAGGAATCCAAAAGGCTTTAGTAATTTGTCTGTGTATTTTTTTGTACTTGTAGTAGTGTAGTATGTATGTAATAAAAGTTTTTTTATAGGAACTTGTGGTGTATTTTATTTTCTCAAACCTGCCACTTTAGTGGTACTTTTTTAAAAATATTAAAGTTGTTTTGTATCGGCCAGGGATCGAACCAAGGACATTAGTCGATCCAATCAATCATTATATGGATTACAAATTTATTTAATGAATTTTTAACTTTTTCCCGAATCTCTAGCATTACAATTACGAATTTCCAATATGGTGGTCTTGATGTCTTATAGGATGATGGTAGTAGATGATTTAAAGTCTCTTTACGAATGTTGAACATGGTTTATTGGAATTATTTTTTTTCTTCATAAAATTAAACATTATTGCATCGATAGAGGATCGAACCAAGGTCTGGAGCGGATCGAATCGATATGTAAGTTAATGAGTGATTTATTTAATGAATTTTGGAACTTTTCACAAATTTCTAGCTAAATAATTACGGATTTTCAAGATGGCGGCCAAATGACAAGATGGCGGGTGTCACAGTAATAAATTATTACTGCACTCTAGAGGATACGAATTAAACTAACATGTCATCGGCGCACTCTAGCCGACGATACAATGATGATGGCTTCCAGCATCGAAGACAAGATGGCGGCCATGACGTCATACTAGATGATGATAAAAAGTGGTGGGAGTCAGTCTGCCAGCACCCACCACGAGGGAAGGATCGGTCGTCATTTTTATTTTTTTGCATTCGTCGGGTTCGAACCGAGGACTCCGAGCTCCGTGTTGTAAATGTTTGTTTTTTAAATATTTTATTAAAAATTGTATTATTTAATTTTTTTATAATTTTTAAATTTTTTTTCATTAAAATCGGATAATAAATTTAAAGATGGCGACCGTAACGGAAATTGCAACAGTGACGTCAAATTCAAAATGGCCGATAACACAATGCCGGAATGTTCGAGAAAACGAAATGACGTCATCCAAGATGGTGGATCCAATATGGCCGTCGGGGTCAAGGTCAAAGGTCAAGGTCACATCCTGATAGAGGCTTAACTGAGGCTTGAGTTAAGGATGCTTAAGCCTCTATCAGGACATTTCTAGCCGTTGGGATTTTTAAGGACTAAATCGGGAAATTTTCCCTCGAAACGGGAATTTTTCCCTCGAAAACGGGAATTTTTTTCTTAAAACGGGAAATTTTGAGTCATTTTGAGTCATTTTTGAGGAATTTTGAGGAATTTTTGCCGCCGTGACGTCACAAATCCAAGATGGCGGTCGACAATCTTCAATCCACTACCTGATACCTGCGCTCGGAACCCCTATTATATACTACTAATAGTTCATAAATTTCAATTGTGTTTTTCTTTTAAAATAAAACTCCTTGAAAAAAAATTCCCAAATAAGTACTTTTTTTTTTTTTTCGGGAAACCAACATCTGTATCAAATACACTAGAGACTAATACCGAACAGCTACAGGGTCGTTGTTACGTCAGTCCGATGGGTACGCCCGGTACGGATAATATATCGGTTTAATACATGTGTTACCAACATCATGACAACGAAAATAACTTTCTTTTTTGTTAGAAAAGCCTCTTTTTTATTGTTGTGCAGATTTATGCGGAAAAATTAACCCCTCGGTGCCTCAACGCCCTTAAAAAGGAAATGTATCATGTTTGACACCAAATAATATAATATACAATTAGACCATAAAATATTTAGTAGTCACACTTTTTCCCACTCTCCCCCGTGCTGTTGGTACAGAGCTGTCCGGTATTAGTTATCCTGCGCCGCACTCACCGACTTTGAGGTTCTTGACGTTCTTGCCGAGCTTGGCGACGATGCCGCTCGCCTCGTGGCCCATGATCATGGGCTCCTTCACGACGAAGTCGGCGCAGCGGCCCTTCACCAGGTAGTGCACGTCCGAGCCGCAGATGCCCACGCAGGCCATCTGCAGCAGCACCTCTGCGCAGAGAGCAGAGAGCAGAGAGCTCCGTCACGAGGCGAAACAACCACGGGGCAGTGAAGCGTCTCCCAGGGGGGACGTGTCTGTGCCGGTGCTTCCAGCGCGCAGACTTCTCGTCGTGCGAGATCTGAGCGGTGTCCATGACATCAGGGGCGCAACAACAGGGGGGGGGGGGCAAGGGTATTTTGCCCCCCTTCTCTGAAACCTCGAAGTGGGGGCAAATGGGGGCAAAGAAAGTGCTGTGTAATCAATTTGTAGATAGTAAAACTGCTTAAATAGCACCATTTTCCACCTTGGAATACAAATTTTCCCGTGGGGAGGAGCCCCGGACCCCCCCGCCTCAATAGGGGGGGATCGATGATTCTTTTAAAAAAAAAGGTATATTGCCCCCCCCCCCCCCCCCCCTTGGAAATTTAGTTGTTGCGCCCCTGCATGACATCACATGGCTTACAAGGGAGTTCTATGCCCCGATTGTTCTGAAAAGACGCGTTTCAGCCTCTTTTCACTAGTACTGAAATTACAGTTTAAAAACATCGGAAACAGAACCTCTGCGGATTCTCAAATGTTTTTCATAAACAGACACCACTCGGAAATTTTCAGCAATTTTTCTTTATAACGTTTGTTTTTTCCTTCTGAAGCTCTGCGCAAAGTGTACGTGCCCAGGTAGGCGGGGCACGCAAATTTCAAAACATCATCCGCCCTACAACAGGCAATTGCTTTCGTTCTTTAAATTATTCATCAATGGGGGGTTTAGATTTAATGCAATTTCTTGGTCATGCGTCATTGTAGCATTGCACTGTTTGCCATGAATGCAAAATAAGTATTTAAAAAATGAAAACACAAACCCACAGGGAACAAGCCTAATTCGCCGGGATTCTTTCCACAGAATTCTTGTTCTGTCTGATATTTAAGTTTGAATGTGTTCGTCTGTGCTGTCATCGTCGTGTTGTCCATAAAACCCTTTTAGGTTCATCGTTGGGTTTATTTGTTTGACATCAGATGTTTAAGGATCGTTCCCTGTATGACATTATGTTTTCATTTTTAATTCTTATTTTGAATTCATGATTTTTTTCCCCATGGAAAACAGTGCAATACTGCAATGGCATATGTCCAAGAAATCATATTACAAATGCTTCTCTTGCAAATGGGCAACCAATTACAAGGGAAATCACTGGTTCGGTTGCTTACCTTATTGCAGTTCATTAAAGGTTAAGATTTTTTTTTTTTTTTCGCGAAAAATACAAAACCCCTAGACATTGCTGGTTAGTGCCGGATGTCATATAACAACCCCATAAAAGGACAACAAAGATGGAAACATACACACTCGGAGAAAAAAGCCAATATTTATCACAAGCTGATTTTGGTTTTGTTCTCCAAGTGATTATGTATTCATCTTTGTTGTCCATTATTGAGGTTTTTCTGTGACATCCAGTGTAAAACCGCAATGGTGCATGTCCATGAAATTATGTTAAGACACCATAACCTCACAATTTGAAATGTGAGCGATGCCACGAGCGTTTGTTTACGAATGGTGTTCCAACAGAAACACGACGTGTTCTCCGCGTGCTGTAGCTTGGGAACCCCTGAGTCATCGTGGAGGGGATAAGCTATGGAGTGGGCGTATGCAATATCTGCAGTGTGAATAAAGTCAAAACAAAAACGAACCACCACCCCTTTTCCCAACTGGACAACGAAATATGTTTTTGTTATAAAATAGTTAAACGCTATTTCTTTGCTGAAGTATTTGATATTTTTTTAGTAGTTTTTGCACTTTTAAACAAAATTATAAAATTGTTTACATTGCCGTTTTAACAGCCAAGGTTTCTTTCTATGCTAACCAGCTGACAAACACAGTGATCTCGTATTTAAAACAGACACCCACTACATACAAAAAAAAACTTCCCTCTATGGTTGTTAAAATCGCTTTCGAGAGAGGCCGTGTTAGAACGAGAGGCCAGTGGACGCTATGTTCACAACGACGAATATGCGCTTAGTCGAAATGTGGAAATTCTACCCTACATTTAAGTTTTCCGCGCTCGTGTGGGGACGCTCTGGGCTCCAAATAACCACAGAGGTTTTTCACTATAGCGAGTAGTTTCCGCCGGTCGCCGCATCTAGAGGCTTCGTCGTGACTGAGTTGTAAAGGGCCCCGCCTACACGCGCACGCACACGGCGTGCAGAGCTTCAGAAACAACAACACAACGTGATATGAAAACTGCTTACGATATCCGAGTGACGTCTTTTTGCGCAAATAATTTAAGAATGCGCCGAGGGCTGACGGGTGGTTCTGTTTCCGTATTTCGTTTTTAAACTGTATTTTTAGAAGCGTAAAAATGGCTAAAACGCGTGTTTTAAGAATAGTGTTTGGACATGAAACTCCCAGTACAGATTTTTGAAAGCACACAAGCGCCTTGCATCACACCTTAATCTTCATTTCCCCACCATTTAGTGCTATGTTCATTGCTCAGATCGAATACTAACTTGTCCTATGCAAGACGATAAGACTGCGCACCAGTTCACAGCCTGGCGCTTAGTCAATACCCACTAGAAGCATCAAAGAGCCTCGCATTTATCATTTAGAGTTAAATGGTTTTGCTGTACTCTGCGTAATAGAATGTTTGGCCTTAATACTTGACGACGGTCATGTCCAAAGAAATCGATACTCCTTGAAATTAAAGGTGGCGATTATTTTGAAATTTTATTTATGAAATCACTTCTGTGAGAAACCAATATGTTTGTTTTTCTATGTAACTGTGGAAATTTGTTCAATACGACTCCTGTACTTCAGTTTGTCGAAATTATTTAAAAGATGTAAATGAAATTTTTTTTAAACTGTTATCCGACCTGTTAATACGAAATGCTGTAATTTTACATATGTGTCACAATAGAGCTTATAGCAATATAGTCAGTTCCAAATCACATGAAAACTGATTCTGAATTCATACATCGTGGGTCGTCAATAGCTTTCGTTAATAGTTCATATATGAAAGCATAAGCCAAAACATTAAATAGGGCTATATTCTTGAAATATGCTTTTTAACGTTAATTCTAAATATTATAACATATTTTACAAACATTAGCGGTAGAAAATATTCACATAAAATAATATATAATATAAACAATTTATTTAAATTATTTTTTTTCTTTTTGAAAAACAGTTTTTTTTTTTTTTTTTTGCGATGGCTAAGAGAAAATTTTATTTATCTTCAGTTCCGACTCTAAAAATAATCACATCTGTACACCAATGGGGCGCAGATATCCACCCAGAAATATGAGCCTACGTATAATTGTTATCATATGAGCTGTGACACGACACGGAGAAAATAGGATTACAAATCACATAAAATGACTACGAAGGATAATGAAACCAACAAAGTTCTAGTCCGCAAACGCTACACTCGACTAATTTACACTAAATGGATCGTTCTTTTAAAGGAAAAAAAAGTCCATGTATAGTTGGATGACCTCCAACAAGTTTTGTTTTAGTCCTCACGCAAGCATCCTGTAAATTGTAATTCGTTTCAGAGATTTTTTTCCCTCGCCATTTCACAGTTTTAGCGCTCTGTTTGGTCGGGATAACGGACGAGCGAGACACATGACCCCATTTTAACAGTTTTTTTAAACAATCTAATACGAAAATAAAGTTTATTTGGTTCACATGATACAACCAAAAAAAAGTTTTAAACTGAAGCTATGACGGCATTGAGTAATACCTGCTTCCAAAAAAATAATTATCAAAGATTAAAGGTTCACTTTTTAAAACGCTACATTCATGTTTTTAAATAAAAACAATGACCTGCAGTCAAAATAATTCTGACGAATATTAATTTCTCTCTATAATAAAGTTTGACCCACAGAACGTACAGCCACAAGTGAGGATAAACTTCTGGCGGTAAATTATTTACGATGAGAATCAATGTTTTTATCACGAACAAAGAGTTTGCATAGTTGGCAACCATGCTCACTGCAGTAGGCTTGACAATGCGACATTTTTCCGACAGGTGTTGCAAAAAACGTTTGGGCTTCCACAGCTGAATATCGTGACGTAATAGACCAAACAAGCACAAACTCGTGTAACCCTGTACCAGCTAATCATTAGGGGCATATATTTTTCGGGAAAAGATTATGAGATAACTGTGTGTTTATATACTGTAGCATCTTCTGTGTTCTTTGACTGGCTATGTTTCTTCCCGATACGTCGGCGCACTAATCACAACAACTTTGTACGAAAGCAAACGAGTCCCAAATGGCCTGGTCAAACGAGGCAATTGGCATCTCTATCAGACGTCCACCAATCACAAGGAAGAAACAACTGGCACGGGCATACCTTATAGCAGTCTAATATGAATTCAGTTATTTATTTAATGACCATGACCGGAAATTTCGCGCATTCTTCAAGTCGCAGGTTAGAATGCAAACTTTCACACTCTCACGCCGTGTTCATGATTGGACGGCAGTTACTTCGGCACGCCCCTCTATGACCGTGAGTCAACGATGCCCAGCTACGAGAGAAGTAGGCGAATCAGGTAATGCCAATTAACAAGAATAAAACTGTTCTCGCTAAGAAATCAAACAATGGGAAAGCAAACATGGGTTGAGAACACCTGTGACTTTACATTCTACCTTGAGGTCAGAAGAATCCGCGAAAATATCGGATTTCTACTTATCGTGAACAGTGTGTGGAACGAGTACTACACGCATTGTGGTTTGGTATTCATGGGTAGAACAGTCTTGCTGTACGGCGCTGTCTGGAAGATTCAATCGTTGCACCGACTGCGCGCCTGCTTAATATGAATCCTATCTACTTGTACCTCTGAGGGCATTTCGCAAATGTAATGTACACCTATTTGGCCGCGGTAATTAAGTGTATTCTTTGTGAACAATGCTAGACAGACCGCACTTTTATTTAAAAACTGAAACTAATATAATGTTCTCATTTGCCGATACCCAGGTTAGGAGCCTTCCATCCTTTGGAATACGTGGCGTATGTATTGACTGGAAAAAAAACTCGCGGGTTAAATGACCTCAAGTATAGACCCCACAGACATATTACAAACATTGGAAAAATGCCACCTGTTCATTGGCTGCTCGTTTGAGAATTCTTTCAACTGTAATACCTGTGATTCGATACTTCCTTGACTGAAAGTTTCCCACTGGAATGTAGTCTTCCACATTCGTTTTAGGCCAAATTGCGAAAGAAGTCCAAAGTTACAAGCATTTGGGTTTTAACCTATCGCGTTACATTCCGAAAAAAATTAGGGGATTCATTTCGCGACAGGAAAAAAAGTGAAACGCAAAATGTTTTATGCTGATTGTGTCTAGAGATAAAGATACAAAGATTTTGCGGAGTCATTATGTAAAAAAGTAGACTTGATGCTAATAAAAATCTGATTTAATTCGATGATTTAACTATAGTTTTCTTTATGCGCCCTTTATAACAATGAGCTAGTTATGAACAAGAAGAAGTGTTGATCCAATCACATGCCTGTGGACCAATGATCACCCCAACGTGGCTTTACTGCATTTACGTATATTAACTGAGTATATCCGGTAGCTAAAGGAATCCGTGAAATAATTTAAGCTCTGGTTATTGACTTACAGTCAATCTGGAGAACCCTAAACCTATAACTTACCTTCTCTGAAAGATGTGCCAATCACGTCAGCAGTCAGGAGCCAATAAAACAAATGATAACAAATAGTGGTTATCTCGGGAAATTTTACCTGTTAGTTAAGCTTCGATATTTTTCGTCCAACCTTGCATTATTTATCTTCTTTTTGGCTTTGATCAGGGGAAAAAAATTGCTCTGCATTAAAATCACGCAATGAAACATACTGCAATGCAGAACTTGTGTGATTTGCCCTAAAATAACTAAGCCATGTTTAGGGACCGGAAAATTTTTTGACTTACAGGATATACTCCCCTATGCTCTGTACACTCTGGCAAAAGTTCCTTGGCCATTGGTTGCTGATCTGTGAGACTTCGTAACTAGGGAGCTTGTGTTTCGATGCTACTTTTCTTTTGCTGAGGAGGTCTCATTGGCCCGCAGTATTCCTGATTCCCTGTGAGCTGTGAGCCTATAGTAGACGCGTGTGTGTATTTATAAATTTTAGCCTATGGCATATTTAATCCGCGAATTTTTCTAGTCTCAAGTCACATAATTATATACAGGATTAGTTTCGTGATAGGCTAGAATTGAACAACATTGTGCTGGGTGCGCTATTGGCTCACAGGTTATGAGGAGTACAGTGGGCCAGTGAGAAATCCTCCACCAGAGAAGTGTCGAATCAGAGACTAGCCGGTAAAGAGGTCTCACAATACACAATCCAATCAACAGATGACATTTGCTCTAGTATGCAGAGGACTGTGGATTATATCCTGGATTTAACTGAAACAACGAATTTTTTCAGTCCGTAGATGTAATGAATGTACAAATATTTCAAATTATAAGTAGGGCCTGCAAAATTCGCGTTTATGATTTAAGACAGGCTAGAATGATTACAGTTTTTCGTTTTAATGGCACTTTTATCGAGTCATGTGGTGGGCGGGTGATTTTTCGCGAAAATATTTCTAGACAATCTGTGGGTGAAAACACTGTATGGTCTGTGTTTCGTGATTGATCAAGTTTCTTTCCGGGCCATGCCCACTGTCGACACACGAATCGCAGTAGTTCTGTGCCAAATAAGGCAACGGTTTTTCCTTTAACCGGCCGCCAATCACAATGGATTCCGTACCTATACTCTTTCAGTGGTAAGGTAGACTTGAAGCCCATACTTAGAACTCACACCTTGACGACCGTCAGAAGAAGTGCCGCGGAATTATACATAAAGACTAGGGGAAAAACCACGCGTTCAAAAACCTTGTAAAGTTATTTCCAAATACAGTTAACACTGAATCCAATATTAGATGTAGAAATTATGACTTATCGGGAAAACATTTGTTCCAAGCTATTTTGGAATTCGCGGTGACTTCTTCTCGCCCTTGTAGTTTGTCCGACCACATTCATTCTATTTTTCTGAAACCCAGGCTAGGGTCAACACACATGTACATGATCTAGTCTATTATTTTGTTGATTTGCTACTACCACATACCTAACATCTTCTGTTCAGATTGCGTATGGTTGGAACATACTTTTTTTGGCGTGCCAAATAACGATTTTTCGCCAAACAATCCGTTCTCTTACTAGACTGCGATATGGTAGTTCTACGTCAGTAATTTCTGCTTTGTGATTGGCGGGTGTTTGAAAGAGAAGTTGAAACTGAACAACCGGTTTATTGCAAATGATAGAGAAAGTAGGAATACTAAGCGTTTGTATAATGTTTAAGTTTGCAAAGTTCTAAAACTTCCTCGGATTTTTCACTATCATAAAATGATATTATTAAAATAATAATAGTGGGTGACACCTTTGTAACTTAAAAAAAATGTTATATGTTGTTTACTCCTAATTATTTCAATGAAATCATTTAATGGCAGTGATAAGTTTTGCAGTAGTTAAACAATATCACAAATTAAAATTATCTGTAAACAAATTTTCATACTTTTAACAAGGAAACTCCTTCGATACTCAGTTGCTAACGATATGACTTATTTAACTACAAGGCAGAGATTTGTAAACAGGCAAATCGTACAAGGCTTTACCTTGCAATTTTACGAGTGACATTATTGGCAACTGTGTTTCTAAGGACCATCCATGTAAAGTAAAAAATTAATTTACGTTATATAGAGATCCTTATTGTTCCATCTTAAATACTTTATTTATTATTTGCATTAAACTAGTTGTTTGGCTACAACTTCGAAGGCGTGTACCAGCCTTGCAAAGCAGTGTAGACCATAAGTCGTGTATATATTTTGAGATTATTATTACATTCGCGATTAACTTAAAACCGAAGATTGTCGGTATAAATGAAACATTCTGTAGCATATTCACAACTAAACTCATATTTAAACTAATATGCTGCAATTCATACCATTCTCCTTGGGCTCGGGGATAGGTCTCTGCTCCTGAAACACAAAACAAAAAGAGACCAAGTTTTAAAGATCAATAAATAAAAAAGGCACTGTGAATTTTGAAACATAAAACAAGTAGAGAACAAGTATTAAAAATAAATAAATAAAATATATACTATGCATTTTATAAAAAAAATAGCTAGTGGTTACAAAAATTATATTTAAAGCAATTTTTAACGAAACTATATATATATATGTATAAACCAAAATATGATCTGCTTATGAGAGCACAGCGATAAGGTGACCAGATCCTGGCTTCATCAAACCCGGGTTTTATGCTAATGAAAGACGTGGCGGACGTTTACGTTGACTCTGGGGTACAGTCGGGGTGCGCCCATCTACTCCAATCATACATTTCGTAAGTGCTCCATCCTCATCACATCAAGCTTCGTCGCCTCGTGTTACTTCGTCCGTGCATTATGTGCGTAACGTGTTTTTATGTTACACCTCTAGTAGATCAGTTCCAACGTTTATTCACTTTAATCTTCGTCTCTCGTATTCCACTTAACCACGTAATTACAAATGTCCCAGATTACTACTTGATAATTTAGAACTATTAAGGAGTATTTTTAAAAACGCAAAAAACGTCAAAAATAAAATGTCTTTCGACAGGTCAAAACATAAAAAAAGCTAACTAAAATGTTTCTAAAAACAAAATGGAAATATTGAATCAACTTACGCGCTTTTAAACGTCAAACATAGAGTAAGACCTTCCGCCGAAATGTGCACGAGTATAATAGTGCATTGCTGTACTATTTTGATTTCTAAGTAAATTATATAGAATTAATGATCACATAACAGAAAATACATACATATTAAAGTTTTTTTTTTTTTAATATTCTGTTTCGCTTTTAAACTTTGGCTTCCAGCAAGCTCCAATGAATTCTGTGAGATAAAGTTTAAAGGTAATGACCAGACCGGAAACGACACCACCATACATGTTTATTTGACAATTGAGAAGTTGGGTGGCTTTTAGTTTTCATAAAATATTTTGCGTAGGGCGGGTTCTAATACTTGTCAAATGTTTGACGAAATCCATTAATCGGAATACTGCTCAGCGAAAACGAAAATGACAGAGAGTCCGTCTCCGCGGGTCCTTCAGCAAATTTCGAACACGTGAAGATGAAAAAAAGTTGTAAAGATATAAAACTTTTTTCATATGAATGTTTTCAATAAAATAATTTTGCTGAAAATGCGAATAATATGTAAGTAGGTACATGGCTTTTATAGATTAAGGAAAAATCATTTTAATATGCGATAAGTATTTACTTTAATTTTAATTTCAAAAGTTTTTAATGTTAAAATGTTTTAACTTTACCATCTAGCAATGAGTTGAATAATCAATTTTTTAAAAAAAGTTTTGATAAAATTAGTTTGAGCTGACTGACTCTAATAATAAACTTTGATAATGTGACAGTATTCTTAACATGTTAAAGGTTATTCCCAACTTTATTTGATGACGGAATTTGAAATTCATATTTCGTATGATGTTACCCCTCAAAGTTTGTTGTCAAATATCGTTTGAAAAGAAAATTTGACAGTGTGAAGTGTGACAGGTACTTAAACAAGAGGTTTTCTTTTTTTAGCAGTCGCTCTTTTTACTACGATTTTTGACCTGTATGTATGAATGAATGGACTATGTAAGAAAATTGTGCATTCAATGTTTACCCACTTTTCGACGTCCTAATGTGTTGAAATTTTACATACATATAAAGAACCTCTGACAATACAATATTTTGATAATTTAAGACTTTAGTGTTAAGGGGGAGTAGGAGGTCAGAGAGTCAAAACCCACTAATTTCGAGATATGGGTAATAACCAAGCTTTTTGTGTATGCAGGTCAGGGCATGGTGAGAATTTGCCCCGGGGTCGCTTGTGCCCCTGGAGGGGGAGAAGGTTAAAGACCCAACATTTAAAAAAAATAAACATAAATAAATGCTTTTTCAATGTGAAGTGTTTCCGATCCAAAATGTCGGGTTATGGTGGGAAATGTACCGGGGAGGTGTTAAAGCCCTAAAATCTTTAACGCTCCCGTAACCCGCATAGGAGGCTTATTTTAGGAACACCCCGTGCTCAGTTAGTGTGTATATAATATAAAGAATATCCCTGCCGAGTTTCAAGCCTGTAGACATATACTTGAAAGATGGTCAAAAGTTTTCATTTTACCTAGAACTAACAAATTGAGACTAAAAATAATAAAATAAAACTTATAATTAAAAAAACTGAAAAAAACACGCTTTTTTTGTTGAATGAACTAAAAAAATTTAATTATTTTTTTGTTCAACAGCCGAATAATGCACCACAATTCTTTGTAACTAAAAGCATGGTGTGCTTGATATAATTTTTCTTAAACTTTCTATATATATTTTTAGATACTATTACGAAAATGAACTTAAAAAATAGTAATGGAGTGCTTGATATCATTTATCTTTGTTTTTTTTTATCAGTAATAACAAAATGATTTGTAACATTTTATAACACTAGATACAGTCAATACTAAATTTTATAATATAGTAATTTTGAAAATGTTAGGATAGTCATTACAAAAATTACTGTATAAACTTAATAACAATAATTAACTTAAAATTAGTAATGGGGTGCTCGATATAATTTGTCTTAAATTTTGTATTACTAATTTCAGGATATAGTCATTACGAAATTTTTAAGGTATAGGCATTACGAAAATGAAAGAAGAGAGCAGCACCCTACGCTTTTAGTTGTACAGAGTTGTGATGCATTATAAGGCTGTTTGACAAAAAACTTCAATTTAAATTGTATTTTTTAATTTTTAAGTTCATTCAACGATGAAAGTTTTTTTTAGTTTTTTAATTATAAGTTTATTTAATTTAAATGTATGCTCGTATATAGTTGATAAAAAAAATAACTAGACGTAATAGTTATTTTCAGCAACACGAGAAAGATTTCCATTTGAATTTTTTACAGTTCCAAGTATTTATTTCTCTTATGTTAGTCACTTTGCAGCATTATTCTTAGTTGTGTCCCATGCTCTCGCTAAGAAAATATGTCTTCCTTTAGAAACTCTATAAGGCTTTTCAAAATAATATCAAGACAGTAAATATATTATAAACAGCAACAAAGTTATAAAACTAGTCTCAGTAACACTTTTACTTTATTTCTTTTATGAGAATAAACTTCAAAGTTGCTACATTTGTAGTTTTGGTTCCATCGGGAAGCAGCTGCAGGTATGAAATAATGTCTGCGTTGGTGAAGTCACAGCATGATCAAGCTAAGGAGCTAACGTCTTTAAATCTAACATCTAACATCATTAAAATTAAAATACGAAAGCTGGCCCTTTTAATTGTACGCTGGTAGTGACTGCCTGACGCGCGGTCCTGGCGCGGTGGGTTGTAAACCGCTCTCTTAAATTGGCTGCTGGCAACCCTGCTGCACTTTCCCCAGACGATAACCTTGAGATGTTGAGGTCACACTACGATCGATAACGGTGCATTTTGTTGACGTTTCGGTTCATTGCATTTTTACGGGGACTCATTTCGTTGACCTGAGCGTCGCGTCGTCAGCAGTTCAAACAAGTATGGGAACTGCGCAACAGAGTCTCCTCGTGCCAAGGATACTACTACACACGTGCAGAGCTGTGTCGTGCTGAAGTGTTCCGCGTGCGTGGCTTCACACCCTGGGTTTCAGGGTTCAAATACTAACGTGAGCGTCCATGGCTTCAGGAATAACAAATTTTTATAAAAATCCATACTCCAGTTAGTGTTCTTGCGGCGCCATCAATTTAAAATAAGCAAAATTAAAAATTTTTGAAAGTAAAATAAAAAAAAAATGCGAATGAGACGAAGGGTACATTTTTATAAACAAACCAAACTGGTAGCCTATATTTTATTTTTGACATATTACATACGCACTCCAATTACGGCAAAGAAAAAATGTATTTACTTTAACAAAATATTTTATCCTTTTCTTTTGTAATACCATTAGAATGTAGGTATACGTGTTGTATAAAGTAACGTTTGTTTTGTATCGACTAAACAACGATTACATATATAAACCACAAAATAGCTCTGCGAAGTGACAAAATGTATTAATGTGAAAATTAAATATATATTTTACCTATATCTTACTTTGACTAAATCGCTGTACAAGTTAAAGATAAAAGGGGTGGGGGACGCACTGTAATGTATCTTGAAGTAATTAAATTTCTGTTACACGAAAATTATGGAGCATGAGATGGCGAAGTTGTAATAGTTACATCAACTTCACCTTTCGGATTGCGGTGATAACCAGCCTTGACCTTCCTTATCTGTCTGGGGCGAGGGACTGAAGTCTAGATATCAGCGAACCGGACATTGATACTTTTAACAGCTGAAGTGTAGGCGAGAAACTAAAATGTTTCTCCATTAAAGCTCAGATTCGCCCATTACGGAGGATTTTATTTGATGGTTTCGGATATTAATGTAATTATATATTTATAAAATGTGACTATATAAATAAAGTTGTATGCATTACCCAGTTCTGTTAGAGACGTATTTTTTCTGTTTGGCTGGGGCGGGGGGGGGGGGGGGGTTGAGGAGTCAGTCTCTGACGCAGGGTTGGAGGGGGCGACAAATGTTTGTGGACTGCAGAAAGTGAGCAATAAAGGCAAATAGAGAAAGTATTGACAAAATGTTTACAAATATTTTATATTTATTTACTATCAATACTCATGTTTTCAATGAAGTTTTTTAAAACTGAGTTTGTGGTAAGTTTGCGCGCGGGATGCTTGCGTAGCGGCCGTGTAACACAGTTAAAGCTATTCGTGTTTTTTTCTTTTGTATTTCCATTGAACCTTGAAAACTATAATACTGCTATATAAAAACTTGAACACTGGTAAGTACAATGAGGTACAAATTTAACTTAAAATATGACATATAATGAACGGACAACGGATGTAAAACAAATTATGTCCGGTACGTTTATTACTGTGTGTGTGTGCGGTCGGGGGAAACGGATAGAGAGGGGTTTGCTAATTAACAATTTGTGCCCCGGGCGAAGGAAAGCCCAGATACGTTCCTGAGCTGTGAGTGATAAACAGCCAGGCAAAAATCATTAGTATGAATGCTATCCTGGCTTTTTCAAACTGCATAAAACGTGAAGAGTAAACCTGCAGCAAACATTTTACAACTAAAAAAAAAGTGATTTCCGATGGTAATATAGTGAAAAATTCGTAGGAATGACAATGAAATAAAAATTAAGACGTAAAAATGCATCGCCCCTACATGAAGGGTAACGACGAGCCTTAATGGGGTTGCCTGGCCGGGCGCACGAGCTCTAAAAGCGCGGGGGAATAAGGGTGACAATGGCACGCGCATCGCACGCCTCTTCGCCTCTAAGCATTAAGCGCCGAACTGGTGTGCAGACTTTGCGTCGGCAATACTCCTCTGTGGGACGAACAAGTGATCCTAAAATTTTTCTTGTAACACTGTGTAATTAAAGAATTTCTCGTTCTTGAAAAAAAAGTTAAAAATGATACCACTATATTGAGATACCATAAGAAAAATCAATTTGTAACAGCCTACAAGGTGCAGGTGGATTTTGGAGTGGTTACTTTTTATGGAAAATATTCCATGCAGACAAAATGTTACGAATTTTTTCTGTTCAATACATCCAGCATTTTCGTAGAAAATTTAGAAAATTCTCAATAAGAAGGGCATCGCCATGAGCTTGAAACTGGCCCAGCGCAGGCGGGTATATTCCGTTCTGTGCCTATAAAGGAAACCCCCATAAAGAATACCTACCCTTTTACTCCGAGATGTTAAGTATTAAACAAATTGATTCGCATCTTGTGCTAAGGGCAGAAATTAAAAAAAAAATTAGACAAAATATTTTGTTTATATTATTTATAAGATTTGCATTAATTCTTAAGCAGTTATAAACGTCTGTTTTCATTCAACAGCTATTTTCCCCACCTTCAGGAATAACGGTTTAACGTACCAAAAAAAATATTCTAAACACATTTTTTAAGTTATACTTCTTTAGGCGCGTTATGAAAAAATGATGAGAGTGAAATTTTAAGATGCGCGCGTATCACTGTAACACAAAATTAACAGGTTGAAGCTGCCCGCTAAATCGCTCATTAAGTCTCGAAAAAAAGCTACCAACAAAATAGAAATATAACGAACCTCTATTAGTCGCGCATGTTGGCACGCTCGTCGCCTCTGATCGCTGTTTTCATATTTATAATATTTATCCACATGTTTATAGTTTCTACATTCACAACACGTGTTTTAGTTTCATACAAGTGCAAATTATATATGTGCTAAAAAATTATATTCAGTAGTGACTTAAGGGGATTGGTGCAGGACAAAAAACAGTCATTCGTCAGAATTTGTTGGAAATGAGCTTAAGTGTTTCATAAATGCTTGTTTATTACTACTGTAAGGCCAGCCAGCACGTATATAAGCTAGCGGCTTAGATTTGGCAAGTTAGTGGCGAGAGAGCTTCTGTGAGGGGAGGTTGTCGGAGGTTGCAGCTCTGAGGCCTGCCATCTAGCGGGAATCTTTCGAAGGTCTTCCACAATATCGCCTTTCTCTCTCTCTCTCTCTCTCTCTCCAACACGGACGGAAAGCGAACCACGAAACCAGATCTTATCTTCGCTTCCCATCTCGCCCTATCCTTCATTCTCGGATCAGGTAGCCGCCCTTCCCCGCGTAGACTTTCGTGTTACTCCAGGAAACCAAGACTTAAAAAGGCACAAACCTGCGAAAAATTTGTCCAAAGCTGGATTTTTGTACTGTGGTAGAGTTGACTATGCTTAATAATATACCGAAAGTTTACCGCTGTAGACCTTGTGCGTTATCACCGAAAATTTGCATTTAAGTCCTAGGTGACAGCAACTTACATCAGTCCATTAAAATGCTACCCAAGTATACAGTTTTTAATTTTGACTGTCCGTAAACTTACCAAAATAATCTAGAAACTGTAATACACCCATTAATGTAAGAAAAAAAATTAAATTTTTAATATTTAAGATATGATATAAAGCGATTAATTCACGACATATATTTTTTTTATCTTTGCCACCCAGATAAAAATACGATTTACACCGATTTGAAGAGCCCAATGCGAAAAAATGTCTAAATAAATGGTTATAATTATACTTTTAGCTTTAAAATAGTATATTTATAAAGAGTCTAGCATAATTAGTTGCCTCATGAAAGCTGCCCGAGCGTTGCAGTGTACTGCGGCCGTACTGATCTTTCGCGGCCGGCGTGCTTTGAAACACGCTGCGTACTGCGACACTCAATAAACTTGGTCTTATTTAAGGATTACTTAAAATATATTTAATGCATATGATAGGGTGTATTCATGTTACATCTATTGAGATATACTACATATTCTTTTTTCTTATATGAATGATTTTTGATACATTAAAATTAACAATAAACAATTTCTGCTTGGAACTTGTAAATCAAAATTTTAGAGGACCTCTGGTTTTATATATGTGTGTTCGTATTTTGTTATAAAAATTTAATTATTAAAAATTATTTTAATACCAAAAAATATAATTATTTTTTTATTTCTAATACATTATATTATTTTCGATCAGAACTACGCAAAATTTTAATGTAGCCTATATTATAAAATATATATATATATTTAATTGTATAAAATTAGTTTACTACATAACAATTGAAGAAAACGATACACCGTAAATGTGAGTTTTGTCACTTTTATAACATAATTCGTATGATAATATTATTTTTCCCAGAAAATAAATAAAACATAAGTTGTGTTGTAAAATGTATTGATAGAATTACATATTTAGTATTTTTTTCTAAGTTAATTTATTGGAGTGCTGCACCTAGCTGACTTCGTTGAATTGCTAGTGGCAAAGAGTGGTGGTGGATGTTTTTGCAAGAGTTTGACCGTATTTTATGACTCTAGCTGTGAGAGGGTGTTCGTCCCATAAATCCTAACGGTCAAGGAAAATAGCCTTTCTCTGTAGTCACGTACGGGTCTGCTACTCGCGCAATATCGTCAGTTTATCACAACTTTCTAGGAAGTTCTATTGTTGTGATTTATTTATAATTTAGAAATTAAAGAGTCCATCATACTAACATTTTTACCTAAGCAAATCGCATCCTGGAAGATTTTTATCTACGTTTGCAGAAAAAATCACTTGTAGTTAGGAAACGTTTATTCTTTCAGAGTAAAATTCAGTCTGGAATTACCATACATTAAAAACCTTAGTTTTCTGGAGCAAAAAACGTCCCAGCACAAGCGACTTTAACACTGCTGCAAACACACTACGCAGCTTGAAATACATCAGTGGTCAGACTATTGTACCAGACACTCAAAATATACACATTTAAAACTAAAAAAACTAAAAAAACTAAAAAAAAAAAAAAAAACCAGACAATATTTATGAAGTGATTTTGACGCTACGCACAACATATTTGTGTAACATGTAGTCAAATTTCTATAAAAAAAATATTTTTTTCTTACTTTTTATGATTAAAATTACCAATTTAATAATAGGACGTTTAAACTTTGAGGTGTTTATCACAATTACCATGTAGGACATTCTTTTATATTACTTTGGTGCCATAATGAGAACCGACTTAAAAAAGTATTAAAGTTATTAAATTTACGAAACATTTTTGTGGATCATTGTAGAAATTATCATTAAGGACTCAACTGCTCATTATTGGTGTGATCACAAGGTTTCATCAGTAAACTTTTGACGTGTTACTAAGAAATGTTCATTCTACTAATGTACAAAATTTTTGCTTTGGGATAATTTTCCATGTATTAAAATTTTTTGTTTCCTAACAGCGAAATTCGTCCCAACCCGAGCCTACTTCGGCTATCTCGCAGTAGTATACACTACGCGGCTCGGATCGCTTTAGTGGTCAGACTAATTGTATGAGACACTTAAAAAATATACCAATTTAAAGATGAATAAATATGCAACAACGTTTACTTTAAGCGATTTCCACGTTGGGATCTTTAAGTTTATGTAAGATGTATTTATATTTCCTTAAAATTGAATGAAAGTGAATTCGTTAACTTTAATGATTTAAATGGTCTATTTTATAGAAACATGTTTAAACTTTGTGCTTTTTATCACTATCCTCAGATAGGGCAATGTTTCTAGATTATTTTGGGTTCCATACTGACGGTCTAATCCATAAACTGCATTTGCAATATTCATTATTGTGGATCGTTGCAAAAAAATGTCATTTTGGACTTAACTGCTCGTTTTTGGTGTGACGCACAAGGTTTGCGGCAGTACTTTAACTTTTGACGTGTTACTAAGAAATGTTCATTCTACTACTGTACAAATTTTCGGCTTTGGGATAATTTTCCATGTATTAAAAACCTTTGTTTTTTCACAGCGAAATTCGTCCCGACCCGAGCCTACTTCGGCAACCTCGCAATAGTATACACTACGCGGCTCGGATCGCTTTAGTGGTCAGACACATTGTACCAGGCTCTCAACAAATAAACTAATTTAAAATTTAAGAACTAAATCGTGATCGTAAAATGGCCGCCATGGTGATTTGCGAAATAAAAGCAGTTAAAATTTTATGTAGTTTCCAAGAGACATTATTACATCACCAATCATCTAAAGTAACAGGTTTACCATAATTTCAACATATTCAGTAACTAGTCAGTTTTTTTTCAAATGTGTTAGTATTAACAATCTAGACCATATCTAGTCGGAGAGGTCTGTATTGTTACAGACTATCTGTATTCTGGTATTTGGATTTTGAAGCTACTTAATGATTCGCTTTCAATGTCTATTAAAATATACCTAATGCTAATTGCAGGAATATTTCTACTCGATTTCAAAATTATAATTCCTGAACATTTGTAGCGGACACATTTCAATGTAACACTTACTGATTTTCGAGTTGTGTTGAGGTTTCACATGCGTGGCCCCTGCTCTGGTAACAATGAGTCATCACAACCGGTGCCGTCTGTACGAGCGTCTTCACAAGTTATCCTGAAATATGTTCTTAAATATTAATTCAAGTGAATTCTTAAAATCCTACACACCTTATCTTAAGTGTCGTAAATGAATCGTTATATTTTGTAAATCCATATAATATAGGAGCCAACATGGCGCGAAGCGATGGACGCGAAACGAATAATATATATTTTTTTTTACTAACCACTACATCAGTAAATATTTGTGGTTTCCATTCGCTATGGATTCAAGCATGTAACATTTGTACTGCTTCTTCAATTCGGCCACAGTTAAATGGGAGGCTCTGAATCACTGAAAACTCCTCAACAAAATCAACGATGAATCACAGGCATTACAACAAACAGTTGTCACAAGTCAAGTAGCCAATGAGCAGGTGACATTTTTCGAGTCCGTAGGGGATTGTTGAGACTATCGTACAAGTCATTGGCAACGCGCCCTTACGCGCATGGTTAATACCCCGCATGAGTAGAGTGTAAAGGCGTAAGCATGAGACACAGGTCCTCATCTAACCGCGCACACTTAGATTTAACTCAGGATAGGGTGAAAAATGTTTACTAATTTTGCAGTCCTAACAGTCACCAACGAAACGCCAGCAAAATAAATTAATAAGCTCACGAAAATTGTTTGTGAATGAAGGCGAAGCTGATACTTTGGAAACGTTACCAGCAGATATTAAATAATGTTTAACTATTATTTACGTAGCTTACTTCTTAAAACTGCATTCATGTAAACTGATTTTGTGTGAGACTATGTTGAGTGTTTACTGCTACACTTATTTTTCTGAAAAAAGTCTATTGTGGCTTAATAAACTTGTTAACATTGATGCCTGTCATAAAAAAATTCAAACGTAATTATACGGATACATGTTGAATATAGTTTATGAACGGTTCACGCATTGCTGGAAAAAAAAATCATGTTTACAATTTTACACATCTTTTTGTTGTCGCATCGCGTCCATCGCGTTGTACATACGCAACTCTGAAAAATAAATGTATGGTAAAAAAAAGCTATAATAAAATAATCTCTTATCTTTCTTTATTCTTTTTTCTAAGCGCTCTAATGGCTTTCGATAGTTTTGTTCTTTTGTGTACTCTGCTTGGTGGAGTTTCTTCGGCATTTTATTCCTGAATAAATCTCACGCTTACAACAAAAAAACATCTGGCTAAATCACTGTGCTAAATAATAACAGAGAATAACCATTCAATTATACGCCGAGCTAGACCAAGCACGTTCTCTTATCTACTGAAAATGAGTACGTTGGCCTTCATATCAGTTTCGCGCGAAATCCCATCTCCCCTTCGTAAACAGCAGACAGCTGTGGCAGGGTGCAAGGGCGCCCATATGATAATTTGTAGGGGGGGGCCAGACTTAGGGGTATGAAGTATTTTTAATATTTTGGAAGACAACTGCGGCTTGTTACTAGCCATAAAATAGTTCCAGTTCTGACCCTATTAAAATTTTTTGTCCTGTTACTAAAATACTAGACTACAGTACTCATTCGCCATAAAAAATCTATATTGGCTACTTTATTAATTAATTATTAACTATTTTATTGAAACAAATGAATTTTTAGCAACAAAAATGCAGGAATACAGTCCTTATACTTTTGCAGCGTCTCGGGTACACGGATATCAAGAATACAGTCCTTCAACTAATTGCTCTCTTTACCCATAAATAAATGTCGCGTACAAATTAAACTAAAATAATTATAAAGTTTAAAAAGTGTTGGTCAAAAGATTCAACTTTGGGAGAGAAGCGATTTAAATATGTTATCACAGTCAGAAAACAGTTGTTTTTAAATGTAACACCTGAACTACGCTTATAATTATAGTCAAAAATTGTTTCACAATTAAATGTATATTACTATGTTTAGATATGAATCATAATTGCTTATCATTTAGAATTAGCACAGATGGATTCAGTAGTCGAGGACTATAAGTTTATTTAGTGATAGAAAAGCGCAGAAAAAATTAGTTTATTATTTAACTAGACAATTTAACCAAACAGTATTTAGAGGTTAAGGAATTAAGTGACACCAAAACCAATGAAAATAATCGAAAATTTCTAAATGCTGACATAACTCATATATCAGCTTTCCACAGAAGAGTTTAGTTCGGCGCAATTAATCCACACAAAACAACTGGACACTATGTCGACGCATATTTTAAGAATATAAGAAGATCCACGTCGCAGTATAATTTTTTTTTCGTGTCGTGTGGTGCGGGCCCCCATTTGTGGTGCGGGCCCATAGGCTACAGCCTAGATAGCCTGCGCGTAAATACGGCCCTGATAAACCCTTAAATAACATGTTCAGTACTTAACTTCAGAATTAAGAGTACATTAGAACCTCGATTTTACGGAGCCCGGACTCAACGAAGCCGCGATTTTACGAATACATTTTTCAGGAACCATCTAAAATTCGGAAAATTTGACACCAAAATATATTTAATAAAAAATTTAAAAAACTATGAAAACATATAAAAATATTAATTTTAATGCACAGCGTATTCATATTTTTAAGCTAATACTACATCCATTTACCGTTAGTGAATATTGTATACGTTATTGCGTCATCAAACTCAAAATCGAAAAGAAAAAAATGGACTAGGTACACTATTTGTCGCAAAGTTCGAAATTACTTCGATTGAAAAATTATGTCAAGGCTGTAAAAATATTAATTTTACTGCAAATGAACTATACTCAACATTCCTTACCCATTCCAACATTTCCAGCTCGTGAGCATAGCAACTGAGCTTGAAACCTTGTGAAGCGTGAGAGAAAGAAACGATATTGAGTACCTAGCTACTTCCTCTCCTTTCCGCTAATATCCAGCAACCCATGCCATTAGGCATTATCTTGACATGTGTCGCATTCATTACCTTCGCTGCATCGGTTTCCCAGTAAAAAACGCTCAAAAATGGTATAAGTGACGCAGCAAGTAGACGTGACGAGCGGGTTTTTAACTAAGCTTTTTTTAACTTACTATACAAACAAATAATTCCCTATGGCTATCACAAATTCAAGGGCTTCTCGCACTAAAATGTACTGTGTTTTTAATGGATGTCTGTCGTTACAGAGCAGCGTTTTTCTTCACCAAATAAGCCTATGATTAGAGACCGTAAATATTCGTGGATTCCTTTCGAGACAGGCTGGAATCCAAACTCGTTTAGCTTAATGCTGCGTCAGTGATTGGACCGCAATTTACCTGAAGGACTCTGAGCCAATGGCAAACACTCAACAAAAGAAGTATCGAATCATAATAATCGCAATAAACAGGTGTCCCGAGTCGGTAGCCAATAGCCAGGTGATATTTGCCCGAGTACATAGAGAATCGTGGAGTATATCCTAGTGGTCATTGAAACCGCGAATTTTTCCAATCCCTACCTATGATCACTTTTATGAAACAATACAGGTGTACACTGAACTGTGTGCTTGTTCTCCTCGATTATGTTACTAAAAGTGCGTTCATTAATATTTTTCAAGCCGATCTGTTAAAGATTAACTGATAAATATGATAAGGTGAAGTCCATAAAAATGCAAGGCAGGGAATTCTTCCAGCCATGGGCGTAGATCCCGGGGGGGCCAGGGGGGCCCGGGCCCCCCCTGGAATTAATGGGCCCCTCCTTGGGGGGGCCCACTTCGTGATTTTAAAGTTAATGGTGTACACAACATATATATATTATTTATATATATATATTTATATATATTTTTATATATATTTATATATATTTATATATATTATTATTATTTACAACGACGACAGACACTTTGACATGCTTTGCATTCCTACCTTCGAGTTCCGTAGTTATTTTCCCCTACCCCTTCTGCGAAAGCCATGGTATGGAGTTTTCCAGTGAGAACTTTGAAACCCTTAATTCCCAGAAAACGTTCATTCCAAAGGAAGAAGCTAGGGTAGGGTTCCGTTAGCTTTTCCTCCCCATTGATACCCACACTACCTTGTCCTCTGAAACGACAGTATTATAGGTTTCAGGTAGTCTGTTTTTAAAGTGGTTTTGCTCTCGTGTGCCCCAGTCTTCTGCTTTCTTGGCAAACATCAACATGGATAAGTTCGTGACGCGGAAGAAATGGAAAACATAATCTGATTCTCACCTGATAAGCTTGATTGTTTTATAAGTAGTGACTATTATTTAGGTAATATATATTTTATTTAAGTGATTATGTAACGTTATTTTTTCCAGTAAATAAACAACTTAATACTTTAACAGTAATTATAGCAGAATTTAGTTTATTTACGAACTGAAACTTATATACCATTTTCTGGAATTTTTTAGCTCATCTCCATTCTGTAAGGCTAGCTGCTCTGTACGTTACATGTGAATATACATGGAATAATTTTTTTCCTCGTCAATATGGAATTTAAAATCACTCCCCTTTTATTATCAAACGATAATTTTCACAATTCATGGCCGATAATCACTTTATAACATTTGTTATTTGATAACTGCAACACTGCACGAGTAAACAGAAGTAAGAGTGAGAAAGAAGTATTTAAACGTTACACATCCGTATTTAAGTTAATAAGGAAGCAAACGCGTCTCTTTAATAACTAATCAAGAGGCATATTTTAACTAAATAATTCACTGCCAAAATACTGATTATACTAAATATAAGCCGAGAAATGTATGTGGTTCAATTAGCTGTAGGATAAATTTCATAGTTCTATCTCCGAGATTTTTCATTTGTGTCATTAAATTTTTTTTTTCTTTTTTACCTGGTTGATGCCTTTACTAAATAAAATAGTCTTTAAGAGTTTTAATATGATTCGATCGTTCATTTGATGTTGATCCGTTTATTAGCTGTGGCGCTTTGGGTTTTTAGGGCGCAGTGTTATAGCGGCAACAGAAATACATCATTTGTGAAATTTTATTCTGTTTTCACGTTTGTTGTATGGGAGCCCCCCTTAAATATTTGTTTTATTTTAATTTAATCATTTATTTTTAAATTGAAATTAGAATAAACACTTTTGGAAAATGGTAATGTATGGGTGGGGTGTTATCTATTTGCATTATATTCACGTATATTATTTTTATAGATTTTTTCATGGATATTTTATGTATTTAGGTTAGCAAATTATTCAAACATGTTTGAGAGATCACTTCTATAGTCATTAATTGATAATTACTAAAACATATGTTGCTCTGCTTTATTGTTAATATCACTTACGTAAAAATAAAGTGTATAACATACGAGCTTAATATCCAGAGAAGACTTGTTTCGGTTGACCTCTAGCGCAAAATTCTTAAATTAAATTCACGGGCCCCCCCTGGAAATCCTACAGATTTGCGCCCATGCTTCCAGCTCATCAACCCTACCCTGGATAGTCTCGTCTGTGTTCAGTCGTCTCTGGCAAGGAGTGGACAAGTTTGCAAACTCAAATATAAATTTATTTTAGTAGCACGCGTCTTACGAAAAGGAAATATATCCAAGAAAGGCATGTCGGACAACCTACTGTCACCACACAAAAGTTAACATGATGCAATGCGTGGTGCAACTGTGTTTAGTCGCTGTGATGTCACTTTTATATCACTCGTGCAATGAGGCAAGTTGTGGAATGCTAAAAAAATAAGGGGAACGCAGGGGAGGGTAGAGGGAAGACGGCAGTCATTGTTTTTACTATTTTATATTATATATATATTCCGTTCAATAAATTATAACATGTATCTTCACGGGGTGGGGTGTTTAAAATTTTATGAAGATAACGATTTTACGAATGCAATCCAAGCGACCGTGAGCGTACGTAAAATCGAGATTCCAGTGTAAATTGCTTCCGAGTCTACTGAAGGTAGCGGAATCCTTATCCCTTTAAACACTTTTGAAGGGGAAAAAGTGGTTTTCCTCTAAATTCAAAATTCCAACATAAATTTTACGTTGTAGACTTTTCTGAACAATAATTCTTATTTGAGTAACTTTAAAGGTGTTAGCTTACCTTAAAATTTGTGAATATTCTGAGCGGATGTGACGAATGAGGAAAACTAAGAAACACTACATAATAACAATGGTTTTTATCTTTACACTTTTCACTGATTTATTTACACTTAAGTTATCTTTACTGACTGAATACACTAAACTAAATCTAGACCAGATGCATAAAACTGTAGACCTAAAGACTATTGAAAAATCTGTTTTGAGATGTTATTTGTGAACATACACATTATTATGACGAAAAAGTAGCAAAACATTTCGCCGTCTACAAGTACATGTCAACTGTCGCGTCGTCTAACTCTGACTTGTCTAAATCTGTTGCGTTGTGTTATCGAGTGAGCTTGGGCAGGATTACGAAGGGGAATGACTCGCCACGGGCGTTGCGCTTGAACAGCGTTTTCTCCCTGTTCACAACACCTTATATCGCAGCAGCAGAAACTAATGCTTCAACTAACATAAAAAATGAAGTAGACATGTAAAAAACGATATACAATAATATCTTCGTGTTGAACCACTTCTACATAATACCGAATTTAAATAATTTTCTTTAAAGTAAAACACCTGACTACACTATATTTTTTTTCCTTCCCTGAAAGCTAGGGGGGGGCCACGGCCCCCCCCTGCCCCCGGGTATGGGCGCCCTTGGCAGGGTGGGCTGGCTGCAAAAAGTTGGGGAAACAGTCGCAAGGTGTCACTACTGTCCAGCGCGCTCCATAATTTCTCGTATCCGAGCTTGCACGCTGCTCAAACTTCTACAGCTACGTTTTTACTTTAGGTCCGACTGCAATAAACTAAAGACTAAAATAAAGTCAATCATTCAGCCGACAGATATGTTGGCGTTTGAATTAAAAATGAAAACGCGAATGTTATTAAATTCGCAAATGAATATCACGCAATTTCGTAGCAGCTCAGTTATTAAAATTCAAATTGTAAATACATTAAAATAATAATGATTACAGATAAAATAATGGTAACAGTCATATCTCCCGTGTCTGAAAATTTATCTGCGAAAGTTTTACCACTGAATTCTTTATAGTTTTTTAATAAAGCTTGAATTTAAAAAATTCCCGAAAATCAGCAATAACTAAACTAAAATAAAAATATTAAAAAAATTTTTTACACCAGAATGGTTCAAATTTTCTCTAGCAGCTGAATCATTAACAAATATATTGTTTTTTTAATACGATGCTGGTGCACCAATCCCCTTAAATTGAATATTTTGATTAATATTATTTAATATTCGTAAATATTAGTAAAAAAATTGCGCTTATAAACTTTTTCAAGTGCTCCAATATAATTGAGGTTAACTATCCGTATGTATTATTTATTGATATAAATTAAAATAGTATTATTTATAATAATAATTACTAAATATTATTAAATTATTAGTGTTAAATATTTATAATTGGTTATTTAATATTTACAAAATAAAGATATAAATTTAATAAAACGTTTAATAAAAAAGTTGTGATAAAAATTAAATTCGTAGATCAAATTAAAATATTAATTTTAAATATATATTATTAAATTGAATAAATAATAAATATTTATAAAATAAATTAACAAAATTGATAAAAAAACGTTTTGATAAAAATGAAAAATGAATATTATATTAAGAAAATAAAAAAATATTTAAAAAATGAATAAACTTAAAAAAAAATTTTAAATTTATTATTCAAATTATTTATTTTCTTTTAAAATATTAAATAATCAATAATAAATATTTTAAATTAAGAATCTTATAATATTTAGTACAATTTATGTCATACATATTTATTATTCTCTAATTTTTTTTATTAAATTTTTCAAATTTAAACTGAATTTTATTGACTGTGTTTATCTTTTTCCAGCCGTTTTATTATTTTATTGTAATTAGTTATTTGCATACAATTAAAAACTATTTTTAATGATGCCAAAGAAGTATAACTTCTCACGTGCGTACCTATGTACACGCACCCATATTTTTTAAAAATAATCATCACTTACAACAAATGTCGTACTATGACTTCTAAGAGAGATAAATTAAACGTTTGTCCTACATACAAGGTATAGGTATGTCTCACCCCTTGCAGAAATGTGTGGTCGTATAAAAATGTGTGTTTGACGATAATTTTTGATAATGTTTAGAAGTTTTAAAATAAATCCAAACTTATTCGATAGTGTATTGTCATTAAGGACGTTATAAGTAAATATAGGTATATATGTTTTGTATATCAAGCCCTGTTTTACCAACCTTTACATTAATGAATGGTCTTATTAAAAATTGTTACAGACAATAGTTTTTATATTTCAAAGAAATTTTGCAATGGATTTGAATGGATATGATAGTGTACATAGTAAGGGAGTTATATATAATATACTATGTATGTGTGTATCTCCAACCCTGTTTTTAATGAATTTTTTAAGATAATATTTGAACACATTTAAATGATTGAGAAGAAAGTGTCTGACAGGTTACACAGAAATCGATCAGCTTGAGTATATTGCAGTGTTTGTGTTTATGTTTATGTGGGTATTAACACTGATCTTAATCACAACGCTATCTTACGTCACAATCATTCTATAATGACATTAATTTACATATTAACATATTTTATTCACGTGCAGATTTTTCTGCTGTTGCACGAATCGCGTTTGGGTATCTTGGTTAGGTATTTGGTTGACATTAAACCAACTAACCACAAGCAAGCATACTATATATATATATATATATATATATATATATATATATATATAGTTCTAAATTACTTTTAAAAAAACCTGTTTACTTTGAGTGAGAAATAAACCAATCAGTACGTAATACAATTAAGGTTTCTTGACTTGACTTGTAGGTTTTAGCCAAGTCAAAAGAGAAGAGTTCACAAACGTTTTGGTCGATAGTAAAGTCACCACCATCCGGGGTGACAGTCTCCTACTGAGAGCAAATATTGTAATAGGATAATATGGGAAACTCCGGCCAATTAGCATTGGCGAAGCGCGAGACACCAGACTGCAGCGCATTCTAGCGGCGTGGACTGAAGAAAGCCCCGCGTAATTCAATTTTATGTGCATATTAAAGGCAACATGTTTACACAATTAAGTGCTGTTTTTTACCAAAACTAGAAATTCAAACACATTTAATGCTATTATTCATACAGAACTGTTCTCAGGCTTTATTTAAAGGTATGTGTCAAAGATAGATATGTAATTATGTGCAAAA
The DNA here is from genome assembly GCF_032445375.1 of Bacillus rossius redtenbacheri. Classification (NCBI taxonomy): domain Eukaryota; kingdom Metazoa; phylum Arthropoda; class Insecta; order Phasmatodea; family Bacillidae; genus Bacillus; species Bacillus rossius. Next base: position 153,018,902 of record NC_086330.1, read on the forward strand.
TATAATCTATCAAAATAACTGAACAAGTAGTAGGCCTATGTAGTATCTAATTGGTTTTCCAGCTGTTTAATTTTTTAGGAAACAAGAACAACTAGTTTTAGTAACGGAAGTAAATTGTATGTATGAAATTAATTTCTCACCTGAAAATGTGACTGCATTTTAAATAAAAATCCTTAATTAAACCGGGAGAAACTGCTGCAAACAAATCATGTTACAAGAATGGTAAGGAATTATAATAAATAATTACTTTATAATAAGAGACAAAAATATAAAACAAGGGGGTTAAAATTGTGAATGCGCGAAACGCGAAACACTTACTGCGTTGGGTCCGCTGGAAATCTGAAAAAAAGACTTTGAGCAGTTAGTAACGTTGTAATTTTTGCAGCCAAACACCGCACAAATATTTCCGGCCATTCTGAATTACTGTTCACATAATAATATGTTTATTTATTCGCAAATAGAACCATCATCTTATAGCACCAAACACACTTCAATGCCTTTTACCGCCGTTTCCAAAGCGTAGGTTCAGTCCACGCCGCCAGGTTCGCTGAACAACATGTCTCGCATTTTTTTTGTCTGTTTCCCATATTATCCTATTACAATATTTGCTGAGAGTCTTAGAAGTCGTCTTGCTTTTAAATACTTTCTCCTGAGAGTTGAGTTTTTTTTTCTGATTGGCTGAAGCTGTGGGCCTGACAGTTGATTCTTTCGTTCTGGTTGGCTGGGTGGTTTTGGTCAAACGAAGTTGGACTTCTGTGATTGGCTGGAGCTGCTGGCCAATCAGTGGTCTCTCCTCTTCAGGTTGGCTGGGCTACCTGGTCAGTCAGAGACTATATATGTATGTTAAAAACTAATCACAGCAGTTTCCAAACTGGAGGCGGCAGGGGCATTCCGCCGCCTGGTGCTCCCCCGGCTGTACCTCACGGCTAACAGATGCCCTGCTCTGGAATTGGCCCTTGGGTCCGCAGTGGCCATGATAGTCCAACTGCAGTCAGTGAGGGCTGCCAGGGTTGCTTCTTTGAGCAAAAAAAAAGGCGATGTCTCTTGATGACTGAAGCGCTTCGTTTTGAAGGTTTGTCAAGGTAGGTCTCCGGATTATGTTCACTTTGCAGCCATCCTTCCCGCATGTGTCTGGTAGGAGTTGATGTATCGGTTCTTGTGATTGGAGGATGTGGCGGGTGCAGTGTTGAATGGACCTCCAGTCACGTGTCTGGCCTGGGCTGGGAGACAGCCGAGAGACGGCAAAAAGCGACGGGAGTATCTGGCGGACGTGTCCGCAGGCAGCCGAGCTCGCGATAGCGACGCCGCGCCTCCAGTGGGACGTCGCAACGCCGGGACGACGGCGGATGGACGGGCTGCGAAGTCCTGCGAGAAATTCTGTAACGCAAGACGCAAAAAGGTACAGCAGCCACATTTTAGAGCACCTGCTTTTAAACTATACGGAAGGCGCATTATCGCGACGCAATTATTGTTCAACCTCCAACTTCCTTTCTTGGCGTTTTAGCTTGCATTTTCGACGCTCATGTTGAAAATTAAGTGCTCCAAAATTTTTTTAAATTTGATGCGCAAATCTGTATGATTCGCAAGCAGTCCCGTGGAAATTCGCGGGGGGTGGGGGTGCTTGCATTTATATACTTCCCTTATGTTGGCCTACATGCATGCAATAAGCAGAAAACTTTAAAATAATCATAATTTTTTTCCATAAAACATAGTTTTGACGTTTAATTTTATCGACCCCGTTTCACAGTCACGATTTCGCAAGCGGAAGCGGGCCCATCGGGATCTACGCCCACGGTTGCGCGCATAAAAGCCACGATGTTGTTTTTATTGTTAACATTATGTTTTCTTTCTATGATTTAACACAGTGAAGTATATTATTTTAATATTTCATTAAAATTTCCTGTTTTCAAGATAAACTTGAATGGACCAAACACAATCCCGTAAAGAAATTCGTTTTCTGCTGTTTTATAATTTCAAGTTTTCGAGTTGGTGGCATATTTTCTACTTGCGTGCTTATGAAATATCGTGATTTTCTTTCATTTACTGCGTGTTGCGTTCTTGCATCGTTGTATTCCTTGAGTATTTTATATACTACCCGGCCTAACGGGGGTCAATATCCTAAATTATTTTGCTTCAAATATTCCATGTTTGGTAACACGAGTTAAATAAATCCATAACATAACTACATTTAATATCTTTTGGAAACATTTCCCTCTACTTAATGGTCTTCATGAATTTAAAGGATAATGTTGATGTCAGTCCTAGTACGTAATGAAATCACATGGAATTATACAGTTTTGGATTAACCGTACATATGTAGTCTTCGTCCTGAAGCTCATTGTTTTCAGTGTATCAATCATTAAATCAATAAAAAAAAATAGCTTTTCCCAAATCCATAGAAACCTCAGTTTTTTCAGGGTTTTGAGAAAACCTACTTTTTATTGATTTAATGAATTAATTACGAAAAGTATTAAACATTTGAAGTGAAGGCTACATTACGAAAGTTATTTCATGCTTTTAGTACATGCAATGATTCACATATTTTTTTCCCTTTAATTTAAAGAAACATTAAATACTTATTAGTATAGAAGGCCTTCTATAAACAATGAAATAAGTTTATATGTATTAAGAATTTATTTAAAATTATGTGCAAAAAACAGAAAATTTTCTGAGCAAAATATTTTAGGATACTACCCCTTCAGGTTGGGTACCACGCGCCTCATTGTTTGTTTCGTTTTCTTGTCATTCATGTTGTCACACAGCGTGCAGGAAGCAGGGCCCTGGGGCGAGCCGGGTGCCTGCCGGCCCGGTAGCTCCCGGGGCCCGCTGACGTAGGGCGTGCCTCGGAGGACTCCTTCGGCTGCCCACCACGCGGCTTTCTGGAGGTCTCCGGGGGCTTCCCCGAGGCCGTGCGTGGAGTGTCGCGACTCCGACGAGTTTCTGGGCGCTTCGGGATGCCGCGACACGTCACAACCACTCCAGTCCATTCCAGAAACACGGCCAACTAGTATAAAAGCGGCGACGCTGGTCTCCGCGGCAGTTGAGTTCTGTAAAAAGGGCGGGAGACCCCCCACCCCTTTGCGAGCAGCGGAGCAACGGGACCGTGTGCGTGTGTGTGTGTGTGTGACTTGAGACTGTGTGTGTGGACAGGCGTGAGGTAAGGGGCGAACCACTGTTGAGCCTGGCTCCAGTGAGGAGTGTGATCTGTGGACTGGACATATACTTAGTGATTTGTGAACAGTCATTAAGTTGGCGATTTAATAAGTAATGTAAATATTAGTAAAAAATAAAACTTGTATAAAAATTAATTGGGCTATCCTTACGAACCTGATTTCCTCACTTGTAACAATACCTACTATTTAAGGGTTTTCATGTTAACCTGTCACGATTGCAATAGTTGAATTTGTTGTTTTGCCATAGATTATTTAAACAGATATTTACTAAATATCATCTTATCATCTAATGGTGGAACAACTTCACACTAGTTTTAATTTTATAATTATTTGCGTAACATATTACAGCTCGAAAATAACGGTGAGAAAATTAAGAAAATAATTAGAATTTATTTACAGAAAAATCACTTAATTCATATGAACAATAAAACATTTAAATAACTTACTCGGCAAATGAGACTGATCCTTAAGGGTTGTCTAAAACTCCATCTGTGTAAGAAAAACACTATTGTCGTTTCAGGACAATTACTTCAATATTATTGTAAATACGGTAACTAAATTTTTATGTACAAATACAACAATTAGATGAATTATAATTTTTTACTACAGCGATAAAAAAACCAAAACATGCGCATGATTTTCAGTTAACAGGAAATTAATTATATCAACATTTTTGGGGCTACTTGTAGGTCAAGTCCCACGGGGAGACCAAACTTATCCTATTTCCTTGTCATCTGGAATTTGTGATTGGGGAAGGGGTAGGGGATAAGGGAGATTTTCTTTCGTTTTACTATTAAATAGGTTGTATTATGTTATTCTATGAACATAATGTGAATAGTTTTGAAAATAAATTAATTCTATTTGATTAATAAAATTTTTATTGTTTAACTACTTAAACCACATTAAAACAAGTTCTACAAGATTTAAAATTTGGTTACTATATATTCCGATCAGAAAAAATACTATAAATATAAAATATATATAGAAAAAATACTATATATTTTTATGTGTTCGTCCAAATGAAAAAAAAATCGATTTTGTCGTATCTTCATTTCATTTATTTGCAACAACCAGTGACCGTTTAACTGTAAACATTTAGATAGCCAAGTGTTGAGAAATAAATTGGTAAAAGTTGAACTTCTGCTCTTTAGCTGTCGCGTTAATGGCTAATAACCTCATTAGTGACCATGTGATTTCGCGCATGAACTGTGCTTCCAAGAAAACTTCCCAGTGATTTACTGTCGATCCAACATGTTATTTACTGGATTCAAATAACCCTTTGGCGTGCAGGCGGTTATAAGCATTTATTTAAAAATTTTGAAAAAAAAAAATAATTTAGGTGAATTACTTATACGTATACACGTTCAGTAGTTTACTTGCGGATCAAACAAACATTCCTAAAAGTGGGTTAGGACAGTACTTTTCGTATCTAATCGTTTTTGGCAGATAGTGGCCACCCAAGGATACTCGAAGTGTCTGTATAGAGCATGTGCTAACAAAAGTAAAGCCAAACCAACCGAACAGGTGAATGGTCGGCCCCCTCGGGTTCTCTGCCTGTCGTGTTAGTACTGACCCTCATGTCTGATGGCATGGCTCGCCTGGCAGGCCTCACCTCCATGCCGGCTGTGTTCTGAAAGGCATGAGATTTTGAATTACAGCTTAAATAAATAAACTAAATACTTTTCTTTCTTCGTAATTTAAGTGGGCTGGCTGGCAGTCCGGTGGGAAACGACTAAAGTCGCCCCTGAAACAACCAGTGCCACCCAAACCAATGCGGACAGCAATGTCCAAGCCCCCAACATTCCCCCCCCCCCCCCCAACCCAACGCATGGTAGACTCTTTTCTACTCTGTCCAACTCTTCTTCCAGATCCATCCTTCTGTTTTCCCGTAAGCCTCCTGCTTGATATTAATGCATGCAATTTTGCATCCCGCATGTCAGAGCCCAGGGTTTTCCCTGTGTCTATGCAGGTTTTACCTGGGCCCAACTTATCTAGTTTTAGTCTAGTCTAGTCAGTGAGGGGAGTTAGTCATGGCGCCAATCGCTGCCATGGCTGGCCAATCCCCCTCCTAGCGCATGAAGCATGCTACCCCTCCTGCATGGCTAACCCCTGCATGATTAGAGCGTATGGGCTTCGGCCTGAGACGCACTTAGTCTCCCTCCCTAACCCGGAACCCTCCCCAACACACTTAGTTTTAATTTAGGTTAGGAAAAAAAAATCCAACCGAACCGATATTAGGCCACGCCAAGCCATTTACTCCCCCCAATATGGCGGCTATAAAATCCAGTCAATGCTTTCTCAAGAACAGAAACCAAACAAAAACTGGTTCTTTTCAAAATAGCTCAACAGCCTTACCCCCTTCCCCTCGGGTCAATGAAACTGCCCCCGCGGAGCTACAGTACCAAGAAATCTGGACAAACACTCCGTTCCGCGTACTTCAGTCTTTCTGATTTGCCTTCCGGGAAAATAAGAATTGCTTCCTCCAGAGTGGGGACGCAAAATATTTATGTAACTGGAAGTCCTTTGATGGCTGTGATGACTCCGTCTCATTAAAATATTTTTACGGCTATTTGTAAAATTTTAAAAAGATACCTCATTAGCCTTTCTTGTTCTGCCACAAATATTTTCAACAGATATTTACTAAGTGTAATATTACGGGTGTAAAACCGTCGCACATATGGTTATGACTACGAAGACTTACGCGCCTTCTTTAACTCGTGATATTACACAAAGTAAAAATCTGTTGAAAATATTTGTGGTAGAAAAACAAACGCAAATGAGATATCGAGTAAAAATTTTTAATGTAGCCCTTACAAAAAAAATTTTAAAAAGAAAAAAATCTACATAGCGTATGAGGACAAGCCTTAAGGTCAAGTCCTGACATGTTTTTATTTCAATATAAATATTGGTATCCTACCTCAGTATCCACAGTTAATTTCCGTATTTTAACCTTGAGAAATATTTACGAACATTTTTATCTTACAGGGATGAGAGTCACACCCGAACAGTCCCGAAGTTCCCCGAAGTTTTCTGGTTGCTAGTAAAAAAAACACCATTTTGCAAGTGTATATATATATTCTGTCCTAGAGTTCTTAAAAAATGCTAACTTAATCTAACCAACCTATATTTTCGTTACGATAACCTAACCTAACCTCCCGAAAAAAAAAAAACTATTATTTATTACTCAGCCACCCTAATCGAAATGTTAAATAAACCTAGCTGTTTCACAATACATAACCATCTTGGCTTGTAAAATCACGATGTTATTTTATATACATGCTCATCTAATGCAATACAGAGGTAGTTAAAAAACCCGCAGATACCACATAGGAATGTACCATTAACTTTTGCCTTCAAGAATTAACTGATACATTCAAACATTAAAACAAATATGGTCACACAAAAATTTACATAAATGTTGGTATTTAAACACAAGCGTTTACTGAGGTCTTCCGAATCCTCTACATTTAAGCGTTACACATTATACGTATGAGACAGGCATATACAAAACACGACGATCTTTTAGTGAGTGTGGTTTATAAAACAATACATGGGATCCAAATTTGTTGGTTTGAACATAAAAAAAAACTTTTCTTGTAAAAACAAATGTTGTACGAGTCAAACTAATTATATTAAGAAAGTAAAATCATAGTTTGTTCACAAGTCACATTATTAAAAATCATTATGAACCAGCTCTTACATGAATGACATTCTGATGTTGGTATAGACGGAATCCTTAGTGTACAATAAGCGCATAAGCGACAGCCCCCTGCCCTCGGTCATGTTCCAGGCATAGCAGCACGCAAGGTCGATGTTCACACCCCTCCGCCGCCATTGTGGCTTCGTCGCTCAGGCTCGAAGATGTTGGACGCTTGATTTCAGTGTCATTAGATTTAAATAAAAAAAAGTATAAAATAATTTCTCTTTAAAATTTCTAATTATTAATTTTAAATACCTATGAAATTACTTGTAAGATTTAAAACAAAAACCAGGAAAAAAACGTGAGGCGCATGCAGTAGATAATTGATGCATGGATATTTCACGTAAGTCAATAACAATTTTATTGCACTGCAAATGATATGAACTGTTGTGTGAGTTTTCTCACTACTACTACTCCCTACACGCCTTGGTTTTTTGTTGACTTCCGACTTTAAACCGCTACAAATATTGAAGAAAAAAATTACCAGAAAACAGTTCCAAAAAAAAATAGTTTCTTTGCCGAAATCTCATACTGTTGATTAAAGGGTTGATTTGATTAAAATTTTATCAAAACTTTTAGTTAATATTATGAGAGAAAAGCATTTCTCACTACAAAATTAGACAGTTCTAAATTCTGTTTGCTTCAATTTGGCACACGGAACATATTTATAGTTTTTCTCGGTACTTAAAATGGTTTTATAGCAAACGTAATCTGAACGTCAATAGTAAACGCATACTTAAATTAGTGACCTTCGAAGTCGCAGTCTGGAATCGGATATTGTGTTTATTTGGAATGATACCCTCATTTCTGATAGAAAGTTTTAAAAATAAACAAACAAATAAAACTCTCCCTTCACATCTGAATTTGTAAAAAACAAAAATACCAATATTTTTGTTAAAGCTAAAAGCATGGAGAAAATGAAAAAAAAAAAAAAAAATTATATCTTCTTAGTTTAAAAAAACCCTCTATTCTTAACTTTGAATATTATAAAAATATAAGTCGAAGACAATGTAATGTCAAACATATTTTTTAATAAACAAGAAACTCAACATGTCTGAACACAAATAAAAATTTGGTGTTACGACAGAAAACAGAACAAAAAAAAAATACTGATTCCCGAATCTTCAATGTTGGGAAACAGTACGCGCACACTAGAACAAAATCTCCCGCAGTGTTGCCAAACTCGTAAGTTATTGGCTGTGAATGTTCAAAATAAATGCAATCTTACACGGAGGTTTAAATTTAATAAAGGCACCCACACAGACAGGGGTTCAGTTTATAAGAACTAAATAAAAAAATCATAAAATTAATAATAAATATAAGCTAGAGAGAGAGAGAGAGAGAGAGAGAGAGAGAGAGAGAGAGAGAGAGAGAGAGAGAGAGATCGAAGGGTTCAGGTAAGAGTTGGTGACTGTGTGGAGGCGAGAAGGAGATATCTCACAAACATGGAGTACTCACTAGTCGCAGGTCGTTGATCTTGTAGAGCACCGCGGTCAGGTTGTCTTCGGCCATGGTCGGGTCGCTGCGGCTCGTCGACTTCCGTGCGGCTGCGGCGAGATCGATACGGGAATGGCGCTCGCTCCGCAACAAACAGCAGCCAGCTGCCACGCTCCACCGACTGCAGCGGTGCGTACCGGCGATCCCTCCAAGCAACACCGTCCGCTCCGCACCAAAGCCCGCGGTTTTATGCGCGGGCACGCGCACCCGTCTGCGCATGCGCCGGCGCGCCAGCCGCGAGCGAGGCATATTCAAGGACGCCGCAGTGCTCTCCCACGGCGTGATATGGACGCGCCCGCCGGCAGGGGAAGCGGGGCGACCCGGGCTGCCAATATCGCGGCCAATAATTTTTTCTATTCGGTTCAGATGTTGGCTATGCTGCCGAGTGGTCCCACGGCGCAGCGGGTGTACAAGACGAGCCGGGTATGGGCTGCGGATTTCGATTAAAATTGTTTCCAATTATGCGTGTAGAAATGCTTTTAATATGACATATTTATTCATTTGGTATTGTGTCGTTCCAGATAATTATTAATTTCATAATTGTTACGTCATAAAATTAAAGAATAAATATATTAAAAATAATGCAGTCTAAAGTTGTGAAACTGTTTTAAAAATTAATTTTAAAACTAAAAATTTATATTTCACTTTCATATACACACCGTCATAGCTCTTTTTATCTACAATATATAGTAAAGAAATCACTGTACCTACATAAAATAATTGATCTAGTAAAAGACAAAAATACGTAGGCTACATGACATTCTGTAACACGAATTGGTTTTCGTGCTAGTTAATTTAAATTTTGTTTTAATATTTATTTTATCTATTATACAATGTGTTTTTCAATTAATTGTAAACAGATTTTTAATATCTAGCGTTTTTAAAATTAGTTTACTCTGGTTTCTAAGGATCAGCGTACATAAATACTACTTGTGTGATCGTGGGATGTAGTCCCAAATTGGACATGGATGATTTTTACAATTCGTTACCTACCAATATAATCTCATAATACTTACAGGATTTTATTGTCATTCATGAAAACAGTGTCCGCCAGATTTTTGATTCACTTACAGTCAATGTTTTCGTAAGCGTGAGTTATAAGTAATATTAGTTTTGTAAAATGATATAATTTTGTTTGTTTACGAAGCATGCAAAGAGTATAGAACCGTATTCAAATGAAGTGTAATATTTTCAGGGCACATAGAGTGTGTCTGTAAATAGTTTTGTGATGTTTTCAAGAATCAACTGTTTAACTTACCAACAAATTAAGCACAGCACACGTCAAGGATGAGAAAGAGATAGCAAGTACGTAACTATTATTATTATTATTATTATTATTGGAGAAAGGGAAACAATGTCAGCTATAATTTTGTATTTGAATATTTATTTTCATTTTGCGATTTGAAAAAAAAAAATCTCAAGGTTGCTTGTGAAATCGCACCTTAATTTTTTACTCGACGTTTTAGAAATGTCAGATAAATATTCTACATGTTTTACGTATTAAAATACAAACAATTCAAAACGGTATTTTTAAAATACGAAGAAAACAAATTTTGATATTTTTATCTCCAGTTATTAATTATCACACAAATGGTGAGAAAAAAAGTTGGGGGGGGGGGGGGGGTGGATAAATAAAACCTAGTATTCTGTTCTTGGCTTCTGACTCATAGGAATTTTCGACGTGTTCTTCTCACGATTGATCACGTTTTGAATACCGAGAGATGGAGTTTGTTTTGAACAACATTCATAATAAGAGGATTCCAGGAATGTTTTCTCCCTTCTCCCCAACATGGGACATTTCAAACCACCCCTTTCTCCTTTATAACTTGTCTTTGCGTTGTTAGAACAGTTCCGACTTGTGGTCGTGAAGTGTTAATGAAGGGGGGGGGGAGGGGAAACTCGTGAGTGATATTTTTCGCAGTTTTCCCACCCTCACAGTAACTTCCTGATGTGTTCAGCCTCCCACCCCATATCAGACTTGTCCTTGGGTATGAATGAGTCAAATCTCCTAAATCATTTGGTCATTACATGCATTAGACATGTGTTATTTATACTACCATTCGGAAACCATGTCACGTCATGGATACCCACGGTGGTAAAACAAAAGAAAAGTGAGCATTTTTTTTTCTCTGCAAATTATATTTGCGGTAAGTAAATGTTCACTCATTTGCTGTTACCTATCTACTTATATAAATGGATATTGGTATATTTAACGTTGATAAACTCCGACACCGTTTGATCGATCAACAATAAAGTTGCCAAATCGAAGTGTTTTTATGCTATCCATTTTGCTATATAACTCCCCACTATACGGTGCTGCTACGCATTAAGTTCTATACCATTCGACCGATCACCATGAAAATTGGTATACGCTACACTTTTAGTAATAAAGCACCACTTGATAGCGCTGCAGCGTATCAACTTCTATTCCGTTCAACCGATCACCATGAAAAATGGTATGTTGTGATTTTAACTGTGCTTAATCCTCAATAACAACAAATAGTGGTTGTGAATGAAATTAATATTTGGTGCATGCGTTTAAAATGTAATATATTTCAAACGCTTTATAGAACCTAGATTAGATACAAACCATTAATTACATATATAAATAGATGAATAAATATGCAATTGCAGGACAACGTCTGTCGGATTCTGCTAGTCCGATGAAAACGTATTTGTTGTTACGAGGCTGCTAGCGACGAGGCTGGCCAGCCAGCGGGAGGGGCGCGATGCAGGTAGCACCCACTCCTATTATGTCGCTACACGGTAATACGATAATCAGTGCCACCTCTCCGGTCCTCTTGCGGGTTCAACTGGTCCCCAGAGTCCCGTCTCAAGAAGTGGCGTAACTAGGACGCTATTACTCTGGCAGCCTCGACACTTCGGAGGGCCGCGAGACCTTTACACGGTACGAGCCGGCAGGTATAGAAGATAAATCGATATGCGAACTGCAGTGAAGTGACGCGGGCGAGTGACCCCTTGGCGAGCGATAGCGGACGACGAGCGACGGGCTTCGTGTGCTAAGACCGGGGTCATGGCACTGTGTCCCAACGCGAGTAGTGCAAAGCAGTGTGATGAGACTGAGGTGTGTGGTACGAAACGAAAACAACAATGAAAGCCACTGTCGAGTCGAGCTCCAGTAGGGCTAGTAAATGTGGACTTAGGAAAGTGTGATTAATTTGTGGAAAAATATTAATTTTTTGTAATTTAATTAAAAGTGTAAATATTAGCTAATCAAACTGCAATTAATTATATTTAGGCTATCCTTTACTGACCTGTATTCCGACACTCGTGACATTATGTGAAAAACACGTCCAAGGAAATATATTTTTTTCAGAATCCAACAGTAAGTAGGTTATAATGTTGCCTTAAATATTCCATATTTTTTTCAGATGCTGACATCATTCAGACGTCCCTGCCTTATTTTATAAGCTCTCAAGACTTCCATCGAATATTGTATTTTTCGCCCCTCGTGGACTCGAGCCATGGAGTGGGAGACTCGGTCTTACTCGCCATTTTGTTTATTTCATTTTCTTTCATCATTATTTGAGGGGACTTTCGCTGTTAATCTGCCGTTTTATGTTTCGTCTCAATATTTTCTCAACAGGTATTTAATACATATTTTATAAAAACGGTAAAAGGTAACGCAAGTGTTTATAACCATTATCAATAACGTGGCGTTTTACTGCCTAAAAATAATGTTTTGTAAATATATGTTGAAGAAATTTGTGATTTAAAAAAAATGAAATTGAGATATCAGTTTTAAATTATTTTAATTTTATTGACGAACGCCAACTACTGGTTGTGCATAAAATCGTTTTGAAATAATCTCCTCCACTGCAAAGATAGTAGTTTTAAAAACAACGTATGTATATCGAAATAAATTTATTAAAAATGCCAAACAAACAATATCAATGGCAACATAATACAACCAACTGGACGTGTGAGACGCAGTTTTAATACGGCCGCCTGGCCGGGTCGGCGTACAGACCTCTGAGTGTTGACGCGTCATTTTACAAGGGTTTCTTTTTTTTTTTTGAAGTGTCTGTTTACGAATATCATTTTACAGCCATTGAACATGGTTTTGTCTGTATCGTGTAATTTTTTCTGACAAATAAAAGGGCTATAACGAGTGTTTTCATTGACGGTTTCAGCATTTGGACGTAGCTCCTGTTCTGGCTTGGTCAGGGGGGGAGGTGGTTAACAGGTGTGCTCGACCTCCCTGGAATTAAGAAGCCCCTCCTTGGGGGGGGGGGGGGGGGGCACTGTGTAACGGGGTTGATAAACGTAAACGTTAAAACTAAGTTTTATGGGGGAAAAGGTCTACATGTATTAAACTGTTCTGCATATAGGCCAAAATATGGGCTGTGTACAACATACAAGCACTGGACTAGTGTCGGTTAAAACCCACGCGCAACTCTTGGGACACCTCCCCCCCCCCCCCCCCACCACCCAAGAGAACTCCCGCATGCCCCATTACTATTCGAACAGATTTGCGTCCCTGTTATTAATTCTGAATTATTATTATTATTAACGCAGCAACGTAGGTTTAAATAGGATTCCAGACTAAATCTGTCTTTAATTTTCAACCTTTAAATTACAGAGAAGCCGCTTGAATGTCCCACAGAGGCGGGGTCACCGACGAGAAGCCTGCTCGCTAGTTCGATCCTGACGCGTAGAGGCGAGGAGGCGTGTGATGCGCGATCCGTTATCGCCCTTAGCGCCCATCGCGCTTTTTAGAGATCGAGCGCCCAGCCAGGCGCACTGATAAACATATCAGAGTAGTTCCGGTTTACGAAATGCATTTAAGAATACGCTGTCACTTCATTTTAAAGCTGTAATTTTAGAAGAGTGAAAATGGCTGAAAAAAACGTGTTTTCATAATAATTAGGCATGGAACTCCCTTGGAAGCACTCAAGGGACTTCATTTCTCCGCCATATAATGTGATGGTTACCGCTGCGCACGACGAGAAGACTGCGCGCCAGACCACAAGCAGCGGGCGTGCGTCTCGCCGCCAGACCCGCCTCTGATCCAGCAACGAGCGAGGAGCTGTTTTCCCGGTCGCCGAGGACGCCACCAGACAAGGAAACAATCATGTCGCGGTTCCCCGGCCTTGGGCGCGAGAGCTGCAGTTTCCCGCTCGCTGCGTTGCCGTCCCGTCTCGTTGCTGTTGTTTTTCCCCGGTCAGGAAACTCAACAGGTCGCTTCAGACTCCCAACTGCCGACCTCCTGTTCGCGCAGTTTGATGCACAGCCGTATCTCGATGCGAGGGGTTCTGGGTTAGAGTCCCGTGCAGGCATGGGTGTGAATGCATCGTATAAAGAGTTCACAACGACGTCAAAGCCAATTAAACTATCAAAACCAACTGCCAAACTGCAAATAAAAATAAACAACACGATTTAATCGTATATTTAAAAATACCTTTATATTATTAGCCAAGAAAATTGTGTTGGAACAAACATGGTTTCAAAGATAATTAACATTTTGCTTTGTTCTCTAAACCATTATGAACGCGGCGCTATCTTTTAAGAATTTTTCGAATTAAAAGTTGCAGTCCAATAGATACATTAAAACAATGTTAACAGGAAACATTTTAAAACACATATTATAACACTTATTATATGTCTGTATATCGGTTTCTGCTTAAATGACAGAAATCAGTCTGTAAATATTTCCTACAAACAACTTTAACTATATTGAGCTGATTCAAAACAGTAAAAAAGTAACCATGAATTTGTTTTATTAAAAAAAGCGTCGTAAATATATATAATGTATATATAGTGGCTACAAATATTCTATTCTCTATAGTATGACGAATATTGCGCTATATCTACATTTCAGTGTTTACTAAGGATTATCAAAAAAGTATTGCGTATTTTTTAAGTTGTCATTTCTTTTTATGACTATAAATGATGACATAAAGCATAATAAACTATTATAAAGTTTAGTTTGGCAAACCAATACGTTTGATATGTCTCATAATGTTTTCTAAAGTGTCTATAGGTTTATGTTGCTACACGTGGGTCCGCCATCTTTGTGTCACAATTCCGTTCATCGACTTCCGTTCCATTTTCACGAAATGAATCTTACCAAATATCGTATACCAAGAGCTAGGATGTTTACAGATCAATAAATCAATGAAGTAGTAGTAGTTTCCATCAAGCCAAGCATATTTTTTTCCAAAACAAATAAGGAATCTGTAATAAATTGGAATAGTATTCTGAAGGACCTGGGGCTAAATACCGATTTGTGTTTACCCTTGATTTCCCGAATGCCATGATAGTAAGTTCCCCCCTTCAAAGGCCATTGCCAACTCTTTCTCAAATTTACCTTAATTTTTCTGCGTACGTTCGTCTCTAATGACCTAGCTGTCGAAGAAACTCAAAACTAAACCGAACCTAACACCACGCCAGAAACACTTATCCATGCTTCTTTTTAGGCAATATTTACTGTAATTTACGTAACAGGAAACACTTAACACTAAAAACGTCTAAGCTTTATGATTTTTACGAATTGCACAATCACATGATACTAAGGTAGTCGAGTTTTAAACAGCAAGGGTAGGTTACAAAAATTTTAAAAATTGGGCAACCATTTTTTTTAATATCAACAGTAAACACACAGCCTTCCTCCTACCTTCCGCTGATTTTAGGCATTTTTTTTGTGTGATAGAACATTAGCCCCTACGAGTACTTTAGAATTTCATCAGTGAAATCACAGGTCTTTTCTACTGCAAATGAAAGTAATGCAACAAGTATCATCTCGTATGATTAAAGAATATTTTAACAGTCAGGTAATGATTTCCTGTTAGTGTAGAGGGACAATACCAAGGAAATGTTAGATTTTTACAAATTATGGATCTAACTGGAAGCAAATAAACGTGACGGCGAAGTTTTGATATTAGCAATTTCCACCCAGAAGAAAAGGAGATTGTCATGGATCTCTGGAATGAAATGAGCCTGATAAAATGAGGAATATTTGTTTACTAAAAATGACTGATAAATGTTAACCAAGTAATAGCTGACATATTATTTTTTAAATTAGCGTTTCTATATATCATGTGGTGAAAAATTCTGTAGTCGTTAGGTAAGTATAACACAGGTAATTTAAAACACTGCATAAAAACTACATACGCAAGCCTATATTTGAAAAATCGTCTTTAACTAAAAGAACTTCTTAAATTATCTTTCCGACATCAATAGCTGGGTGGGATTCGAACCAGCGATAAACCGACCAGTGAGCAAGTACAATCATGTTCCCGACCGTATGGGTACGTGTGAGAACAATTCCTTCCACGACTCCGATGCACTGACCCGTGCCTCTCCAAGACGCGCGCGCGACTCCTGATAGGCTACCGCCAGTCGCGGGCCCTGTCTCGCAAAGTCCCAAGTACGGAGTTCATCTGGCGGCCTGGACTTCGTTCTTTTGGGCTGAGGCCGTGTACGTCCGGCGAAAACACTCGAGTTGCACTAAGTTTCGGCACGCCTTTGTTGCGGCCAGACCCTCCTCCGGTCAATGTGGACCAATCACAGTGCGCCTTGAATCGCCCTTACAGATGCCGCGCCGAAACACCAGGCCTTTGAAGATGGCCCAACGTTGACTGAAACTTTTTCAAAGATGTATTCGAGAAGTATGCAAATTTCTCTTGCTCAGGTTTTCTTTCAAAAAAATGTAAATTAATATTTTTTATAAAAATATTAAAGGGCGTAAACCAAGAATAAGAAAAACCAATGTAATCAATCCTGAAGCCTTAAACGCCTTGAAGAGAAATGATATTATAAAACCTTAGACAATACACATAAAAATATGCAATAAAATTATTAACTTTGGGAAGCTAGTAGTATATGATAGGGGCTCCGGAAACAGGATTCAGGTTGTGGTGACTGTGGTGACACCCGCCATCTTGTATTTTGACGTCACGGCGGCCATCTTGGACGAGCGTAACGTGACAATGTGCGTAACGTGACACTTTTTCGTGCGTGCAGCCGGCGTAACGGGACACAGCGTAACGGGACACAACGTAACGGGACATAACGTAACGGGACACGTATATCACGGCGGCCATTTTGTATCCGCCATCATGGATCCGCCATTTTGGATGATGTCATTTTGTTTTCTCGAACATTCCGGCGATGTGTTTTCCGCCATTTTGAATCATGACGTCACCGTTTCAATTTCCGTTACGGCCGCCATCTTTAACTTTTTTATTTATTATCCGATTTTAATGAAATTTTTTAAAAAAAATTATAAAAAAATTAAATAATATAAATTTAATAAAATATTTATAAAAAACAAACATTATCGACACGGAGTTCGGAGTCCTCGGTTCGAACCCGACGGGTGCAAAAAAATTAAAAATGGCGACCGATCCTTCCCCCCACGGTGGGTGCTGGAATACTGACCCCCACCACTTATGTCAAAGTATACATATCTTCACCTAGTATGATGTCATGTCCGCCATCTTTAAATCTGGACGCCATCTTGAAAATCTTTATTTATTATCCGATTTTAATGAAAAAAATTCCAAAATTCATAAAAAAATTAATGTATTTGAATTCTGTATGATTATATCGATGTACGTCCTTGGTTCGATTCCCGACGAGAGTAAACGGTCGATCCTTCCTCCATGAAAGCTACCTAGACTGATCTACCACCACCAGTACCAAGGTTTATATCATCAACTGGTATGACATCATGTCCGCCATCTTGTCTTCATCCGCTGGAGTCCACCATCTTGTTTTCGTCTGCTAGAGTGTGCCGATACCATGTAGTATAATTATCTGGTCACCATACTTTTGTCCTCAACTGTTGACATTGATCATTGACCTTGACCTTGAAATTTGACCTTGACCTTGAAATTTGACCTTGACCTTGAAATTTGACCTTGACCTTGAAATTTGAACTTGACCTTGAAATTTGACCTTGACCTTGAAATTTGACCTTGACCTTGAAATTTGACCTTGACCTTGAAATTTGACTTTGTCCTCGAAATTTGACTTTGTCCTTGTCGACCATCATGGATCATACATTTTATGTTCAGTAGATGATACCAGGAGCTACCACCTGCTGGAGTATGCCATCTTGTGTGTGTGTACTCGTATTATAGAGTACATTTCCATCTGGATAATTTTATTCTAACCCGCTACAGTGCAGTAATCATTTATTACTGTGACACACGCCATCTTGAAATTTGGACGCCATCTTGAAAATCCGTAATTTTAATGCTAGAGATTCGGGAAAAAGTTCAAAATTCATTAAATAATTCACTCATTAAAGTAATTATTGATTAGATCGATTCCCGTTCTTGGTTCGACCCCTGACCGATACCAATCAACTTTAATTTTAAAAAATACCACAAAAGCGACAGGTTTGAGAAAATAAAAAACAACACAAGTTCTTTTAAAAACTTTTATTACATACATTCTAATCTACTACAAGTACATAATAAACACAGACAAAGTACTAAAGTCTTGTGAATTCCTCGATTCAAACAGTCTTCTTATTGTACGGACAAAGCCTTTTACATGACTTTAAATGTCTATCCGATCCGTTCATCACCGCAGCCAGAGACGGACTGAAGTTCATATCACCAGGGTCCCACTTATATATTCTCATTTGCTGGTACAACACACGAGTCAAAACAATAACCATGTTCATTATACTTCTCGGAGCATTTTTTATAATGAAGATGTAAGCTATCAAGACGTGAAATTAGTTTTTTGCACTTATTGCACTGAAATTGTATTCTTTTAACATTATTAGAACAACTGCTTCTTTCATGTCTGCGAGCATTTGAGGTAATAGTAAATGATGCGTCACAGTATTTGCACCGACGCAATGTATGCTTTTTATTAGTGGAAGAATCCATTGCTGACGATGAAACTTCGGATGATGGCGGTATCACATCTGTTGAAATCTCCTCCAATGTTGACGTCGTCGTTGCCAACGGGATCTGCACCTTCTCCATCGTAGCTGTCGTCAAGGTTCCCGTAGACGATGGTACAACCTCCGAGTTCGACGTTAAAGACGGTAAAGATGCCATCGAGGTCTCAAGAACAGCTAATTGACACGTCTTATGCACCAGAAGAAACAAACTAGGTGATCCTTACACCGCCGACGTCAGTAACTAACTGAGCGTCCTGCTGTCTAGGACTCGCTTATATACATGCACCGGATGGAATAATACGCTAGTCAAATCAAGAACCATTTACAATAATACTAGAGTCAAATCTACAAATTAAAAAAGAGGATCATTTGATCGAAAAAAAAAATTCGATCTCTCCAATATACGCCAGGCTCCAAGAGCTACAATTCACGTCATCAGATCCATCTAAATTTTGCTCCTATGCTTCAATTGACCATTAGCTACAAGTGCTCCAACAGATCCATCAGCTCCAACACGTAATGTACGCAATGTACGCACAATACATGCAATTTACATGCAATAAATGTAATGATCACTCAGTACACACAGGAAACGGAACGTACACACAGTACACACAGGAGACGGAACGTACACACAATACACACAGGAAACGAAACGTACACACAGTACACACAGGAAACGAAACGTACACACAGTACACACAGGAAACGGAACGTACACACAGTACACACAGGAAACGGAACGTACACACAGTACACACAGGAAACGGAACGTACACACAATACACACAGGAAACGGAACGTACACACAGTACACAAGAAAAACGGAACGTACACACAGTACACACAGGAAACGAAACGTACACACAATACACACAGGAAACGAAACGTACACACAGTACACACAGGAAACGAAACGTATACACACAGTACACACAGGAAACGGAACGTACACACAGTACACACAGGAAACGGAACGTACACACAGTACACACAGGAAAAGGAACGTACACACAGTACACACAGGAAACGGAACGTACACACAGTACACACAGGAAACGGATCGTATACACAGTACACACAGGAAACAGAACGTACACACAGGAAACGAAACGTACACACAGTACACACAGAAAACGGAACGTACACACAGTACACACAGAAAACGGAACTTACACACAGGAAACGAAACGTACACACAGTACACACAGAAAACGGAACGTACACACAGTACACACAGAAAACGGAACGTACACACAGGAAACGAAACGTACACACAGTACACACAGGAAAGGAAACGTATACACACATTACACACATGAAACGGAATGATCACACATACATTAGCGGAAACACACAGGCTTAGTTGGAAATCAGAATACAAGAAATAAAAACATTAAATTTTTACTTTCAATATTTAATTACTTCTCAACATTACACAAATACAAGTAAAAGAAACCATTATTGTATGTAGCCAGCTTTCCTCAGTTCTTTGAGTATGAAGGATATTTCTTTGATGCACGAATAGTTTCCTGCACAAAGCGAGTCATGTAGAAGTCTTAGTCGGTCAACCAATATGTTTGGATGTTTCCATGATGTGTAATCAATCTCTTCTACCACCATCTTACTTGCTTGTTTATTATAAATACTGTTAATATCACAATCGTCCCAGTGATCATAATAAGCATTATCAGATTTATTTTTTATAACACGACGTTTCCATCGTTTCGGTCTCAGGACTTCGCCACATTCTTCGATCTTGTCAGCTCTAGGTGCTTCATCACAGTCTATGCCTTTGTCAACAGCCTCAGAGTCACTGTAACAATCACTGTAGAAGACATCCTCTTCACCCATATTACCGTATGAATTCGCTATCGATGATGTCGAAGTGTCTTCATCGTCTTCATGCTTCCTTTTTAGGAGTCCATCATTTTTACAAAGAATGGAGGATCTACTGAATATAGGCTTGAATGTATTCTCACTTTTCACGGTGTTGATACTTCCATTAGTTTCAGTCTTCCCGAAGCCATTAGCATCCTTCAATTTATGTTCTTCCTCACAATCGGGTGAGCTAATACCATCACGCTCAGGACAAGGAAAATTATTGTCGTAATGCAGATCACTCTTCTTTAGTCTAGTGGATCCATCGGTGTCCTCTATGCCGTAAGTAGTCTTGACTTTACATGTTCTACCATGTCTTTTTAAGCTGTCAATTCGTGTTAACAACCTGCTACAACGATTACAGCTTAACATGTTGCGTACTGGGTTTCTAGCACAATCATTCTTCTCATGACGTCTAGCATTCCTTCTCATGGCAAAATACTTCCCACAGTATCTACAGCGGCTTCCTTCCGATTCAGCTGCAGATAACAAACCACGATCCATGGTAGCTTCTGTGACTAATGTTAGATACAAACTGTCAGTTTTCTCCAATTGGAACCATTTCTTAAATAGAGTTTTTGAAATGTTTCATCAGCGAGAGTTAAGTTATATAATGCAAAGAAAATTGATGCAAGTAGTTCTGGCTGTCGTCAACAGATGTCGCTACGTGTTGCTTGTAGGTAAATAATATCTATTTCATTAATGTGGGATGCGTAACGCTCACTATCGATCGCAAAGGGAGGTTGGCTTCGATAGTATCCAAGGAGAAAAAAAGTTCGTCCTTCCTGCTAGTGCTTCTCAGATTTCTCACGGTCCGCCATCTTGGATTGTGACGTCACGGCTGCCATCTTGGATGGGTGTGACCTTGACCTTTGACCGAAACATCAGGAATGATCGCAAGCACACGGATTAACCATCAAAATATTGATAAGAATAATCAGGAGCACACGGAGAAAACCATCATAATATTGGCAAGAATAATCAGGAGCACACGGAGAAAACCCTCACAAGTCTTCTTTGATATCATAAAAATATTTAAAAAAAAATTAATAAAAAATTAAAAATAAAAACGAAAAAAAAAATCAAACATTCTGGCTTGTACTAGAACTCTATCTTTGCTCAACAATGAGAAGTTCACAAGCTAGCAGAATGTTTGATTTTTTTTTTTTCGTTTTTATTTTTAATTTTTTATTAATTTTTTTTTTAATATTTTTATGATATCAAAGAAAACTTGTGACGGTTTTCTCCGTGTGCTCCTGATTATTCTTGCCAATATTATGATCGTTTTCTCCGTGTGCTCCTGATTATTCTTATCAATATTTTGATGGTTAATCCGTGTGCTTGCGATCATTCCTGATGTTTCGGTCAAAGGTCAAGGTCACACCCATCCAAGATGGCAGCCGTGACGTCACAATCCAAGATGGCGGACCGTGAGAAATCTGAGAAGCACTAGCAGGAAGGACGAACTTTTTTTCTCCTTGGATACTATCGAAGCCAACCTCCCTTTGCGATCGATAGTGAGCGTTACGCATCCCACATTAATGAAATAGATATTATTTACCTACAAGCAACACGTAGCGACATCTGTTGACGACAGCCAGAACTACTTGCATCAATTTTCTTTGCATTATATAACTTAACTCTCGCTGATGAAACATTTCAAAAACTCTATTTAAGAAATGGTTCCAATTGGAGAAAACTGACAGTTTGTATCTAACATTAGTCACAGAAGCTACCATGGATCGTGGTTTGTTATCTGCAGCTGAATCGGAAGGAAGCCGCTGTAGATACTGTGGGAAGTATTTTGCCATGAGAAGGAATGCTAGACGTCATGAGAAGAATGATTGTGCTAGAAACCCAGTACGCAACATGTTAAGCTGTAATCGTTGTAGCAGGTTGTTAACACGAATTGACAGCTTAAAAAGACATGGTAGAACATGTAAAGTCAAGACTACTTACGGCATAGAGGACACCGATGGATCCACTAGACTAAAGAAGAGTGATCTGCATTACGACAATAATTTTCCTTGTCCTGAGCGTGATGGTATTAGCTCACCCGATTGTGAGGAAGAACATAAATTGAAGGATGCTAATGGCTTCGGGAAGACTGAAACTAATGGAAGTATCAACACCGTGAAAAGTGAGAATACATTCAAGCCTATATTCAGTAGATCCTCCATTCTTTGTAAAAATGATGGACTCCTAAAAAGGAAGCATGAAGACGATGAAGACACTTCGACATCATCGATAGCGAATTCATACGGTAATATGGGTGAAGAGGATGTCTACTACAGTGATTGTTACAGTGACTCTGAGGCTGTTGACAAAGGCATACACTGTGATGAAGCACCTAGAGCTGACAAGATCGAAGAATGTGGCGAAGTCCTGAGACCGAAACGATGGAAACGTCGTGTTATAAAAAATAAATCTGATAATGCTTATTATGATCACTGGGACGATTGTGATATTAACAGTATTTATAATAAACAAGCAAGTAAGATGGTGGTAGAAGAGATTGATTACACATCATGGAAACATCCAAACATATTGGTTGACCGACTAAGACTTCTACATGACTCGCTTTGTGCAGGAAACTATTCGTGCATCAAAGAAATATCCTTCATACTCAAAGAACTGAGGAAAGCTGGCTACATACAATAATGGTTTCTTTTACTTGTATTTGTGTAATGTTGAGAAGTAATTAAATATTGAAAGTAAAAATTTAATGTTTTTATTTCTTGTATTCTGATTTCCAACTAAGCCTGTGTGTTTCCGCTAATGTATGTGTGATCATTCCGTTTCATGTGTGTAATGTGTGTATACGTTTCCTTTCCTGTGTGTACTGTGTGTACGTTTCGTTTCCTGTGTGTACGTTCCGTTTTCTGTGTGTACTGTGTGTACGTTCCGTTTTCTGTGTGTACTGTGTGTACGTTTCGTTTCCTGTGTATAAGTTCCGTTTTCTGTGTGTACTGTGTGTACGTTCCGTTTTCTGTGTGTACTGTGTGTACGTTTCGTTTCCTGTGTGTACGTTCTGTTTCCTGTGTGTACTGTGTATACGATCCGTTTCCTGTGTGTACTGTGTGTACGTTCCGTTTCCTGTGTGTACTGTGTGTACGTTCCTTTTCCTGTGTGTACTGTGTGTACGTTCCGTTTCCTGTGTGTACTGTGTGTATACGTTTCGTTTCCTGTGTGTACTGTGTGTACGTTTCGTTTCCTGTGTGTATTGTGTGTACGTTTCGTTTCCTGTGTGTACTGTGTGTACGTTCCGTTTCCTGTGTGTACTGTGTGTACGTTCCGTTTCCTGTGTGTATTGTGTGTACGTTCCGTTTCCTGTGTGTACTGTGTGTACGTTCCGTTTCCTGTGTGTACTGTGTGTACGTTCCGTTTCCTGTGTGTACTGTGTGTACGTTTCGTTTCCTGTGTGTACTGTGTGTACGTTTCGTTTCCTGTGTGTATTGTGTGTACGTTCCGTCTCCTGTGTGTACTGTGTGTACGTTCCGTTTCCTGTGTGTACTGAGTGATCATTACATTTATTGCATGTAAATTGCATGTATTGTGCGTACATTGCGTACATTACGTGTTGGAGCTGATGGATCTGTTGGAGCACTTGTAGCTAATGGTCAATTGAAGCATAGGAGCAAAATTTAGATGGATCTGATGACGTGAATTGTAGCTCTTGGAGCCTGGCGTATATTGGAGAGATCGAATTTTTTTTTTTCGATCAAATGATCCTCTTTTTTAATTTGTAGATTTGACTCTAGTATTATTGTAAATGGTTCTTGATTTGACTAGCGTATTATTCCATCCGGTGCATGTATATAAGCGAGTCCTAGACAGCAGGACGCTCAGTTAGTTACTGACGTCGGCGGTGTAAGGATCACCTAGTTTGTTTCTTCTGGTGCATAAGACGTGTCAATTAGCTGTTCTTGAGACCTCGATGGCATCTTTACCGTCTTTAACGTCGAACTCGGAGGTTGTACCATCGTCTACGGGTACCTTGACGACAGCTACGATGGAGAAGGTGCAGATCCCGTTGGCAACGACGACGTCAACATTGGAGGAGATTTCAACAGATGTGATACCGCCATCATCCGAAGTTTCATCGTCAGCAATGGATTCTTCCACTAATGAAAAGCATACATTGCGTCGGTGCAAATACTGTGACGCATCATTTACTATTACCTCAAATGCTCGCAGACATGAAAGAAGCAGTTGTTCTAATAATGTTAAAAGAATACAATTGAATCAGGAATTTGCAAAAGGTACCAAGTCCACTTTTTGAGCAAATTCATGTTATACGAGATTCCGAATCTCCAAAGTGTTCTCTTTGCTGTCAGCAAGAAAAGGAACCAAGTCCTATATAAGAAATACGATAAACGGACTAGTAAAGATATGTGGAACTTGCAAAAGGTACCAAGTCCTGGATTTGGTACCTTTTTTTGAAGATATCAATCTCTGGACTTGGTAAGTAAGTACCACCAGCTTGTGTACAAATCTGATGTGAAAGGTGTTGTTAAAGTATATGAACAGCTACACGGGTTGGTTAACCTTTCATCTCCAGCTCCCAGGAAAGTTGAGACACATTGTAATGCCTACAAACAAAGCTTACAGAAATGTAACTGTACCAATTAAAAAAAATTGAAGACATTCACAAGTGTTTGCGGTACATTGCAGTTCATGATGAAGCTCTCACATTATACGACAATATACTACATTGGCCTGCCACAGACTAACAGACATGCCCATGTATACCACAAGTGCATTATTTTGTTTATGACATACATTATTGTTTTTCAAGGATCTGTTTTCATGTTGTTTGTAGTTATTTTAGTAGCATGTAAAAAGGTTCCACTAAATTATACCAATGACACTATGAATTCTCATATGTGTAAATTTAATACTTAACATTTATTTATGGGTAAATGGTATCAGGTGGTGTTGTAAAATATGTTTTTGTGTATCATGTTATTAAGTTTTGCATTATAATACCAACACTGTATCTAACCAAAACATTATGTTTTATGTGCCATTTTTTGAATGAATGATACTTCATTTGCAAAAAGTACTAAGTCCACTAACTTTATTGATTTTTAAAATATTTCAGACATAAGTGTATATATGTGAATTACGTTTAAAATCATCACACACCCACTATACTTTCAATTGATCCATTACTGATAACCTGTTTCATTACCAGGTCAACAATAATATGTTTTCTGTTGTTTCCCAACAATCTACTTACTTGGACTTGGTACCCTTTGCAAATTCCTGATTCAATTTCAGTGCAATAAGTGCAAAAAACTAATTTCACGTCTTGATAGCTTACATCTTCATTATAAAAAATGCTCCGAGAAGTATAATGAACATGGTTATTGTTTTGACTCGTGTGTTGTACCAGCAAATGAGAATATATAAGTGGGACCCTGGTGATATGAACTTCAGTCCGTCTCTGGCTGCGGTGATGAACGGATCGGATAGACATTTAAAGTCATGTAAAAGGCTTTGTCCGTACAATAAGAAGACTGTTTGAATCGAGGAATTCACAAGACTTTAGTACTTTGTCTGTGTTTATTATGTACTTGTAGTAGATTAGAATGTATGTAATAAAAGTTTTTAAAAGAACTTGTGTTGTTTTTTATTTTCTCAAACCTGTCGCTTTTGTGGTATTTTTTAAAATTAAAGTTGATTGGTATCGGTCAGGGGTCGAACCAAGAACGGGAATCGATCTAATCAATAATTACTTTAATGAGTGAATTATTTAATGAATTTTGAACTTTTTCCCGAATCTCTAGCATTAAAATTACGGATTTTCAAGATGGCGTCCAAATTTCAAGATGGCGTGTGTCACAGTAATAAATGATTACTGCACTGTAGCGGGTTAGAATAAAATTATCCAGATGGAAATGTACTCTATAATACGAGTACACACACACAAGATGGCATACTCCAGCAGGTGGTAGCTCCTGGTATCATCTACTGAACATAAA
Organism: Bacillus rossius redtenbacheri; assembly: GCF_032445375.1. Lineage (NCBI taxonomy): Eukaryota > Metazoa > Arthropoda > Insecta > Phasmatodea > Bacillidae > Bacillus > Bacillus rossius. Next base: position 153,045,026 of record NC_086330.1, read on the forward strand.
ATGTATGATCCATGATGGTCGACAAGGACAAAGTCAAATTTCGAGGACAAAGTCAAATTTCAAGGTCAAGGTCAAATTTCAAGGTCAAGGTCAAATTTCAAGGTCAAGGTCAAATTTCAAGGTCAAGTTCAAATTTCAAGGTCAAGGTCAAATTTCAAGGTCAAGGTCAAATTTCAAGGTCAAGGTCAAATTTCAAGGTCAAGGTCAATGATCAATGTCAACAGTTGAGGACAAAAGTATGGTGACCAGATAATTATACTACATGGTATCGGCACACTCTAGCAGACGAAAACAAGATGGTGGACTCCAGCGGATGAAGACAAGATGGCGGACATGATGTCATACCAGTTGATGATATAAACCTTGGTACTGGTGGTGGTAGATCAGTCTAGGTAGCTTTCATGGAGGAAGGATCGACCGTTTACTCTCGTCGGGAATCGAACCAAGGACGTACATCGATATAATCATACAGAATTCAAATACATTAATTTTTTTATGAATTTTGGAATTTTTTTCATTAAAATCGGATAATAAATAAAGATTTTCAAGATGGCGTCCAGATTTAAAGATGGCGGACATGACATCATACTAGGTGAAGATATGTATACTTTGACATAAGTGGTGGGGGTCAGTATTCCAGCACCCACCGTGGGGGGAAGGATCGGTCGCCATTTTTAATTTTTTTGCACCCGTCGGGTTCGAACCGAGGACTCCGAACTCCGTGTCGATAATGTTTGTTTTTTATAAATATTTTATTAAATTTATATTATTTAATTTTTTTATAATTTTTTTAAAAAATTTCATTAAAATCGGATAATAAATAAAAAAGTTAAAGATGGCGGCCGTAACGGAAATTGCAACGGTGACGTCATGATTCAAAATGGCGGAAAACACATCGCCGGAATGTTCGAGAAAACAAAATGACATCATCCAAAATGGCGGATCCAAGATGGCGGATACAAAATGGCCGCCGTGATATACGTGTCCCGTTACGTTATGTCCCGTTACGTTGTGTCCCGTTACGCTGTGTCCCGTTACGCCGGCTGCACGCACGAAAAAGTGTCACGTTACGCACATTGTCACGTTACGCTCGTCCAAGATGGCCGCCGTGACGTCAAAATACAAGATGGCGGGTGTCACCACAGTCACCACAACCTGAATCCTGTTTCCGGAGCCCCTATCATATACTACTGAAGCTCATTTTAAAAATATTACAATCCCGTAAACTAAATGAAGTCATTTTTAATATGCGAGAAAAAAAATTCCATTGCAAAACGATATCAATAGTAGTTTTGTTTAAATTTTCCGTGTTTCTTCTCTAGATAACAGGAAATCTGCCTCGTAAATGGTAGTTGTAGTTACGTAGGCTATCTTTACAGTGTGTTCCAAGTATCCCGGACACTTAAAACCAACATATTGACAATCAGGATTGAAGCGTCAACAGGTAGTAAAAGTGCACATCAAAGTTTAAACAGAAAGATAAGCAATCTAACTCTCTTGCACAAGCTCTAACAGCTTTGGGGCGCTAAGGACGGCACTGATTCTGTCATTACACGCCTTTTCGCCTCTACGCGCTAGGCACCGAACTGACGTGCAGTCTTATAGTCGGTAACACTCCTCTATGGCACACTAAGACTATTATTTTTATGGTGGAATATAAAAAGTTTTCCGCGCTTGCCTATCCTTCTCACAGTACTGTGTCATACATTTTTCATGGCGAGGTAAAAACTGCCTTCAGCTATAGCGAGTCTCATTCTTACATTGTGCAATGTGGGCGATTTCATGGGCATTTACTGTCTCTTTTCAATGCACGATATCTGCCATAAGCACTGTCATTTCCAGGTATATACACTGAGCATAAAGGTTTTAGATAAAACTTTATATTGTAATATTTTTAAAAATGTACGTAATACATTTTATTTAGAAAAAATGTGGAATGGGAATTTTGTAAATTCATTTTCTTGTATTTCATTAAAAGCATCATCTGAAAATATTATGTTCTAACTTCTGAGGAAAATGTATCAGAAAGACACAATCATGGATTTAACAGTTTTATTTTTACAATTTTTTATATCGTTAACAAATTTTTTTGTCTCTGTTTGACCATAAGACATATGATGGAATACCTTGTTATTTATAATGACTGACTGCTACAAATAGTTTAAATGGTGTTTAGAACTGAATCTTTTTTCTTCAGAATGTATACAACTGTAATAATATCATCAAAAGACACTATTTTATGGTATTAGAAAATGCAAGAAATAGTACAATTCGAAATATTCTAAAACTTTACAATTGTCTAAAGTATAAAAAAGAAGGAATTCAATGCTAATAAGCTGGGTAGTGTCCATCTGGCAACAGTGGGAGCCATTGACTATGTACTGCAATCTAAGTGTTGACGGACTAAATCCTTTAGAGCATGCAGTCTCCTGAAAGTTGCTAACTTCATGGCTGTCCACTTCGGAATGCCATCCCCCGCCACGGCCAATGCTACCACCGTTATAGTAAGGAAAACGGGCGGAGGAGGAGGCGGAACTGATACTCAGGGTGCCCATCCCCCAATGATGATGGCGCATAAGCCCTCCCTCCCCTCCTTAATCCAACAACTGTCCCCCCACCGTCAAAAATATCTGTTACTTACCAAGGAATTTGAATTTGATTTTGTCCAACTAGTTGGTCTGAGGTTTCTAACTCCAAAAAATATTGAAAATTAGTTCATTAAAATCGTTTTTAATGCAAATATAACACTAAATACTAAGCGAAATATTGCACTTTAGGAACAATTGTTGTAAACTGATTAAATTGTTTTAGACTTTGTGATCATATATTTTTTTTATTCCCCCTCCCCAATCATTTGAAATCCAAAATTTTTTCTCAGTCGTGCAACTCACACTATACATCCCTCCTGTGGGAGGCCCTGGCTCGAAGAGATGACAAGCCTTGGGTATGAATGGCAACGATAATTCGATATAGATGAAACAATATTTCACATTCCAAATATCGATAGTTTGAAATCGATATTTGAGTGCCGATAATTTTCAATACCGATATTTTGTTCCGATAATATTGAATTCGAATAAAATATTTAATTTTAAAGTAAAAATATTCATTAAAATTTTATGTAAATAAAGTCTACACGTTTGTTAGCTTCTTTTTCGTTTAACATCTTCAGAAGCGTATATCAATAATATATGAAAATTACTTAAAAATAAAAAAAATGGAGAAAAACCATCGAAACCTACAGAAAATATATAATTGAATTATAAAAAAATAGAAAAATAGTTGCATACCTACACTTTTGCTGGAAAGAGTTAAACTTGTATCAGGGCTTTGTAGTAGCTTAGATATAACAAGAACTAAATATAACGTAAACTTAAATAAAAACAATTTATAATAAGTATGCCTAAAGCATTGGTGGAAGTTAGTGTAATATAATACACCGATATAACGAAAACGTGGATACTTCATCGGTGTCGACATGGCGGGAGACCGATGCGTGGATGTGGATGAGCACGGAATTGCGTGTCGTCGCGTCGCGTCCTCCCGCCACTTGGCACTCGTTGACGCCCGCCCGCGACCTCGCTCCGCGCGCGGTTCGCCGCCGAGGTCACGGGGTCACGGGGTCACGGTCAAGGAGCGCCGCTGCCCGGGTGTTGGGTCTGGTCGCGGTCTCTCGGCGCGGAGTCGCCACAGACGTCACTCCCAGGCCGGCGACACTTACTCATCAAGCAGTAGCCTCTTTCTGGTCTGGTACGCACCAGCTTCAGCAAACGACGCCGTCAAACAAACACAAGTCCGGGACATTTAGCCCAGTTAAATGCAGTTTCATTTATTAAATAGCAAGCACACTATTTCTTACATTACAACGTTGCTGGGCAGCCAAAGCACGGGTTTTGTGTGTTTCCCAACGCTGTGCCATCGTGTCTGACGATCATTCAGTCGTGTGTTTTGCCAAACTTCACCCCAAACCGACTCGCTAGTCACAAGAACTGACACAAGATGAAGGGGAATTTCTGAATTATTTTCGTACGTCAATGACAACATTCGATGAACTACGTGGTCTCCGTACTGATGCAAACTGAAATAATGGAAAAACCTAAAACACGTTTGTGTAAATTTTTTTTTTTTTAAATAATAAATGAATTCTGAAACTAAATATTTATTTCAAGCAATAAAAAATAATTTATTATATGTAAATGTGAAAAAGCTGGTCGGATGTATGTGCTAAATGTAGGCTATGTGTAAATATGTAACAAAAAGTCTTGGTTTTAATTAATAAAAAACTGTATTATTGCAAAACTTAAGCCTCGCCAATATTATATAAACGATTACACTTTATCGTTTAACATAAATGCATTTGGCATTTTCGAATTAATGTATTACAATACAAAAACCAAAATTTATTAGATGTCACCAATACCAGCATATGGAAATTATGTGCTACCTACAACAATGCTCAGAAAAAAATACATTTATAGTGTAGAAAAAGGCCTTTAAGAGAATTCTTGATGCCATTGTCGTAAGGATTTTACTAGTGAAAGCGTGACGGTCAATAACAGATTTGGGTATTTGGGGGAGAGGGGAGAGATGACACACACTACGTCACTTGCTACTCCCACCCTGAAACTTGTTTACAGCCAGTTCTAATTATAGGCGCTGGAGGAAGAGAAAGGCAAGGCGACGCATTCCAGAACTAGGAAACACTGAGCACGGCTGAATGCTGTCAGGCAAGGCCACTCACCTGTACCACTGCAGGTGAAGACAGCGAGTTTGGCAGGGGCTAAGAGTGACAATACTTAATAAATGTTACATTAATTGTAAAATTATGTCATTTATGCATTTAATCCTGTATATTAAAATTTCCTTTTCGTTAAATGCTACATTATTATTTTGTTTAATTCAGTTTAATTTACGATTCAAAGCCCAGTGTTTTGAATGTGTCTGCTTTATGTTGAATCAGCTGTGGTCTCACATACACACTAGCTGACAATCACCCACTGGTTTTTATTTTCTTAGTCATCATATTTCATAAAATATATGGAAAGATTATTAATTTTAAAATAATGGCGTCGAACTTAATTTAATTATTGGTGTAAATTAAATTTCGGGAACTGGTAACTATCACACACGTTGGAACATATTACATAGCCATCTATAGAATTAGTTCGTTTATCGTGGTGCTTTACTATCTATAAAATTTTAACGATTCAAATCATCACTTTTACGCCATTCAAATGGCCAAATGATTCCGTGATTCTATTTTGCTTACGAATTTTGTATAGTCTGTATCACGTAACTTGTTTCCAAGTGAACGATTTTTTTCTCTTTCAAAAGTAGTGCCACTGGTCTACGGCGGGCGACCACAGCTGCCAGTGAGCTGGGTGTAAACTGTGCCCGCCCCCTAGCGCCGCAGCCGCGGGTCAGCCTGGTCCAGGCGACATCTGCAGCTGCGAGGCAGTGCGCGCGGCCGCGGCGGGCGGGAGACCTAAGATGCACATAAAGTTCTGCCATTCCCGATTAAACCCGAACATTTCACCTTCGGCCAACTTCGGGATTTGTTTTATTTTTGCGCAAGAAAAATTAATTCAAATATTAAAAGTGGTCGGTTAGGTTAGCTACATTAAAACACTTTAAAACACTATGGTCGGTTAGTTAGGTTAGTATAGCTACATTAAAATAAACAGAGAAATATAAATATATATAAATAAACCCGAGGTTGGCCGAAGGTGAATTGTTCGGGTGTAATCGGGAATGGCAGAACTTTATGTGCATCTTAGGCTTCCCGCGGCGGACAGACGAGCCAGCGAACCAAACATTGTAATAGAACAATGTAGGAAAACTCGTCAAAAAAAATGGGATACACATGCAGCGCATTCTAGCGGCAGGGCCTGATCCTGCGCCGTTAGCGCATATGTGATAAGGGTATTCTGGCCATTTATAATGTACGTTTTTTCCCAAGTTTTCTGCAGCTGTGGTTATTTGTTATAGTCGGAAAAGGTTGCGTTTGAAGTTAAAATACCTTAGGGCATTGTTGCCGAAGTCGTCTGCGTGTTGCAGCATTAACCTGTAGGTAATCGTTATATGAACACCGGGGGACATGTTAACCTTAACGGTGTGCCAAATAAATCTTCGTGATAGCAAAACGTTCTGGAATACATTTTGCAAACTTCGAGACACACAAAGAAATAGTCACAACTTAAAAAATAAGTTATAGTTTTAGGACTAAACATTGGTTATACAAAATGTTTCCTATACTTACGATAGCAGAAGGAAACAGAATATTTAAGCTTCAGAAAAAAGCAATTCGTACTAATTTCATTTTCGAAACCACCATCATTCTGTAGACACCTATTTCAAGATCTCAAATTATACCTTTTTACTGTCAATATTATATCCACCTAACGATTTTAAAGAAAGATAACTTGATCTACACAAAACAAATAGTGACATACACCCGTATAAAACAAGAACTACTACACTCGACCTCAGAATACCATCTCATTCCACCAGCCAATATGCCAAAAACTGCAATTATGTGGCCATCTGCTTGTATAATAGTCTACCTCAGCATGTTAAAAATATCAATAGTAAAAAAGTTGCAATAGAATTTAAAAAAATAGCAGAAAAACTGTTTTTCTATTCCTTCAAAGATGTTGAAGACTTTATAAAAATAAAAAATAATAGTACAGATTTTATAGGGTAATTTCAAACCCACTTGTAACTTATGCTATTACTATATTCATTGCATACTAATTATATGTTATATGTTCTGCTTCACTTAATTATACTTTCAGTAGTTTCATATGCTGTAATTAATAACTTATAAGTAAAATGTAATTGTATATTTAGTGTTTTTTTTTGTTTTGTTTTGTGAAATTGTATATTTTGTGTTTTTGTTTTTAGTGAAATTGTACATTTTGTGTTTTGTTTTTGTAAAACTTAATATTTATATATATATATGTCAAGTACATATAGAATATATATAATCTATATGTACTTGACATGTATCATACACCAGAAATGGGATGAAAGGATATGAAATAAATAAATAAAATTAATAACAATACATAGCAGTGTGATATTATGCGTGACTAGTGTACGAAAGTATATGGGATCAATCATCGTTAGTTTAAATTTACGTTTTTACAATTTCTTATAAACCTATTTCATTAAATTTAACTCAATAGTTAAAGGGTATTAGGTACTTGTTATTGTTTAAGTAAGTGTTACAATAATAATTTGAAAATGCAAAACCCAATCAGGTGCTTTGGTTAATTTACACTAAGTAAGCATATAAAATAATTTTTTTTACTTACAATGAAAATAAATCTTATAAACATAATCGAAATAATTGTTGTGTATACGCATACATGTGTATGTACATAAATATAAAGAAGAGTTTATGTTTGTCTATTTGCATGTTTTTTATACAAATGTAAAGTTTTAATCGAACTTGATGAAATTTTACACAATTGACCTTCAAAATAAGTAAAATGTCACTGTCTACATAATATTACTAAAACAATTCCCATTTCCCATTCTCACCCCTTAAATCGTAATTTTGGTACTTCTTGGTAAAATTTTGCACAACTGCTATTTAAAATGACAAAATATTACTGTCTTCATCTAACTGTGAAAAAAGCGTGTCAACAAAAATCTCATTGACTGTGAAGTAAAGAACTAATTCAAAGTATTCAAAAATACCAGCATCATTTACAATACTGTTAAATATTTATTATTAATATAACTATTAATGTTTTTAAAATCATTTTTGTAAATATTTAAATCGTAATTTTCTAGAGTAGGTGCTCTTATTAAAATATGATAAACATTTCAGATAATCGAATTTTGAGTTCCTCTCATTCTATTTGATGACTGATAAACAACATTGAAATATTTTAAGTAGTTTACTGTTGATAAATTTAGGTTAGCTACATTTAAAATGCAGTAAAATAATGGTTGTTTTAAGTTAGCGACATTATAAACACTTAACGGTGTCTTTGGGACAGTTGTAGTCCAAATACAATTTTCCAGAGTTTTATTCACTTTTTTTCATATGAGCACCCAGGTATAAATATGAGATAAACTTTTTTATCATGTTTCACGCAATTATTTACAAAATAAAGGATTTAAAAATTCTGTTTTAAAGTCAAATATGTTTCATTGTTAAAAGTTTCGTCATTAAGTTTAAAGTCAGGTTATTTTTTACGAGCTTAAAGTAATATATATTTTTTAATTGCGAAAACTTGTTTCGATTATTAATACACTGTTTTCATACAGATACATGTATGGAGTATGAATTTATCGCTCTGAGACAACAATATTTCAAACGACGAGAGAAAATCTTTGCCGGTATCGCCCATTGTAATACATAGGGACTTTGAATTTCGCGGGCGTTCTTAAGGGCAAGTTGCTAGGATCGCTGCAATCGGATATCGTCAGCGTTCGCCATGTTAAAAGGGACGATATTCCCACAGTGTTCTACTAAAATATTTGAGTGAACAGGCTCGAACCGCGGGCGCACAAGGTTCCAGGCAGCCCGGCGATGCTCGATCTTCATCTTCCTTCTTCCAGTGAACAGCAATATCTCCCGTGCCAGGGTGGGGGCAAGTCTTCCAGTCCGGCGAGGGTGCGACCTTCAGACCCTCGTGTCCAGAATCCCCGAGTCGGTTGCAGGTCGCGCCGCCCAGGGCTGCCACTGGCCTCACAGCGGCCCCAGCCCAAGTCCACAGCTGTCTCCCTTCCGAGTTCCGATGCTGTTCAGTTCTGTTGCGCGCGCAGCATTCCTCAGCTCCGCATCTTCCAGCCCGCAGTTCGCTCCCCTGCGGCGCCTGCGCCGACGAGACCGCTGACAGCCGTGTTGACTCCACTCGCAGCCACTCCGGCGAGAGTGCTGGGAGGGTGTATCGGCCACCCGCGGGACGCGGTCGGTAGCAGATGGTCAGCTCGCCAGTCTCGCAGCTCCGCCGGCGCTCGCAGGGCACATACCGGCCCTCAGCCCGCGGGGGAGAGGGGGTACTTAGCCCGAGAGACAGCCCACCTGCTCTACAAGCTGTACTTTTGAGAATCGGGAGTTACGAAACTTGTTACATGACCCAAACTTTATCGAATCACAATAGCATGAATCATAATTGGATTTGACCTTTATAATAAAAAAAAAAAACTTGAGACTGTTATTTACTTAATTTTAACTTGAAAATTTATTATGGAGATAAAAATAAATAATTTGTATTTAAAAATTAATTACGAATATTTGGATGAAAACCATTTGTGCTTAAAGTTTGTAATTCGGTTTGTTAAAATTGGCGTTAAAGTCTTTTACAGGATGTATCTAGACCAATTAATTAGAACAGATATTTTAACAATGATACTCCTCAAAACTACTTTTGTAATTTTTAATGTTAACTGCATTGGATTGTCAGTTTGAGCAAATAACGAACTAAACCTACCAAATCACAATACTGTGAAATGACCAACTCGAGCAAACGACTTAATGTTTATTTTTAAATAGAGTAGTAAACACGGTTTTGTTTTCCGTACAGATATCAGCAGGTAGTTTTTTTCTTTTTAAATTAAAATCAAACAAATATTTTTTTTTGTATTATTACATACATTTAGAACACTAAAGTGCAGCAGCATCAGCGACTGACTCAAAGGTTTGTTATGTAGCAAAACAACGAGAGGTCGATTTTGTTATTTCCGGGCATCCACGAAGCTCACTCAAGCACGACATAAAAAAAATGAGTATTACACACTTAAAAACAAGGTCGATATGCGGTTATGGTTGCAATCAATTGTTTTGCTTATCTCAGCCTTATCTATCGGCACCTATGACCTCAGCGTGCATTCCGCACACGTCAACGTTTTCGCAACTCATTATTTTTTTTTTAACATGCGCACTTGAACGCCACCTCAGTTCTCGACCCGGTGATGACTGGTTCGATCCACTGCGGCTCGACTGCAAGCCCACACGCAGTGCTCGAAGCACTAATCGATCACGACTCGACTGCGCTCCGGTGAAAAGCTGGTTCGCGCCGACCACGCAATTTTTACGCTCGCAGAACAGGATGGTCGAAAGTTAAAATCGCGTCCTTTGTATCCCACCAAGGAGGTTCCCGGCTTCGAACACCGATTATTTATTTGTTTCGCAGCGAGAAACGTGGTGGACGTTGCCGCGAGCCGGCAGGTTTTCTTAGCGTATTCCCCATCCCCTACTCCACGTCAATGTTCCGTAAGTATCTCTTACGATATCATAAAGCGTCAATAGTTTAGGACCATTAAGAAATTTGAACAAAACGTTTCTGTTCCTAAACATGTGGTGCAATTTTTGTAAAGCAATTTTTTTTCCAACATTAAAGCCATTCACATAAATTTTTTATAAATTAAAAATATTGAAATATGTTTATTAGTTTACAAGTTATGAAATTGTAAAAGTTTTAGTAAAGTAGAACTTTGGTAGACCTACATTTTTTATGTGGGAAAAAAATTGTACACACAGTAAATCCCTTATTATCTCAGTGTTATACATATATTTTTATATTACATCTTAATATTTACTTTATATAAAAATTAAACCAAGAAGGAAACAGTTTATATAAAATTTTTATAGGTTTGAAATGCTTTAACAAATATAGATTATACACAATTATATTTATATTTATTCAATACAAGCTAAGTCAATGAGATGGAAATATCAGTTATACTAAAAAAAGCTATTGTATTTTTTTCTCCTTTCTTTTAAATTTTCTTTAGAAAATATCAAGCGATAAATTTTAAAAATTATCCTTTTGGCACAGCCTACAGGCACATGTATATTTCGAAGTAACTATTTCTGCTTGAACGTTCTTTAAACTTTAAATTCTTCTGGAAAATTTTGAGAACTTTATGTACATAACATCCTTAATGTTCTCTAATGTTCCAAAATGATCGATTTAACGTTTTCTCATATTCCAAGTAATAAAAATGTTTCGAACGTTTTTAATTCAATGTATCCAGCATGGAATAACTTTGAACGAACTTCGTACGTACTATGCCTACTAATGTAGTTGTGAAATTTTTTAAACCTTCAAACACTATATATCATCCCTCGCAAAATTAAGTAGTCGTGTAAAAATTGTATTTTGACCAATATTTAAGACGATGTTTAGAAGGTTTACAATTAGTTAAAACCAATTTGATAGTGTACGCAGTAAAGAAGTTATGAAAGTTTTTTTAATCTCAACCTCTGTTTTTTTAACTCTTTGCAGTAGTAGTTTTTCTCATCAAAAGATAGTACAGCCAGGACTTTAAATAATTTTTATAATTTTTACAATAAATTATAACATATTTTATTGTATAAGTACAAAAGAAAATATGATTTTTTTTGTTCCTTCAACCCTTGTTATTTTCACGCATTGCATTAATGGTTCCATTTATCAAACATTATTTCAATTTTTTAAAGATAATATTCAGAATATTCACAATAAATCGTAACAGATTTTATAATGTATCTAATAGAGAGTTATGAACCTTCAAACCCCGATTTTTTCAAATCCTTGCAACCATGTTTAGATGTATCAACTGTTTATACGGTTGACAAACAATCGGAACGTATTTGATTGTGTGCCTGCAAAGGAATGTTTGAACTATTTTGTCCTTCAACCACCATTTTTTCATCCCTTTCAGCTATGGTTGGTCGTGTCAAAATATTGTTGTTGACAAAAGTTTTGGTATTACTCTAAATAGATAAAAGTTGTCATAGGATAACATATATGTCATAAAATGATTCTGTTTTCCCCATTTATACCCCCTTTAGTCGGATTTTGCCCAATAACGAACTCGACTGAGATTATCGTTACTTTATTAATGTATCTGTTTGCAAGTGATATGTGGAAAAAAAGGCATTTTAAATATCAATAAAAATGTTTTATAAATATGTATACTAGCTAAACCCGGCCACGCTTCGCTGTGGCTCAGTCTGAAATTAAATGAATAGGGAAGTAAATCAAAGTATTCTAGCAATCATAGATTCACCGAGGAAACACGTCATTCAATTCAATACCCTGCTTTGCGTTGCTGTGGCATATATATGCTGTGGAATGAAAGGAAAGAAAGAAAATTGTTTCACATAAAATAATTTTTATTTTAAAGCTAGTGAATGGACCACATTTTTTGTTTGTCCGTTTTCTGCATAAAAATAAAGATTATATGGTCTATTGACTCTTAAGCATGTGACGTACAACTGTGCTGAGAGAAGCATTCGTTTTCTAAATTCCAACCGCACACTTGCAAAGATTGCCCTTGCGCTTTAATGACAGTCACAGCGAACGCAAGGCGTACTGGAAATTGAAGCCGTTTGAAATAGAACGCCATGTCGGTCGGAATAAGTGGTATTCGTGGAAGTAGTACATCTTCACCTTTATGAATTCCAATTAGAATTGTTGCTGCAATTAAATTGTTCATAATTTTTTAAACTAACAATCGTATAGCATTGCATAACTTTGGCTGACTGATGTTTCGGAGTAATATAATTGGCATGAAAATTTTCAATTTTGAAATGTGTGACGGTAATCCGGTAACATCGACTGAATTAAGAAATTCCGAGAGAAAATTCATTACTTGACTTTGGTTTATCACGGAGTCAATGGATTTGTATGTCACTGTTACACCTGCGATTCTGTTTAGATTGTTCATTTCGATAATTTCGACATAGTTAGCCATGCGTGATTTCGATAATTTGTTTCGATGCTTTGGAAACCTTGTCTATTAATTCTTCTTTGGAATTCACAATATTGTAAAAATTAAATGAAAAAATTATTTTTCCTGTTTCTGGATTTTTAGGTACAGTGCCGTTACCAACCTCAAGTAATCGTCTTGGAAATATGTCAGCTGTAGGATCGGTTTGAAGCTGAACTCTCATATTTGTTGTTAAATGCATTTTTTTTTGACTGTGCTCTTAGAATTTGAATATTTCAAACTGACATTCAATTCTTCAACTGGTGTTGAGCGAAGTATAAATGGAAGCGTTTGCTTGAGTCACTGGATAGTAACACCAATGCTCCACCAATTTGAACCTGACTATTTCTCCAGTTTTTCAATGTATCGCTTAATTTTTCCAATGACTTCTTGTGAGCCAACTCGTAAAACTCGTACTCAGGCAAGCGAAAACAAAATACGGTAGTAAAAGTCATATTTTTTTTAGTGCGTGAATTCAGAAAAGAATATAATTTTTCATTCCGTAAAGAGTCTAATCTCCTTTATCGCTATACTTTCCGGATATTAGGTTCTAAACTAAATATTAGCATAATTTAAATAAAACCTATAAAAATTCTAATAAAAAGGTTATTTTTTTTCCTTTTCTAAAAATACTCAGACCCTAATATATTTATTTAAATATATATATATATAAATTCAGCTTTGTGCTTGCAAAACTAGAAAATCAGTCATCTTCAAAGTAAGAAGCGTGAAATTTGATTTAACGGTGTTTGGCTAGAAATAAATATATTAGGGTCTGAGTATTTTTAGAAAAGGAAAAAAAAAAACCTTTTTATTAGAATTTTTATCGGTATATATATATAATAACATACCCCACGTAAATAATTAAATTGGAAAAAATACTTGAACTGAACTTATTAACACAATTGCAGAAGTCTCCCTGCGGCTGCTGCATGCGGTGAGCTCCAGCGACGGTAACCGTAGCGGTACATACCTCCAACTGCACATGCGCTGGGATTATGTTGCTACACGTGCGTCCGTTGTAGGTATGCGCCGCTGTAGTTACGGCCTCGCTGCAGCTCACCACGTGCACCAGCCGTGTTCAAGCGTTTTTCAAATGAAAATATAAAGCTGAGGTTATGTATACTTCTTTAGGCACGTTATATATTAAAAAAAAAAAAAGAGTGAATTTTTACGATGCGCGCGCAGCTTGCAGCAAACATTGACATAATTAAAAACAGACCCATACAAATAATAGGGCCTACGTAAGTTAAATTATGTTATACTTCATTAGGAACGTTATTAAAAAAATGGGTGCGTGTACTTATGTACGCGTGTGAGAAGTTATAGTTATTTGGCATCATTAAAAATAGTTTTTAATTGCATGCAAATAATTAATTACAATAAAATAATAAAACGGCTGGAAAAAGATAGTGGACACAGTCAATAAAGTTCAGTTTAAATTTGAAAAATTAAAAAAAAATTAGAGAATAATAAATATATATGTCATAATTTGTACTAAATATTAAAAGATTCTTAATTTTTTTATATTTATTATTGACTATTAAATATTTTAAAAGAAAATAAATAAATTTAATAATAAATTCAAAAATTTAATTTAAGTTTATTCATTTTTTAAATATTTATTATTTTCTAAAATTAAATTATCACTTTTTATTTTTATCAAAAAGTTCTAATTAAATTTGTTCATTTATTTTTATAAATATTTTATATTTATTCCATATAATAATAAATATTAAAAATTAATAGTTTAATTTGATGTTCGATTTTAATTTTTATCACAATTTTTTTATAAAATGTTTTATTAAATTCATTTCTTTATTTTGTAAATATTAAATAACCAATAATAAATATTTAACGTTAGTAATTCAATAATATTTAATATTAATTATATTAAATAATAATATTTTAATTTATATCAAAAATAATACATACGGATAGTTAACCTCAATTATATTGGAGCACTTGAAAAAATATAAATGCACAAATTTTTTTTACTAATATTTACGAATAGTAAATAATATTTATCAAAATATTCAATTTAAATCACTACTGAAAATAATTTATTAGCACATTAATTATTCGCACTTGTATGAAACTAAAACACGTGTTGTGAATGTAGAAACTAGAAACGCGTGCATAAATATTATAAATATGAAAACAGTGATCAGAGGCGACGAGCGTGCCAACATGCGCGACTAATAGCTTTTTTTCGAGACTTAATGAGTGGTTTAGCGGGCAGCTTGAACCTGTTAATTTTTGTGTGACAGTGATGCGCGCGCATCTAAAAATTTAGCTCTCATGATTATTTCATAACGCGCCTAAAGAAGTATAACTTCAAAAAATGTAACAAATATTAGTTTAATTCACACCATTTTATATCTACACTTCCATAAATCTCTTTGGTGTAACTTTATTTCTTCGTATTATGCATTTTATAAATGTATACATATATATTTGGTGTAGTTTGCTGATATTTACTATTTCATTAGTAAGCTTTTCAAAATAAAACGTATCCTACAGCACTCAGGGTTAACGTAGCTTCTTATTAGTGAAAGAATTGTCAGAATCGTATCAGTAGTTAGATTACCCCTTAGATACAAACAAACACTTCCTCTTTATAATAGTAGTGTAGATAAACTTTTGAGTTTACAATGTTTTTGAGGTCTGTGGACTATGAAACAAAAAAAAATATGTAAAGATTTCTTTGAAACTGCACCATCGTAACGGCAAGAATAGGTAATCTGTCTTCGAAACCACTTTCAATATATAAATATACCATTATATCCTTGAAAAACTGTTTAGTTACAGGGACATTTTATTATGCCTATAATTTATTTTACAAAAATTCTACGTTTCTAAAAAAATGTAACATTTCAGGACTTGTAAACTAATAAACAGATTTTAATATTTTAACATGAAATACATATTTATTTGCAACAATGGTGGAAAAATGTATTGCCTGCAAAGGATTTAGTGAGATATTAAGGGACGAGACATTAAAACTCAATACATTTAGTCCAGTCGAAATAGACATAAAAATAGTGATTAAATAAAAAAAATTCCGACAGAGCTGAATTTTGGTTGAGACCTTGTATACACTAGTAGAAATAAAGTGGCAAAAGTCCCCATGGATCCCATGTGTGCTAAAAAAGTTATTGAAGGTCAAAGATCAAAATTTTAATTCTTTTTTTATTTTTCTCTAAAACGGTAAGTTTTATCAAAAATATAGCCCAGACAAAAATCGTAGAATTTAAAATTATATACAAAAATGGTCCAAAAACATGTTTTTCCTAAGAATCACAATTCCTAAGATATCATTATTCTAAAAGTTGTAAGAGTTAGATTCTACACTATATGCACACATTTCCACGTCACCTGTGAGATAGTATACTTGGCGCGTTTTATTTAACGTGGTTTCCCCGGTAGGCCTACTCCACGATCTGTTATGACAGAGTTTTATGGGAAAATATTGTATTTACTGCATGATGATTACTGATGTTGATATTTATATAGGTGATTGATTTAAATTGTAGTTCTGATTTCTGTTAATATTCTAATCTGATTTATATTCTTCAAATTCAACTTCAACAGTCATGTCTTCTTCGATTTCTTCTTCTTCCTCTTCTTCTTGCTGGATGTTTAGAAATTGTTCAACTGAAGATGAATCAACTGTCTCTTCATCGATATCACATGAATTTTCGGGTATTGGATTAAATTGAACATTCGAGCAAGCCTGGCCTTGGCAATTAGTGCACGCTGGTGAACACAACAACCTACTATTCTACAGCCACATTTAGCACTACAAATTTTTTGCAATTGCAAAAAAATAGTGTTTAGGAGTTTTTCCGTAGCAAGTGGGAGTATAGTTTGAATCGGTTCCATAGTATTACCTGTAAATTTCCAATTCCAGTCTTCGGGGTTCAGTTGATTGCCTAGCCATGTCTGAACTTGATGGTATACTCGATACAAGTGTTGATAAACAGCAGCCGATGTTGAAGGAAGACATGATAGTTGTACTTGTTTCTTGTTCCGCGTATTTTTTACAAAATTTAAAAATCTATACTTGTCGATGCAATTAATTTTTTTTGGAGCTCCATAAACAGCAAGGATAAAGCGAATTCCTTTTGTGATTATAGTTTGAGGAGGAGAGCAAATTTCTTCAAATACTTGAGCGAAATTAATTAAATCATTTTCTCAAATAATTTCAATACTGATGTTTAACCTTTTCGGAACATTGCTGATGTAATATCGCAACCGGTTATGGCATGTAAAAATAAATTATGGTTTTGGCATTTTGGATAAGTAGATAAACGTTTTGAAGAATATATTTCTGTTCGCTGTTGAGCTTTTCCAGGGTCTAAAAAGTAAATAATTTTATCAATTGGAGCCATTGCAGAAGTTAATATTAACATATCGACGTAGGTATTTACGTGGCATTTGTGTGCATATCATGTAGAATCTAACTCCAACAACTTTTAGAGTAGCGATATATATGGAATAATGATTCTTAGGAAAAATAATTAGGACTATTATTATAGATAATTCTAAAATGTACAATTTTTGTCTGGGCTATATGTTTGATAAAACTTACCGTTTTAGAGAAAAATAAAAAAAAACTGAAATTTTTTATCTTTGACCTTGAAAAACTTTTTTAGCACACATGGGATCCATGGGGACTTTTGGCACTTTATTTACACTGGTGTACCCAAGGTCTCTACCAAAATTAAGTTCTGTCGGAATTTTTGTTATTTGATATGTCTATTTTGACCGGACTAATACCTTTCCATTGAGTAGACTACGTGATAGGAGAACATTTATTTGTTCAGTCTCTCAGTCGGCGGTCGCACGCTGTACCTTTACACTTAATATTGTTACGGACGTAACAGACCAGACCGCGATGCCAGGTTCGGAGCTGGCTGGCTGCCCTGCACGGCCACTGACGTCGCGCGCCGTGTCACGTGTCGTACAGTGACGTAAGGCATGCCACGCGCACCTGGTCGGATTACAAGGGTCTTTACCACCCCATCCCCCCTCCGCTACGCTCGCAATGTCCTGCTTTGGCACTGTTATATATATCGGTGAGTGGCCTTGGACATTCCCCGGGCCGCCGCGTGAAGTGACGTGAACAAACGACCCTAGTCGTGATATTTCAGGTGTCTGGCTGGCTCGGAATGACGCGACTCGTCACTGTTTCTCTTGTCGGTTCGATAAGGGCACTGGGGTACTTAAGCAGCGATGCCGGCCTCCGTGCGAGTACCGCAACGGGTGTCACTAGAGTTCGATTTTTTTTTCCTAACCTAACTAAAACTAAGTGTATTTTGGAGGGGTCCGGGTTAGGGAGGGACCTAGGTGCGTCTCAGGCCGAAGCCTATACGCCTAGTCATGCTGGGATTAGCCATGCAGGGAGAGGGTCGCATGCATCATGTGCTAGGAGGGGATTGGCCAGCCATGGCAGCGATTGGCGCCATGACTAACTCCCCTCACTCTTAAATCTAGACTATAACTAGAGATAGGTTGGGCCCAGGTAAAACCTGCATAGACACAGGGAAAACCCTGGGCACATTCATGCGGGATGCAAATTGGCATGCATTACGTGTAGGAATTTACAGGAGACAGAGGATGGTCTGGATGAAGTGTTGGACAGAGTAGAAAAGAGTCTACCATGCGGGGGTTGGGCACTTGGACTCGTGGTCCGCTTTTCCAGTTGTCCAGTACTGGATTTAGTGACCAGGGACGCAAGCGCCCCTGGTGGTGAGTGGTTGCACTGACCACTCACTCCGCCGCCAGTCAGCACCTAAAAAACTAAGAAACTAAAACAGAAAAAAGATAAATGACTTACAAACTAGGCATTTCGTTACGAAATATGCAAACACCCAACTCAGGGATGGACGAGCAGTGCTTAAGATAAAACTAAAATAAGAACTAAAAATATATTTTTTTTAAATTTTTTTAAAGATTTTTTATTATTATTTTAGAAATATATATTTTTGATGACTATTACTAAGTATCTAGGACTTATTACTAATTTACAAATCTCTAATATCTACTACTATACTACTAGTTAAATATAGAGGAACTGTTGGTGTATAAAGTTAAAGGTGAATTAAGTCAAGACCTATTCGCATTCTGGCATTTGTTGCAAGCTTGTAATTCAAAATACCATGTCTTTCAGAAACACAACCGGCACTGGAGGTGAAGCCTGCCAGGCGGGCCATGCCCATCGTACATAGGGAGTCAGCCCTAAACAACACAGGCAGTGAGCTCCCGGGAGCCAAACCTACGTCACGTGAGTTCCGCGACGAGTTCGGCGACGGAGTCCCGCGAAAGTTCCGAGAGTAGAGCTAGGGAAGTGCAACATCGGCGAATAGGGTGGAAGAACAACCCCCCCCCCCCCTTGCGTGAGTAGAGCTACGCGGAGTTCGACTGGATCCTGAGAGTGCGGCGACTGAGTGGCGTGAGACTGTGTGTAGACAGGGCGCGAGGTAAGGGGTGAACCACTGTCGAGCCTAGCTCCAGTGAGGAGTGCGAACTGCATAACTTGACAGACATTGAGTGACTGGAGGATATACATTTTTAAATGCCAGTGTTTTGTGATTGGACATTTTTAAGATCCTTTATTATTATTATTATTGTTAATATTAGTAATCAATAAAACTGTATTAAAACTTAATTGGGCTATATCCATTACGAACCCAGTTCTTCCCCACATTATAAATCATAACAATATATTAGTTCGAATTTCATTAAATTGCTGAAATTTCTGAGTTATTTTTTTGTAATTTATAATTATATGACTGACAATAATACCGTTTAAGCATTAATATGTAGGAATAAATAAGTATACTGAGATATTTAAAAATGAATAAATATATATTTGGAAAGTTAATCATGCACATAAAACTTTATTTAATTCGGTATTGTCAAAAATGTGTTAATGCGGATCTTTTCTCGCCATGGTAATTATTTTTGCTAATTTGATTAGGTACTATGAAATATTTTTAGAAATGAATGTGTAAAAGCCCTTTTGTATGTATTCCGGCGGAATGATTTCAGAGAGTGACATATCACAATTTATTAGTCTGGCAAAAATAAAAATTGTGAATATTGTTCTTACATTTGCAACAGTTCTTCGTGCCTAAATGTAACCCTTTCTACTGAATACATTCACTGCACCTTAACTAGAATGCGTTTTATCAGGAACTGTATTACGCCTTGCGTTTTTTCTTTTACTGTAATGAAGCCTGAACAAAAGAAAATAATTTCATAGCATATTGTATTTTACAACCGAGATATCAAAACATTTTTTTTGTTTAAGAATAGGTGTTTTTACACTGTCTAATGACAAAAGTTGTATCATTAAAGAGCTTTATATGTTACGTTTAGATAAAAGAAAGTTAATTGTGCTTAGTTCTTTGTTCTGTGACTTGTACGCAATGCATATTGTATGTTTTTTTAACTTAACGTTTAAATTATTACATTCGTAATTCAAAAATTAACATTTTCCACTGATATTTACAACCATTGACTACACCACAGGTGTTGACATCGCTGGGGATACACATAAATATCATGAAGGTACAATAAATTGATATTTAAAAATTTGCTTATAGAAGGAGTTTACAGTTTACATTTTTGCTCAAAACACAAGAACGGTAAGGATTGCTTAATATTCCCGCCCATTTACCCAATGGTGTATCAAACCCAAAACTTTTTTTTTCCTTCTTCACTTCAGCACTTTCAATAGTACGTATAGCCTCTAACCCAGACGCTTTAGCAACCAATCAGTGCAGTTGTATAAAGCACCGAATAGGGAGAGTTGAAGCTTGAATACACACAATTTTCTTTGTTCTTTTATTTTTTTTTAACTTTCCTTTGCTGTCTTTAGCAAAGGAGAATATCATTTTGCTAAAGATGAAGGCGTAGGCTATGTATTGTATAAAATGTGTTTGTAAATAATGGGTCATAAATTCAATAGGTGGTAGGGAATGCCAAATCAAGCGATTTATTTAAATGGCTCATAATCGCATCCTTGCGAAGTATCGCGCAGATTTGAATTTCCCGCGCATTAGGTCGGGCGCAACTTGAGACGCAGTTCGGCGCGGTGAGGTGAGAGGCCTCGCCGTAGCAGCGAGTGTTCGCAGGCAGAGGGAAGCGACTCGG
This sequence comes from Bacillus rossius redtenbacheri, assembly GCF_032445375.1. Classification (NCBI taxonomy): domain Eukaryota; kingdom Metazoa; phylum Arthropoda; class Insecta; order Phasmatodea; family Bacillidae; genus Bacillus; species Bacillus rossius. The sequence goes on from NC_086330.1 coordinate 153,065,903, forward strand.
TTTCAGCGCGTCCGTGAGCAGTCTCCACTAGTTACTACAACCTGCTCGCAGCGAAGAGTTTTGTTTCCAGAAGTGTCATCAGAAGGCCGAGGAGAAAGTGATACTCAGATTTCTGCAAACTGAAAAGTGAAAATATTTATTAGTGTAAATTTTTACTTTATAAATAACTTTAATTTTTGAATCTTACTTTTTATTTTGTATCAATTTATATCTTTTTCCAGTTTTTAACATTTTGTCAATTTGTAGTAAATAAATAAATATTTTAAACTAACAAAACAGCTAGTTTTTCTTCAGTTCCAATTGGCCTTGATACATTGCAACCCAAAACATTTAATGGCTCTCTGATTAAAACACTGCAAATAAAAAAAAATGTTCTTGAGTTACACGGTAATATTTCTTATATATATTTTTTTTAATAGAATATAGGTTTTAAGAATAAATTCTAGGTATAATGTGTTTGATTTTTTCAAAAGCTTTTCATGACGTAATGTTGCCATTATTTCGTCTTCGAGATTGTTGGAATCAGATTCTGAGCTTAGTAAAGATTCAAAATAAGAGGGCGTATCAATAAGTAACATACATAATGTTAAAAAAATGACAATGTGGAACAGAAATGAAAGTAATACTAATTTATTACTTTTCAAATAACTTCCATTCATGTTGAGGCACTGGTCCCAACGATGAATCAGTTTTAAAACCCTGGTCTCAAAGAACTCCGTCCGCTTAGATAAAAGCCACGGAACTTCTTCAAGGGTCAAAATAGATTGAAATCGGAGGTTGCCTGGTCCGGACTGTATGGTTGGTTCTTCAAAACTTCCAATCGTATACCTGCAATTTTCCACGGATTGGTGAGGTCATCATTACCGTATTTTCCGTAAACTTCCGCCATATCCAAATGGATCTCTCCAACTTTATTTCCTTTTGCAAAAATAAATATTAACACAGTTCGTTGCTCCTCCACAGTTGACGATGTAAGTACCAACGCCATTTTACTGTTAACTGACGAACGCTATCGGTTCGTGGAGTCACGAGATCTTGCATCGCGCCCAGTCAGTAGCGCAAACCTAACTGCATTATAATCAGGTATGGGGGCAAACTATTAGTGAGCCGATATCTAAAGAGAAAAAAAAAACAATTTTGGTAAACTGTGCTACGCCTCCTACTCTCAAGTACACTGGCCCGCTATTTATCCTTATCTGCCTCGGTAAAGATAACGATACTAGATGGATATAAATGGTTTTGTTTGGTGAGCCTACCTTTTTTTCTTTGTTTTCATAGCTCTACGTTTCAACCTTGAAACAGAATTAGGAATTTACAATGAAAATTCAATAGGTAAATTAGTTTTGTTACTAATTCAGTAATCAATAAAATAATACTTGTCCAAAGCAAGGCAACAACCAGCTGGTATCACTGATTCCTTGCCACAACTCAAGCTGAACGTTTGCACACAGGTAGTGCAAATATTGTAAAGAGACAGAAGCTTGGAGGTAGTACCAACATTGTAGAAGGAGAGACATTTTGGAGGTAACGCCAGAATTGGAAAGATAGAAATATACTGTAGCAGAACTGTGAGTAAAACTATTTCATTTAAAAATTATATTTCCTTTATTATCTATTTGGGCGTGAAGTTAAATAATAAACATAACAAAACGTTGGGTGCTGGAAGGAGGAAAAATGAATTTACTACTATCTCACTGATGTCTAATTTGTCTTATGTTTCAAATTATTGAAACTGCGGTCATTATATTTTATATGCAGACTCTCTCACGGATTTGAAATGAAAATAAAAGTGTTTTGGACATTTTCGTTTGAACAGCGTACATAATGAGTATGTCAGGAAAATATAATAATTATAAACAAAATTTAGTAACAGTTTAACTTCGTACGAAAAAAAAATTATAAACGCAAAATAATGAGCATTTTCGCTATCCGGCCCATACGGCTTCACAGCTATAATTGTAAACTATGGCAAGTTTTACTTGGCGATAAAATAAAATAAAAACGTATGTGACAGAAATGTAGCGAAAAATTGTTCACATTACTTTTTATTCGTGAAACTAAACATGTGGTCGCATCATATATGACGAATTATAAAATTTTCTCTAAATTTGGTGCCATGCTTTTATTTTTGCTTCGAAAATGTACGAGTGGACTTTGTCAGAGGGATGAATGTATATTTTGGAGCGCGCGTCCACAGAGAAAGATTAATGACGAATGTTAACTACCCGCAAATGACAAAAGTCGGGTGAAACTGTTCCACGATAATTTAGCAACGAATATGTAAAACACTTCATACATTGGCACATTTTGTTTTAACAAACTGCATGTTATAGCAGAGAGGTAGCAGGATTAAAGCTGTTCTGAAAGCTACGTGGATGCTGTATTTCTTACTGTCTTGTAGATGTTTACTGTATTTCGTACAAACTTACTTGAAACACCTAGCTCATCTGCACATGTAATACAGCTCGTAATTTTTTTTTGGCTGACAGTTTATTCATATAAAGTTTTTAGGAAACTTAGCGTGACCGGCTATTGAACCGTAACTGACAGTGATTGAAGTTAAACCGGCTTTTAATACCATCGACTAACGGATTTTTCGACAGTTTGAATTTTTTTTATAGGCGTAAGGTGGAGAGATAGTAAATATTGCTTTCAAAAGTATTTTAATCCATAACTATCTTTCAATGTTTGATGGAAACAACATTGTTAAATGGTAGTATTGTATTATATGGAAGACTTTAAAATAATAACAGGTTTATTTTCGGATCAGATTATTTCTTAAAACGAGAGATTTAGGTGCTATTGTTTTTATACATTTTATTTATTTATAAAGATAGTGTTTTCATTCAAACATTTTTTTATTACTCTCATTTCCACTAATACAATGTACTAATTTTTATTGCCACACGAAATAAATTTTCTCAAGAAAAAAAAAATTGCGATATGCATGTCTAGGACAGCATTTCTCGGACAAATAAACAATAAATGTGTTTTAAAAAACTAAAAAAACACGCTTTTATAGAAAATCCAACTAAAATTAGAAAATAAATTTTAATAAATTTGAATTAAAAATAGTGTAAAATAAAAAAAAAGTATGTTATTTAAAAAAAAGCGTGGGGTGCATGGTATCAATAGTTATAATTCTTTATTGACAGATATGAGTAGAAAGATTATTATTTTGTTAATATCTTAAAAAGCACCCCACGCTTTTTTTAAATAACATACTTTTTTACACTATTTTTAATTCAAATTTATTAAAATTTATTTTCTATTTTTTAGTTGGATTTTATATAAAAGCGTGTTTTTTTAGTTTTTTTAAACTATTATTTATTTTCTACTTTTTAGTTTGGTTTATTTATAAAATCATGTTTTTTTTAAATTTTTTAAAACTGTTATTTGTTCTAATCTACTATTAATTCCGTGATAACTATAAGTAACTGTAATTATTTTCCAAATTAATAATGTGTACAGCTGTGTTGATAGTCAAATCTCGATTTTAGAAGCCATTCAAAGATTTTAACGTTATCAATATATACAGTGAGACTTCATGGTATAAGGTTATTGACGAACAAGTGATATCGACCAGTCTTACATACTGTACGAAATTAATGCTGTGAAGCAGGAAAGAATGGAAGATACCGATTAATTATTACGTGAAGCGTTCCACATTTACGTAACAGGAATTTTGGGAAGGATAAGGATTGAGAAAAGATGTGGAAAGGACCTTCTCAATGAGAGTGTATAGAATATGTGAGAAAAATTCGGATAGCCCGGACTGGGATTCGAACCCAGAGCCTTCCGATGACATGTCGGCTGCTCTACCATCGGGCGCTCAATGTACGATAAATATGGAACAAAGCGCTTCACGCTTTTTTCACAATAATACTAGTATTTTTGATTCATTATTGTTTTAAGCTTATTTTAAAAACTGTTTTTCACTTTTTAGTTCGATGTGCTTCAAAAGCGTGTTAATTAGTTTTTTAAACTATATTTATTTTTCACTTTATAGTTTGAATAGAAGGATTGGTGAAGTCCCAGACGAATTACAGTTGGATTTACGGCACCAATCCCAAAATTTGTTGAAAAGAAAACCACTTTTTTTTTCGACCGTGGACGGGATTAGAACCCACGACCGGTGAATCCGTAGGTTGTCGTCAAGAAGAACCGTACCTTAATCCGCTCGGCCAACAAACCAACTGACAATAATACATTGTAATAATGCTATTACCGTGTGCTCGAGCAGGGAAGTAGGCAGACGGTACGCATGCGCCGACTGCACGGTTGTATCACTTGCTCTCACTCAGAGGATGGGTGAGGAAATTATTTAATCCTGTCGATCCTAATAAGGATAATGAAATAAACTTATTAAATTAGTGTATTTTCACCGGTCCTCGATAAGTGTACAAAGTTTAGATTAAATCTGTCCGTTTAAAGTGGGTCAAAATCGAGTGCAAAGGAGTTGGTTACAAACATACAAACAAACATTCAGGTGAAGCTAATATAAAGCGTGTAAAAATCGACAAGCGTTTGTGTGTTCTGAAAAATGTAACAACGACAGGTATGTGATAATGAGTTAGTAAAATATGTAAGATCCGACAAATTATAAAATCCCCCCCCCCCTCCCCCACCCACAACCTTTGGTTTATAGACTTTGGAATGAAAATCAAGCTAAATAAATCATTAATTGTTTTTAACATATTAATATTTATTTTGTTTTGGTGATTTTAGTTTGGATTTGTTTTGTTTAAATATTGATCGATATTATTAAATTTTCATTTCGTAAATACATTTTGGTGTTATATGGTGCATTGACGGACCTTTCGGAGTTATTTTAATTTATTTGCAATTTACCATGGAATCTTGTCCCTGGCTATTAAGTTATTCATTTCTTTTCTATTTTCTGCACTAGCTTGTGCGTTTCGTAAGATTATTTTTTTGTTTACTTTGAAGATTTTTTTTTAAACTGCCTGCCGTAAACTTGACTCTCACCGAAAAAGAAATTTACTGCTTTGTCAACGCTCGTCCCTCGACGAACACTGGCTATAAATCTCGCGTAACTCTTCCCCCCTTAACACCCCCCCCCCTTGCCAAATTTGCGAGGACAAACACTGTGACTAGGCGAAGGAGTACTTTATGGCGCAGAGTCAAGAACGACTACCGAGGGACGGCGGGCCGTGCCGACCATGGACTAATGTCGAGACAGACAGCGCAAGCGAAGTGCGCAGCACACAAATTACAGGGTTCAAATTTGAACAGCGTGATTATCAACAGAGTTAGATTGAGAAAAATAAATTTAGTGTCGTGGCATGCTTGTTGTTGAGGTTATGAAACATCGTAGAGTTTTATTATGTTTGAGTTTAAATGCAGCTAGTGTTTGAGAATTGGGTTCAAACATTTTAACGGACATACACCATTGCTGGTTTTCACTGTACGTCATAGAAAAAGGGGTCAAACATACATAAGCCCCTGTTTTTACTGTATCCACTATCAGTTTGTTTGTCTCTGATGACGAGAACAGATATTAGCTCTCTACACGTCGCAACTGGTTGACTTGGGAAGCATACTGCGTTCGTCAGTGCTGTCGCCGTTGTGTTGTCCAGTATATTTGTTTAGTTTCATCGGTGGGTTCGCCTGTGCGTTTCTGTGTTGTCGCTGTGTTGTCCACATTATCTTCTTTTGTATAACATTTACTAAACCCAATATCCTGATCAAAATCCTAAATGTATCGTTACAAATTTAAGTCAAACTTATTAGCTTTATTTTCTTTTAAGGCTGAAAGTATTGATTACGTAATTTTAATGAAATTATATCGGTGTAAACTAAGTTTTGTGTAGGAAATCATATTATAGTCAATTATGAATGGTAAGTACGTTTCTTGAAATGTTTTGTGATAAAAATGTGTATTGTAATAAACAGAGTGAGTCGGAATTCAACCGACAAACTTCACCGGAACAGATACATGTATTATAGCATTGCCAGACACTAAGTAGTTGTGTTTATGTTGATGTAAGTGCGGGCAGTTATTAAATGTGCTGCTCTATTTCCATATTTGAAACACAATCTTCAGATTTTAAGTGCTAAATTTTGTGAACTGTGGTACCTAAAACAAACTATAAGACACCCTGTTTCCAGCGCTGTGTCTTGTGACGTAAATACTTTAAGAATTAGAGTGCATACCTTACACTTTACGTGATAAATTTCCTGGCCCCGTCAGTTGGTTGTTGTTGATTTCCAAAGTTGTTGTTTGTCTATATTTTCTGTTCTTGTTACAACTGACTCGTCGTTGTCAGCCCACTGAGTTCGTCTGTGCCGTGATATTTTTCCGACAAATTCCTTCCACAGAATTCTCTGTGCTGTCAGTGCATTCATACATTTGACATGGACTGATTTTGTTTTTTTTTGTCTGTGTATTTGTTTGTTTTCTGGTTTTTCTATTACATACAGTGAAAATAAACAGTAGAGTGCGGCCATAAAAATGTTCTGAATCTATCTTCCCAATTGAAGGAATCATTCAAAACACCTAAGTATTCGAGATGGACATGTTGTCATGGGGTGGAAGCTACATAGGACCGAACTGAGACCACTTTAGCTTTACTGCGGTTCCGCTAGTCGCGCTGCTGTGCCTTATTTTAAACTTACATCTTTGTTTTGTTGTATATTTTTCGCGTCATTTGGAACCGGCGATGTTTGTTTACACGTAAAAGGAATGGATTATTAGATTTTATGAGTTACGTCGAATGCAATTTAATTCTAAGATATTATTCGTTTATTGCATCCGAATGTGTGTGATTATTCTTTAAACATGAATAAGAAACAGTTCGTGTACTTACTGATCAGAACAGCCAAGCAGTTTAGACAACCTCAATTCGGCATCTAATACCTATTAACAATGAGGTTATTCAAATTGGAAGAAAATTAATTAACTGTAACATATTTTCCATGATTATGTCATGATGTGCATTCACACAAAGTGTAAAAATTACATAAGTATTTTATACGCAGAGTTGCGATGTATCAACGTGCAAGTATTTGAAAATCAGCAAGAATGAAGGACTTTAAAAGCAAGAAACATAACAAACAAACCATCCATGTTCCTGAGCGATGAAACCTACTGCAAGTTCAAAGAAATTTGTTGTGCAGATACTCGGCGCATATGAAGCTAAATATAACAAATATAAACTATAAAAACATAATCCTTATGAACTGTCGCCTCCCGTACTCATGTCTGTCATGAACTATGCTCCATTGTTTCATTGTTTACGTTTTGAGAGCATCCTACAGACATAGTACTCCATGGACCGAGTTTCAAATTACCAGCAGTGTGGTTACACACTTGTAATCAGTAAGCCACGGGAAATATTTTCATATTAATTATTTAGTTAATTATTATTAAACTTTAATAATACTTCAGTAAATACTAAGAGTGTTGTGGTATATGCACCACTACGAAACTTTTATTTTGTTTTGTTGTTTATTGCGATTGTTACGTTAGGCACTTAGGTGCCAAATCTGAACCAATCCCAGCAAAGTATTGGTACTCCGTCGCCGGTATATAAACTCCAGATCCCGTTTTTTCGGGGAGTTCCTCGTGCTTGCACGGACTGAACCTGCAACCTTAGCAGTATATTTAGGCGCCAATTTGGACTTTGTGAACCTCGAAATTTTAAAATAGCATCTGCCTTTGTTGTAGGCCTAGGGACGTGCAGTATATTATTGCCAAACATTCAATACAGTGTTGGCTGGGCTGCGTTATAGGACTGTGCGTGTGTGTGAGTGCGATGCAACAATAGCAGTAAGTAAGTCGCTACACCAGCCGTCCTACTGGTGTTCCCTGTGCTGGCAGCTGTTTCCATCGCGGCGCACCGCAGGTAACAATTACTCGTTACGCCACTGGAGGCCATAAACAATAGAAACGCAAAAAACTAATTTTCCCTAATGACGATCTGTGTCCAACTGACATTTTGTAAACAAGCTATTGTTCGTCAATACTGCAAATATCATTCTAGTTTAGCCCAGTAATCACTTGAATAGATTTTGTGCCTACAACAGGGTTACTGCTAGCCGGAAAAATTTATAGCATAAAAACTAAAACCCTGAGAAACTATTGTAACGTGATGACTATAGTTTTGTGATGATACTGTTTTTATGAGATTGTCGGATTTAATTTCCATTTTTTAATTTGCATTCGTCTGGCACAGATTACTTATCCTTGTTTTATTGAAGGAATGAACTATAGTATTTTGTTTATAGCCTGATTGAGCGTTGTTTACACTGTTAGCTTCAACTATCCATTGTTATTGTTTCGTCAGTCATAGGTTTTGCAAGATACCCTCATTGCTTTGGTATTTGTATACTTTGGAAAACGTATAATTCTGGAGACATATAAGAATCTATTTTAAAACATCAGTATTTTGTTCATTGTTGATAAGTATCGCTGTCTCACTCTTAAAGTTTCGTCTCAAGCTATAGACTAGTGTATGTTGTCTTTGTTGTTTATTAATGCTGTTGACATAGAACTTGTAGTTGTAATTATATAATTGTTTTTGGTAACTTAACAGAGTTTTTTTCCATTTGCAAACTTTTTAACAATATTTCATTAGATTTATTTCATAAGATCAATGAATAATTAAAAAAATAAAGTATTTTAAAACTCTATTGTGCTCAAAAAATTGTCATTTATAATTTTTGTTGGAGTTTCAGTTTTTTGAAACAAATTTATGTAATCTATTTAATTGTTAAAAAGGGGAGATTAAGGACTTTTTCGATTAAAAGAGTTATACTGTTTGAAAAAAATAATAGGTATCTTATTGGTAAAACAGCAACTTAAATTTTTTAAAAGATCATTGTATGTGGCCTAACCTAACATATTTTTTTACTTAATACCTTATCAAGTGCAAACCTTACCTAGAAAGTTAAAAATTTCAAAAACCTACGGAATAGAAAGTCGCAAGGTAATATAATTATTATTACATCGCAAAGCCCTATTAAATGTAGTTGTAGAAAACTAAATAAAATAAATTATACAGTTTATATATTTTTTAAAATTATACCCATGAAAAGCCTGTGAACAGCATTATTACCATTTTAACTTCTATTTGTGATGCATAAATTTCTTATTGATAGCTAATAACGTATTAATAAATTTAGTTTATTTATAGCAGAAATGAAATGAAATTATATATTTTTTTATTGCCATCTGTATATCTGAAAATGCTTTTGCTGATTGAATATGCAGTTGATTAGCTTTGAAGTGAAAGTCAAGAGTATGCAATAATTATCATAGTCTTTTTAAGTTTTAATTTTACTGAAGGCTATGTGCAAGTTTGAATTGGCAGTTCACATTAATATTACTGTGCTAGCAAGCCTAGCACCAAGTAATATTCAATAAATAATGCAGTTTCACATTTTGTAAACTTTCTTTGTTACAAAATAAAATCTGTTTTACAAAAAATGTAAACATTAGCAGAATTTTTTTTTGTGGTATGTTGAAGAAGGGGAGATGTTTTTAAGTGTTAGTCTTGACAAATTTGTTTTATGACATAATAATGTAAAGGTTGCGCAGGCGACCGGCTGCCGCGAAGTCCTTCCCACCCGCAGCGAAGGAGGTGTGTGTTTGTGTGATGTGTGTCGCATGGCCGTTAGCGGCCTGGCAGTCACAACCTTCCCCCTCCACGCATCCACCACGTCAGTCATGGAGCCCACCAATCTGGTCGCTGGGAGGTCTGAAGAGTTCTGGGGTCGTCGCCTCGGGGGATGGGTGAGGCATGCGCCATCGAGTCAGGTACATTCGTGACGTCACGCGCGGCTTCTCGGTGTTTCCACGCCCGACCAGGGCCGCTTACACGCGGCTTCTGGGCGCTTCCACGCCTGGCCTCCGCGGGTATAAAAGACCCCCGCCTCCGAGCACAGGCGTGTAGTGTAGTGTAGTGGAGTGGAGCCGCGGCATCGGGGCGACTAGGCCTGGCCACAGAGTGGTGGCGCTACCAGCGAGGGCGACCCGCGAGGTAGAGTCTCGAGCCTCTGCTGCAGGAGTTGGGGCGACAGTAGCGACGGTCAGGGTCGGCGTGGGCGAGTGGTGAGGCAGTCGCCGAGGACTGCGGTGAGCGCACAGACTGACAGAGCGAGCCGCTGGCGAGCCTAGCTCCAGTGTGCGGGCTAATGCGTGATTGATCGGCATGAGACTGAGGTTACGATCAGAGATTGTAATGAGAGTGTTCTTGATTAAATTAAAGCAGTAGTTATAAGTAATTAATAAAACTGTATAATAATTAATTGGGTTTTTCTTTACGAACCCAGTTTTCCCTTACATGCTCGTAACAGTAGGTACAGAAATAATCTTGACTACAAGACTGATAAATAAACTACAATGCATCATCACATGAAAAAATTTTCTCCTGAAAAGATTTTCATCTTTAGAGACAATAGTGCCTCTTAATCACTTCCACCATCTTCGTGTTTTTATTCCAACTCAAACTGTACTTAGCAGCATTCATTGGGGATGAAGTTATAAATATTAACAATTAATACTTCAAATGTAATACTCTTGGAAAGAAAACATTGTAAGATGCAATGCATTTAGAATTACTTTTAAAAACATATTACAAACTGAGTAGAATGCACTAGATTTATTATTTGTCAATTATAACAGTTGACTGCACCTTGCAGCATCAATTAATGTGTCAAATTTCTGCATTTTTAAGAGAATGTGTGTTTACAGTAATTACTGTGCTTGTTTTCATGAATCGTTAGTAGAGCCTTTCATATATTAAAAAAAAAAAAAAATTTTGTTTCCTATTTAAGTTTCATAGGAAAATGAGACATTTGGTGAGCAAAAGTTACAGTCTTGTAACAATTAATAATGCAGGATGTAAAAACCTATTACAATCGAAACATTACTTAGACCCTAATAATACACTTGTTTCGTGGTTAGCAACTTTTTTTCAGACAAGGTTGAACTTGGTTGGACAGGTGATACATCCAACAACTAGGGCTGCTGCAGTGCTGCAGAGTAAGTGAAGTGAAGTCTAAGCAAAAACTTTGCAGGTTAATCAAATGTAGAAATTCTTTACTGAACAATTAAATATTGTGCAAGCCAGACTTAGAATTTCAAAAGTAATAACAACGTTATAATCAAAACAAACATTCACGAACGCTCAATAATTCTTGTGCTTATTTTATACTAACTGTTCAACTGAAATCGTCTGTCAAATCAGTTTTTTCCCGCCTCTGTGCGTAAGGACAACTGTGAGATATGAGCAGTGACCACAACGTTTTATGGCGGAGAAATTTACAGAAAGGTTTAATGCAAGTTATTTGAGTGGTTTCAAGAACCTGTACCGGATGTTTCGTGTCTAAAATTTACTCTGCAAACACAGTTTTTTATAGCCATTTTCACTCTACTAAAATTACAGTTTAAAAATGAAATACGGAAACGGGACAACTCACCCGATCTGAGTGTATACTTAAATGCCTTTCGCAAACAGACACCACAATGATGTCTTGAACAGTTATATAATCACGGGTTTTTGTAGTCTGAAGCTCTGCACCATGTGACCATGTAGGCGGGGGCACAAATGCTTATCGTAAAAAGGCCTTAAATTGTTTTTGTTTTTTTTCGAGTTCCTGTGCGCCTTTTGGCAGCTCAGGTGAAGTAGAGTGAAGGGATACTTTAATTAAAAAAAGAAGAAACAAGTTTTTTCTGTTGAAGTACTTAGCAAACAAAGGCACGCGTAATTTGTTTACGAAGCTGGCATAGAAAGATCTGCCGTCAGCGTCAGGTCGGGAGCCCATTGGCGGAGACAGGAATCTCTTAAAGTTTCCACGGCGTGTTTAGTCCGCGGACCCAGACGCGACCTTGCAGGCGGGAAAAGAGCGGCTGCTGCGTGGCAACTGCGCAGTTAGCCAAGGCCGCCACGTGCCTACAGGGAACACTTGTCGGCCCGGGGACCTGCTCCCGAGCGTCACTCGCTGCTAGGCCGCAGCACACACGGGGCACATGGAGCTACTAGCCGCGAGGCCGGGGCAACCTCCCAGGGCCTCGCGACGACTCGAACCATTTTAACTATCGTGGTTATAACTATGGACTTATTGGGAAAACAAACATTTTGATTTTTTTTTTGAGCACGCAATTTAGAATCCTGGTCAATCCATTTTTCAAGTCATGATTTTCGGACAAGAAAATCATTCTTGTATTTTATTGCCTCACATAATAACGCGTTTTCACAGGAATATTTTCGTAAGAATTTATAAAACCAACCCGAGAGTTTTTATCAGGAAAAAAACATAATTCTCGAGATAAGTGAGAAAAAAACAATTTTGAATTTATTAAGTTCCAGATTGACGTAATATTTTTATTTTGTAGGACCCCTCTTTAAAATATAATGCCCCTGTAGCCAGCAACAAATGGTCCAGGGCCCCGCTATGGGTAGTAGCCCGTGGAGCGGGTGTCCTTTGTGAGGTTGAAGTCCTCCTGGTTAGATGTTCGTCGGCGAAACGAACCGAAGCTGTATAAAGGCTATTCTAGAAGCTTAGCATCTAGGTGGCCCACCACATATTTCAGTAGCCTACAGCTAACAAACGCATATTATCTATTACGTACACTGCCGTGTTTTAGTCGTATTTTTTTGCATGAATGTAAAATAAGTTTTTAGCCGACACTGTTACGAAGCTATGATATTGTTACTAGTGAAGAAAAAGAGGTTCAAAGAGGATAGCCCACTTAAAAAGTTTTATATATAAGCTAATAATTATACTGTTAATTAAGTTGTAACAATTTAATTGCCTGTCAAGTTAGTCACTCTTTCATTCAGTCCACAGTGTACTCTCCCCACTGGAGCTCGGCACGACTGGCTCTACCTGCTGCTGCTCGTCTCTTACCTCGCACCTCTGTCCCAGCACACTGCCTCACACTACTCACTAGTCCGTCGCACATACAACACCTGGTTGCTTTGGTCCCCGATGCACCACGAAGCTCGTCTCTCACCGTTCGCTATCGCTCACCCTCTTCACTACGGTATACCACATCATTTAGTCGTTTCAACACTTCATACCAGCCTTCCTTCACAGTTTGAAGTTTACGCACTTGCCTTTCTTTCGTTGCGGGCTGTATAGCCACACCGAATCGCCTTCCTGAAATACGGTCGAATTAGCCTTCAGGTTGAACCTTGTCTTCATCCGGTACGTCGCTAATCGAAGGTTTGTACGAGCTTCGTTGTGTATGAGTGGCATACTCTCCTCCAGATGATTGACATAGTCTGTGGTGCTGGTCGGCTCTTGGCGAGGACGGCCGAACTGACGTTACAGGGTAGCCTCAACTCCCGTCCAAACACAATACTGGCAGGAGTCTGCCCAGTCGAGTCATGAATGACAGTCCTGTATGCCAACAGGAATAACTGGATGTGTGGATCCAAATCATGTTGGTGGTCAGCCAAAACCTTGGATAAAAGCTCTTTTACTGCTTTTGTGGAGTCATCGTACTAACGAACCACAACTGAGAATTTTTTTTTTGCAGTTGTCAGTTGACTCATCAATAATTAATGAAAAGTACCTAATATTGTTTAATTTTCTTTGAAATTTCATTGATTGAATCTACAGACAAAGCATTTTTAGTTAAGTTTTTACATTTTGTGTGTCCACTCTGTATTTTCTTAACGACTTCACTGTTTGGGAAAACTATTTTTAACAGAGCTGGATGAGTATCCATAACACTCAATGGCAGGTTGTGTTCTGCAAAATATGAGCATAATCTTAATTCAGTCTCTTTAACTATAGTTTTCCCAATGGTATGTGGAACTAGATTTAAACAATAAAATTATAAATGGGATCCGCCGAAAATTCGTCTTAAAATTTTTGCTTGCTGCTCTTTTGTTTTTTAAGATGATATCTGCAACTCGGAATTTGAGTCCCAATCATAAGAGACACCACGATCTATTTTATCCAAGTTACCTTTCTCAGGGATTGTTTTATTGTGCATGGGAAGGCCCGTCTTTAGGACATTTCTTCACTTTCAGTTACACGTTTTTATGCTTTAATAAGTGATGCCTGAGATTCAGAGTCACAGTTAGTTTTAGAAAGTTTTCCTATCCACTTTTTCATGTCTATAAGACAATATTATTTACAACATATTGTAAGAAAAAAGTTATTTTTTTGTATATGTAACATCTTATCTCTCGGTGTGCGGCATTTGGTGGGAGTGAGTTCATGAATGGAACGGAAGTCGCATGGAAAGGAAATGTGTTAGCACGATGCTGCCATCTGTGGAAAAGCCAAAAGGAAACTTTATAGTGTTAACTGTTTCGAGAATTTAAACAAGATGGGCATTGTTTTAATAAAAGAAAAAGCCAAAGGGAAACTTTATAGCGTTAACTGTTTCGTGAATTTAAACAAGATGGGCATTGTTTTAATAAAATTCCTTGCTGAAAATCAGGTCCTCAGACGAAGTTTGTAGCCTACTATTTCAAGTCTTTTTCGCTTTTATCGGAGCCGTTTCATTATATATTGTTTAAAATATCTGTCTGCAAATAAAATGATTCAATAGTCGACGTAGCTACTACGACAGCGAGTTCTAGCAACGGGTGCAGAAACTACGTGTGATTCGCGTCCAGAAACGTAGTTGTAAACACATTTGGAATATATTTATTACGATCGGGATTATTTTAAAGAATTCTACGTTAAATTGAGTGTACGAGATTCGTATTTATTTATGTTTATTTATATTTATTTACAACATGAAAACACACGAATTTGCTCATTACAGAGGTCCGATGTTACACATCTCTGGTGAGAACTGAAAGACCCATTCACATCTTTTTTTAAATCTCAAACCTTTAAGTATTTAACCAACACTTACTTCAAACAAAAACTTTGGACCACTGGTATAATGTGCTAGTGATCTCACGCCACTTGCAGTTTAAAAATTGGCTGTAAGGGATTTTATTATTTTCCTTCCTGTACACAGGAATCCTGAGAAAGCAGTTTAGAGGCAGGGAGTTTCACAGCACTCATACCAGCATTTCAAAAGCGTTCGAGAATAAAATCTCAGTATCTCAGAGATGTAAAAAATAAAACAGCCCTAACGTCAAAACGTACACATTATACAAATAACGCTTATTTATTAATAATTGTCTTTATTGGTGTCGAAGTTAAGGCGATACGCCTTTTCTTACACTTAACCACAATTTCTACTATTGCATCATACATTGAAATTTTACAAAAAAAAAAGACGATAAAATAGGTAAACAGTTAGATAGCGAAGAATAAGTTTTAACTAAATGCTCAAAAATAAGAGGTCACAATTACAAAGTTTAACAAAAAAAGATAATTTACAGGTAACTCAAAATTAAGCATAGGCATACACGTGCTGGAAAGTAATTAAAACTTACAAATTCGGCGTTTCCTAAAATAGACCAATAATAAGTAAGTAGTATTACATTGCAACCAAACACGCATTCACACACAGATTAAAGCTATAGGTAAGCCACTTAGTGATCATGGTAAGGAGGTGTTCCAAAGGTGTTTTTTTTTCAGCCTGTGTTTGAAATTAACTAGTTTTTTTAATTTTATTGTCGCCTTGTCTAGCTAAAAGCTTAAAACATTAAAACAAAAAAAATCTTTATTTTATTTGGAAGGGAAAAATACGTACTAGATGTGTGGGTTAAAGAACTGAAGCAGTAGCGACCTTGCCAGGAACAAGTTCCCGACCCCATGGGGACCACTACAGAATGGTAAAACCCGCCGTGGACACGCCTTAGCGAGCGGCGCTCTCCCATTGGCTGTTGCCAGGCGCGCCTTCCTCCGCGTCTCAAGGCCGCGCGCACACGTGACGTCACACAGGTGGGCGCGGTGGCGCCACTGAGTGGCCCGGCGCCACTGTCGCCAGACGTACTGGATATCTGGTACACGTACCGCAATCCGCCTCTTAGTACGTACCAGGTACCGGAAATGGTTCATCACGTTACTATAAATTAACAGAATTTTTTCTTTCGAGTAATTAGAGTAATTTTCGTTAAAATAGTACATAATAAAACATTCTAAGTCATACTATTACTAAAATAAAAACAAATTAAAAAATAATAAAGAATAATATAAGTTAATTTATAACATGAAATATGAAGGATCGCACAATAATCCATTCAAATTTGTTCTACTTGCAAGAAAATTTCAAAACTAATAAATTTAATTAAATTAACTAGGATCTCAGGTAAAATCTAATCATAAATCTCCAATATATTTTAACCCTCTGCCATATACTTTTATTTGAAGTTGGCTATTTAATAAATTTTAATCCAGAATTTTCCCCTCTTAAAAATTAGTTAACTTTTATGAAATAAAGTAAGTCGTGTCTAAAATACCAACCCTTTGATATGTACTAATCGTGTTTACAATGTTCAATGTAGATGGGAGAATAATCCTACAATCCATTTTTGCCGGGTTCCGTTTCCAGACACACGTTTTTTTTTTTTTTTTTTTTTTTTTAAACTTGTTTTGGCATTTCTCCCAACCAATGAATGCATGATTCCCGAACATTCTGTACATTAAATAATATTTCTGTAATACTGAAACTTATTGACTTCTCTGTCGTTCAAACTTTTATGTTTGAAAAAGAGATATTTTTATCGGTGCCAGTGTTTTTCAGCAATAATTTCTAGAATGCCAGAAATGTATAGAATGAACGTGATGCTATCTCGACAGTTTAAGCAGTTGTAAATTTTTTCTCGGATTTCAAGAAGCTCGTGCATTATCCTGCATTATTATTAATTAATAATATTAATAACTTAAAAAAAATTATGCGTGCGAACAGTTGCAAGATACTATTATCTCAGTTTTCCTATATTGTATTTCATAAAATAGTATGTACAGCAGTTGTCGTATAAAAATATTTTTATACAAATATATCATTAAGAAAATATTTCTGGTGGCATTATTTTCTTCGTCCGCCCACTTGGTTGTCGACCTTCGTAGCGCAGACGGCAACGCACCGGGCTACGATGCAGGGGCTCTGGGTTCGGATCCCGGGTAAGGCATGGATGTAATATTTGTGTTGTCCTAATCGTCTCCTTGTACTGACCCCATACACCAACAAATACAACGGCAATTTCGCGATTCGTGGTTACATAAAAATACAACGTTAAGGGGGGAGGGGGGAGGGGGAGATGATTGGCACACTTGCCAGTGTAAACTTGGTTTACTGGCTAGCGGGTGGGTCTGGCTCGTGGACCAAGGGACTCGGGTTCGATTCCCGGCCGGGAAGCGGTCTTTCACATTGTCCCCATGGGTTCAGAACTGAGTACTCCGTCATCCCAGGGAAGGCAATGGTGAATCCCAGCTCAATCACCCTGCCTCAACAAGCAATTAGGACGACAAAGTTTTCATCACAGAGGCGTTGCTTACGACACCCAGTTATGAGTGAAACAACTCATCATCATCGTAATTTTTTAACAAAAAAATATATATTTTTTTATCTCTTAAGATAGTACGTTAAAAAGTAGGGTCTGAGTTAAATATTTTTTTTTCTATTCACTAATATTTCACAAAATTATTTTTTTATTTCTAATATTTAATAAACTACTTTAAAACAGTACACTTAATTAAAAGAGCAATAAAAGTGTATTTTAATAATTTTAATGTGTATCTAATTTTTTTGCATATTTATACATTGATTGAAAATCATGCTAAAGACCTTTCCTAAATATTAAGGAGGCTTCTCAATCAGCTTTAAAACAAAAATCCTAATGTATAAAATTTTACAAAAAATTAAGTTAAGAGAAGTTGGAAGTTTTTTTTTTTTATATAAGCAATGGAGTATACTACAAAATAAAAATCAGTCTGTATAGCACAGAAACAACTGCGTTCACCGCATTTATCTGATATTGCCACTTAAAGAGTTGTATTATCAAATATTTCATAACAGTTTTTGGCATTCGTATCAGTAAATCGTTTACTCTTTTGTCCTCTAAATGTCTGCATATTTGACATTCTTATCAGTACTTAATTTTGATAATGCCAGCAACTGTCATTAACAAGTGGCTGTTTAGATAGGCGCATGCTACGTTGTCAAAGCTAACGTACGTTTCAACACCATTGTTGAACTGGGAACACTATGCCACGTTATATTTTCACGTTATAAAGCGTTTTTTGAAATCTTATCTACCGTGGTCTTAAAAATTTTCTCCAAGGTTATTGAACAGTTAGCTCTGACGCAGAAGGTGATAGTTGACTTACATAAGTCAAATGTCCGCATGAACTAAATTGGCAGTGGAAAATCTTTACTGGGATGTGAAAACGTCGTTTACAACTGAAAAAAACGTAAATTTCAGTAATGCTGCGGCCACGCTGTCAGGACAAGTCTGTCCAAGTAGTTCGTTGAGACACGATGTTATTCGGGCGAACATGAGCACCTATCCCGGAGCTGTCGTTAAATATCCGCGCGTCTGAGGGTTCTGTCGTGACAGACCTCGTACGCGTGGCTGCACTTCGCTGTTCCAGTTGCAGCGACACACGATCAGTCCAGCTCCCAATTCGGACTGCTCAGTCCGAACTGACAGTTTGGACTGAACTGAGGCCCTCAGCACACACGATCAGTCCAGGTGTTCAGTTTGGACCGAAGAGTCCGCACTTACAGTTTGGACTTAACTGAAGCCTTCCCCACACACGACCAGTCTTGTGGTTGCTGTTGGATGTATCGTTTCATCGTATAATACGGAAGAAACTTTGCATGCTGCAATTGCTGTTGCACTGTTAGTTTAGCGCATCAGTTCCGACTGATCAATCCATCGTCCTTGCACGCACACGGCAGTTCCGATTGTTCCATTCGAACTGATCGTGTGTGGGAGGCCTTTAGAGAGCGTCGAACGTGTACTTGATTTTTTTTTGTTGGGAAATATCGACACCAACTAAAACATAGAATGGGTTAATGAGAAAATATTGGTGCTTATAAAAATTAAAAAAGGAAGCCAAATTTATGGAATCTTCGATACCCCGAGAGTAAAACGAAACATTTAATGTATGACGCGTGGGAAAGAATAAAAAATAACCTAAGTTGGTGTACAGCGGTGGAGGTCATAAATGAGAAACAAAATTAGCTTAAAAAATATTATAGGTCACATATTAAAAAAACTAAAAAGTCTGTTAAGTCTGGAGCCGGTGCAAATGATGTATATCTAACAAACTGGTTTGCATTTTTGGCCATGAATAGGTTTTAGTACCTACTGTATATTGGACATATTGGTCGGTCATGAAACAGGAGTAGGAGTGAGGATTGAAATTGTCGGCCGCCATCTTGGATTATGAGGTTACGGTGGCCATCTTGGATGACCTTGGTCTTGACATTTGACCTTGAACCGGATGGCAATTTCGGAATCTACAATTTTGGATTCCGCCCCTTTATTTAAATTTTTATTTTGTATTTTTTTCCTGAAACAGAAGTAGAAGAGAAGTGTGAGGTAGTATGTAGGTTTCGGTGTAGGCCATCTTAGATTATGATGTCACGATGGCCATCAAAGATGACCTTGACCTACACCTGGACATTTGACCTTCAATTTTGACCTTGACATTTGACCTAAGTTTCCATTTTAAAATCGAACGTCCCACTCCCCTAACGTAGCAATTTTCGTTACGGCCGCCATCTTAGACATGTATTACATCATCGTTGCCCTTTTCGTTACGATCAACATCCTGAATTATAATGTCACGTCCGCCATCATGGTTCTGACATCACTGTCACTTATTTAGATTCTGACAGCAAGTCCGCCATATTGTTGTTGTCTGCTGGAGGCCACCATCTTGTATGACAACACAACCACCATCTTAGTTTTTCTTTGTTCTGCTGGGGCTGCCATCTTGAATACCAACATATTTGTTTCTGCTGTTTTTTCTTAGACAGCATCAGCATCGCTCTGCCACATGCATGTAAGGTCGATGTTCAATTACCCACCAATGTTGTGGTACTTATAGAAAAATTAAATGTTATTGTTTTTATACAAATTACATTGAAACCACAGTAATTCGAACCATGACAGATCGGTCCTCTTAGTTGGAAAACACACACCTTTGACCGAACGGCCATCGAGACATTTACCAGACCGAGAATTGAATAATTTATATAAAATTTAACACACATATCCGGACTTGTAATTTTATAAATGAATATTAGAATCACTTGCTATAGAACGTTGCCACCATAGTTTTTTTCAATAGTTTCTGCGAGAAGCACTAGTTGAAACACATCGCCTGCTAGAGTGTGCTAGTTAAAACACATTGCCTGTTAAGACAGCGCTACCGCAGTAATGAAGTGCTATTGCCATGTAGTACACATGCCATCTGCTAGAGGATGCTGCCGCGATATAGTTTTATGTTTTACCCACTAGTGAGCAGTATTATTTATCACCATGACATTCGCCATCTTGTCATTCGTCTTGGCTGCCAGCTTGAAAATCCATAATTATTAAGCTAGAAATTCGGGAAAAATTCCAAAATTCAATAAAATTTGTAAAATAATGATTGATTCGATCGATTACAGTGGTTGGTTCAAACCTTTATTGATGCAAAACGTTATTTGAATAAATATCGGACCAAATAATATAAAGAGCGAAAGGTTCAGAAAATGAGACAACACATTTTCAAAAAAAAATTTACCATTATATTTCTACAAGTAAAATAAACAAGCATATTACTAGTGTTTCTCGATTTCTGAAGTCTTCTTAGAAAGCAAAGCGAGTCATTTGCATGTGTTTTCAGGGCAGTTATAGATGACAGTCGGTTTACCAGACACTACTAGTTAGCAACCCGGTACGTCTAGTTAGATGACTATACCCGACCAGTTGCTTGGTTATGCTAACACGACCAGTTGGTGGCCAGACACACCCATTGGGTGGCCTGCCACATCCAGTTGGTGGTTAGGTATATATAGTCAGTAGCCAAGATGCCTTATTTTCGATACTTAGCTTATATTTCAAACAGGTCATGTAAAATTTCAAACATATAGACCAGGCGTCTCCAAACTAAGAGACAAATCACGACCTGACTGCTCCAAAAGCGCCAAGTTATCCAAATTTACAATTGAACCAAGTGCTCCAACAGCTCCAATGCTCAAAACGCCCCAAAGCTCCAAGTGCTCCAACAGCTTCAAGTGATCCGAATATTCCAATGCTCCAAAATACCAAAAGCTTCAAATGATCGCAAGTTCCAATTGAACTAAGTGCTCTAACAGCTCCAATCCATAATGTTCTAATTGAACCAAGTGCTCCAAAAGCTCCAATGCCATAATTTTTCAAGTGCTCCAACAGATCCAATGCTCCAAAGCCCCAAATACGCCAAAGCTCCAAGTGATCCAAAGTTCAAAAGCTCCAAATTCTCCAAGTGCTCCAAGTGCCCCAAAGCACCAAATGCGCCAAGTGCTCCAAAGCTCCAAGTGATCCAATGTTACAATTGCTCCAAATTATTTCAATTGCATTTAGATCGAACATACTCTGATTGCTGGAATGACTTAATTATTACTCTTTATTTTGTGAGTCATTTGTGATGATTTTTCATCTTTAAGTTAGAAGTTGTATTAAAAAAACTCAGTCATAGCTAGAAATTAGAATAAAAGATATAAACAATCATTTTGAAAACCTATATATATATATATATATATATAATTTTATATACATGCAGATAAAACAAGTCATTATTGTATGTAGTCAGCTTCAGTCTGTTCTTTGAGTAAGAAGGATACTTCGTTCAGGTGCGAATATTTTCCTCCACTAATCGATGCCATCAGTAGTCTCAGAGGATCGACTAATATGTTAGGATCTTACCATGATGCGTAATCAATCTCTTCTGCTGTTGTCATCTTATATGTATAAGATCTCTACAGTCTTCCGTTTTAACACCAGCCTCAAGGTCTCTATCGTCATTTTCCAAGTGATCATCAGAAGCTTGATCATAATAATTTATTTAACACGTCGTTTCCAATTTCTTAGTTTCAACGGTCCATTACAGTCTTCGATCTTGTGAGTTTCCGGTACTTCATCACAGTCTTCGATCTTGTAAGTTTCAGGTACTTCATTACAGTCTTCGATCATGTGAGTTTCAGGTACTTCATCACAGTCTTCGATCTTGTGAGCTTCACGTACTCCATCACAGTCTATCTTTTCAAATTCAGATCGTTATCTGTTGTTCACAATTTTATGGAGGCAACTAGAATTTTGTGTAAATTCATTTCCCATGCAGATGCTACTTTCTTTGTTAGTTTTCAACTTTAAATCATTAGCGAGATCTAGTAAAATATTTTTATCATTAGCATATTTACTTCTTCGTGATCATTATAGTCGTCTAATATTTTACCTTCATTTCACTTCCTTGGTTTTGGACATCGGTCCTCGTTATCTTTAGACAGAGTAGTATGTAATAGGGGCTCCTGGCACAGGGTCCAGGGTCCGGTGCCTGGTGCCGAGCCACATCTCTGACGTCACGTCCATATGTGACGTCACGGCGGCCATCTTGGATGGTTTTGACATTGAAATTTGACCTTGACCTTGAATTTTATCCTCAACACTTAACAAAATTGGGCAAAAATTGCCCAAAATTCCTCAAAAATCGCCACAATTTCCATTTTCGTGGAAAAAAATTCCGCTAAAAAATCTCTAAAAAAAAAAACACAATACAAAAATTAGGATTTCGAAAATCCTCAAAAGTCGTTTTGCCCTAGAAAGAACCCAAATTCCTAAAAGAGGCTTAAAACTCCTAAGAGCTAGCCGCTGTTAAGCCTCTGACGTCATCTAGGATTATGACCACCATATTGGATGATGATGTCACCGTTGCAATTTCCTTTACAGTCGCCATCTTTAACTTTTTAATTTATTATCCAATATTAATGGAAAAAAAATTAAAAATTATAAAAAAATTTAATTAATAAAATTTTAATCAAACTATTTTAAAAACATACATTTACGACACGGAGCTCGGAGTCCTCGGTTCGAACCCGACGAGGGCAAAAAAATAAAAATGGCGATCGCTCCTTCCCCCTGTGGTGGCTGCTGGCAGACTGACTCCCACCACTTATGTCAAAGAATATATATCTTCACCTAGTATGACGTCATGTCCGCCATCTTGAAAATCCGTAATTTTAATGCTAGAGATTCGGGAAAAAATTTAAAAATCATTAAAAAAATTAATTAACCTAATTAAATAATAAAAAAATCCTTAAAACCACCGTTGCACTTTTCGTGACGGCCGCCATCTTGTCTTCATCCGCTGGAGACCACCATCATGTTTTCGTCTGCTAGAGTGTACCAATACCATGTTAGTATAATTATCTGGTCACCACACCTTTGACCTTGACCTTTAAATTTGACCTTTACCTTGTCATTTTTCCTTGACCTTGAACATTGACCTTGACCTTGAAATTTGCCCTTGATCTTGAACTTTGACCTTGACCTTGAAATTTGACTTTGTCCTTGTCGACCATCATGGATCCGACATTTTATGTTCAGTACATGCTACCAGGAGCTACCACCTGCTGGAGTATGCCATCTTGTGTTAGTACTTGTATTATAGAGTACATTTCCATCTGGATAATTTTATTCTAACCCGCTACAGTGCAGTAATCATTTATTACGGAGGTGCCCCCGCCATCCTGAAATTCGGCCGCCATCTTGAAATCATGTAATAATGTAGCTAGAAAAGCGGGAAAAATCCAAAATTCATTAAAAAAATCACTCATTAACTTACATATTGATTCGATCCGCTCCAGTCCTTAGTTCGATCCTCGATCGATGCAATAATGTTTAATTTTATAAAAAAAAAAAATAATTTCAATAAACCATGTTCAGCATTCTTAAAGAGACTTTAAATACTCTACTACCATCATCCTATCAGACATCAAGCCCACCATATTGGAAATTCGTAACAAATAACCTAGAGATTCGGGAAAAAGTTCAAAATTCATTAAATAAATTTGTAATCTATATACTGATTGATTAGATCGACTAAGGTCCTTGGTTCGATCCCTGACCGATACAAAACAACTTTAATTTAAGTATCAGAAAAGTGTAAGGTTTGAGATTAAAACACCACAAAGTCTTTTACAAACATAATATTTATTACACAATTTCTATCCTACTACAGAATCACTTGCGAAAGCCAGCAATCTTATAAACATTCAACCCTGCATAGATGTGCAACGACTACTTCTTAGCTCCAACAGCTCCAAATGCTCCAACAGCTCCAAATGTCTCCAACAGCTCCAAAAAGGCTCCAAATGCTCCAAAATATTCCAAATGGCTCCAAATGGCTCCAAATGTTCCAAAAGGCTCCAAATGCTCTAACAGCCTCCAAATGCTTAAGACAGCTCCAAATGCTACAATAGCCTCCAAATTCTCCAAAGGCTCCAAATGCTCCAAATGGCTCCAACAGCTCCAAAAGGCTCCAAATGCTTCAAACGGCTCCAAATGCTCCAACAGCACCATCTTCAATTGGTTCCAACTGATTCCAATTACTTTTCTTATCGAACTTGGCATGATTACTGACATGACTTTATTAGTATACATTTTGACTGGCAGTGGTAACGTTTTTTACACCTTTCAGTTATAAGTTTTATTTATAAATCAGATTTCGATAAATGGTAGATACCATCTGGAAAGAAAATATATTAATTTATCTTCAAGTTTATACATATACATTTATTTTAAGCCATTATTGTGTGTAGCCAGCTTCCCTCAGTTCTTTGAGTATGAAGGATATTTCTTTAATGTTCGAATAGTTTCCTGCACAAAGCGATCCATGTAGTAGTCGTAGCCTGTCAACCAATATGTTAGGATCTTCCCATGAGGTATAATCAATCTCTTCTGCTGCGTTCATCATTCTTGCATGTTTATAATAAATATTATTATCTCTGGTGTCTATCGTTTCAACACCAACCACGTGGTCACTTTCGTCATCTTGCCAGTGATTATCACAAGCTTGATCAGGATAATTTATTTTATTACGACGTTTCCATCGTTTTGGTCTCAAGCCACCATCACAGGCTTGGCTCTTGCATTCTTTTGGTGCTTCAGCACAGTACTCAATCATGTCAGCCTTAGATGTGTCAGCACAGACTTCGTTCATGCCAGCTTCTAATGTGTCACCACAGTCTTCAATCATGTCAGCATCAAAAACTTGATCAGGATAATTTATTTTATTACGTCGTTTCCATCTTTTTGGTCTCAGACTGCCATCACAGTCTTCGATCTTGCCTCCTTTAGGTGCTTCAATACAGTACTCAATCATGTCAGCTTCAGATGTGTCACCACAATTTTCAATCATGCCCGCTTCAGATGATTCATCAAAGTCTTCGCCCTTGTAAGCTTCAGGTGGTTCTCCATCTTTCACATTTTCATGGAGATGACTAGATATTGGAGTAAATATCTTTTCATTTCTAATGTGGTTCAACTTCCTTCGCTTGTTTTAAATTTTTAATTATTATCTTCATCTAGATCAGTAATTTTAGCATTAGCTTTTTCGCCTTCGTACCTCTTCCGCGATGTTGTAGCCCATTCTTCGTTATCTTTATTCATCTTAATTGTACAGGTCTTGCAATGTCTATCCAAGTAATATCTTCTACCAAAGGATTTCTGACACTGACTGCAATGAAATGGTTTTTGACAAGGACCCAAATTACACTCGCTTCTCTCATGTCGTTTAGCATTCTTTCTCAAGGTAAACACCTTGCTACAGTATCTACAGTGATGACGTTTTGATACAGCATCAAATCCCGAATCAGGATTCATATTAGTTACTGAGACTAATGCCAGATGCAAACTAAGAGTTTTAAATTAGATATATTACTTAAATAGAATTTTTTAAATTTTTCATCAGCTAGAATTAAGTTATCTAATGCAAAGCAAATTGATGCAAGTAGTTCTGCTTTTCAACATCAGATGTTGCCACATGTTACTTGCAGGTAAATATTATTTAGTTCTTTTATGCGGGATGCGGGATGCTCACTAACGATCGCAAAAGAAGGATGTCTTCGCTAGTCTCCAAGGAGAAGGAAGTTCGTCCTTCCTGTAAGTGCGTCTTAGATTTCTCAGAGATTATTATTTGACTGAGTAATGATATTTTTTTTTTAAATTTACACCTGATAAAAATATTACAAGGGTTGTAACCAGAAGCACTCGGAGAATACCATCAGATGACTATTCAGGAATAATCAGAAGCACTCGGAGAAAACCACCATAATATTGACAAGAATAATCGGAAGCACACGGAGAAAACCACCACAAGTTTTCTTTGATATCATAAAATTACAAAAAGAAATAATAAAAAATTAAAAATAAAAACGAAAAAAAAATACAAACAATCAGCTAGCTTGTGAACTTCTCTTTGATGTGCAAAGTTAGAGTTCCAGTACAAGCTAGCAGAATGTTTGATTTTTTTCGTTTTTATTTTTAATTTTTTATTATTTCTTTTTGTAATTTAATGATATCAAAGAAAACTTGTGGTGGTTTTCTCCGTGTGCTTCCGATTATTCTTGTCAATATTATGGTGGTTTTCTCCGAGTGGTTCTGATTATTCCTGACTAGACTTCTGATGGTTTTCTCCGAGTGCTTCTGGTTACAGATGAGAAATTGATCTCTGCATGAAGGATTTTTTTTACTTAATGAGGCATGTCATTTTATTCAAGTTTACATGTAATTAGTGAATTTCTGCCACTTAATCAACACTTGTAATATTTTTATCAGGTGTAAATTTAAAAAAAAAAAAAAAACATCTTTACTCAGTCAAATAATAATCTCTGAGAAATCTAAGAAGCACTTACAGGAAGGACGAACTTCCTTCTCCTTGGAGTCTAGCGAAGCCATCCTTCTTTTGCGATCGTTAGTGAGCATCCCGCATCCCGCATAAAAGAACTAAATAATATTTACCTGCAAGTAACATGAGGCAACATCTGATGTTGAAAAGCAGAACTACTTGCATCAATTTGCTTTGCATTAGATAACTTAATTCTAGCTGATGAAATAATTAAAAAATTCTATTTAAGTAATATATCTAATTTAAAACTCTTAGTTTGCATCTGGCATTATTCTCAGTAACTAATATGAATCTTGATTCGGGATTGGTTGCTGTATCAAAACGTCATCACTGTAGATACTGTAGCAAGGTGTTTAGCTTGAGAAAGAATGCTAAACGACATGAGAGAAGCGAGTGTAATTTGGGTCCTTGTCAAAAACCATTTCATTGCAGTCAGTGTCAGAAATCCTTTGGTAGAAGATATTACTTGGATAGACATTGCAAGACCTGTACAATTAAGATGAATAAAGATAACGAAGAATGGGCTACAACATCGCGGAAGAGGAACGAAGGCGAAAAAGCTAATGCTAAAATTACTGATCTAGATGAAGATAATAATTAAAAATTTAAAACAAGCGAAGGAAGTTGAACCACATTAGAAATGAAAAGATATTTACTCCAATATCTAGTCATCTCCATGAAAATGTGAAAGATGGAGAACCACCTGAAGCTTACAAGCGCGAAGACTTTGATGAATCATCTGAAGCGGGCATGATTGAAAATTGTGGTGACACATCTGAAGCTGACATGATTGAGTACTGTATTGAAGCACCTAAAGGAGGCAAGATCGAAGACTGTGATGGCAGTCTGAGACCAAAAAGATGGAAACGACGTAATAAAATAAATTATCCTGATCAAGTTTGTGATGCTGACATGATTGAAGACTGTGGTGACACATTAGAAGCTGGCATGAACGAAGTCTGTGCTGACACATCTAAGGCTGACATGATTGAGTACTGTGCTGAAGCACCAAAAGAATGCAAGAGCCAAGCCTGTGATGGTGGCTTGAGACCAAAACGATGGAAACGTCGTAATAAAATAAATTATCCTGATCAAGCTTGTGATAATCACTGGCAAGATGACGAAAGTGACCACGTGGTTGGTGTTGAAACGATAGACACCAGAGATAATAATATTTATTATAAACATGCAAGAATGATGAACGCAGCAGAAGAGATTGATTATACCTCATGGGAAGATCCTAACATATTGGTTGACAGGCTACGACTACTACATGGATCGCTTTGTGCAGGAAACTATTCGAACATTAAAGAAATATCCTTCATACTCAAAGAACTGAGGGAAGCTGGCTACACACAATAATGGCTTAAAATAAATGTATATGTATAAACTTGAAGATAAATTAATATATTTTCTTTCCAGATGGTATCTACCATTTATCGAAATCTGATTTATAAATAAAACTTATAACTGAAAGGTGTAAAAAACGTTACCACTGCCAGTCAAAATGTATACTAATAAAGTCATGTCAGTAATCATGCCAAGTTCGATAAGAAAAGTAATTGGAATCAGTTGGAACCAATTGAAGATGGTGCTGTTGGAGCATTTGGAGCCGTTTGAAGCATTTGGAGCCTTTTGGAGCTGTTGGAGCCATTTGGAGCATTTGGAGCCTTTGGAGAATTTGGAGCCATTTGGAATATTTTGGAGCATTTGGAGCCTTTTTGGAGCTGTTGGAGACATTTGGAGCTGTTGGAGCATTTAGAGCTGTTGGAGCTAAGAAGTAGTCGTTGCACGTCTATGCAGGGTTAAATGTTTATAAGATTGCTGGCTTTCGCAAGTGATTCTGTAGTAGGATAGAAATTGTGTAATAAATATTATGTTTGTAAAAGACTTTGTGGTGTTTTAATCTGGAACCTTACACTTTTCTGCTACTTAAATTAAAGTTGTTTTGTATCGGTCAGGGATCGAACCAAGGACCTTAGTCGATCTAATCAATCAGTATATAGATTACAAATTTATTTAATGAATTTTGAACTTTTTCCCGAATCTCTAGGTTAATTATTACGAATTTCCAATATGGTAGTCTTGATGACTGATAGGATGATGGTAGTAGAGTATTTAAAGTGTCTTTAAGAATGTTGAATATGGTTTATTGAAATTATTTTTTTTTTAAATTTAACATTATTGCATCGATCGAGGATCGAACCAAGGACTGGAGCGGATCGAATCAATATGTAAGTTAATAAGTGATTTGTTTGATGAATTTTGGATTTTTTCCCGCTTTTCTAGCTACATTATTACATGATTTCAAGATGGCGGCCGAATTTCAAGATGGCGGGGGCACCTCCGTAATAAATGATTACTGCACTGTAGCGGGTTAGAATAAAATTATCCAGATGGAAATGTACTCTATAATACAAGTACACACACAAGGGCATACTCCAGCAGGTGGTAGCTCCTGGTAGCATGTACTGAACATAAAATGTCGGATCCATGATGGTCGACAAGGACAAAGTCAAATTTCAAGGTCAAGGAAAAATTTCAAGGTAAAGGTCAAATTTAAAGGTCAAGGTCAAAGGTGTGTTGACCAGATAATTATACTAACATGGTATCGGTACACTCTAGCAGACGAAAACATGATGGTGGTCTCCAGCGGATGAAGACAAGATGGCGGCCGTCACGAAAAGTGCAACGGTGGTTTTAAGGATTTTTTTATTATTTAATTAGGTTAATTAATTTTTTTAATGATTTTTAAATTTTTTCCCGAATCTCTAGCATTAAAATTACGGATTTTCAAGATGGCGGACATGACGTCATACTAGGTGAAGATATATATACTTTGACATAAGTGGTGGGAGTCAGTCTGCCAGCAGCCACCACGGGGGGAAGGATCGGTCGCCATTTTTATTTTTTTTGCCCTCGTCGGGTTCGAACCGAGGACTCCGAGCTCCGTGTCGTAAATGTATGTTTTTAAAATAGTTTGATCAAAATTTTTTTATAATTTTTAAATTTTTTTCATTAAATCGGATAATAAATTAAAAAAATTAAAGATTCGACTGTAAAGGAAATTGCAACGGTGACGTCATCATCAAATATGGCGGTCATAATCCTAGTTGACGTCAGAGGCTTAACGGCGGCTAGCTCTTAGGAGTTTTAAGCCTCTTTTAGGAATTTGGGTTCTTTCTAGGGCAAAACGACTTTTGAGGATTTTCGAAATCCTAATTTTTGGATTGTGGAATTTTTTGAGATTTTTTAGCGGAATTTTTTTCCACGAAAATGAAAAGTGGGGCGATTTTTGAGGAATTTTGGGCAAATTTTGCCCAATTTTGACAAGTTTTGAGGATAAAATTCAAGGTCAAGGTCAAAACCATCCATGATGGCCGCCGTGACGTCACAGATGGACGTGACGTCAGAGATGTGGCTCGGCACCAGGCACCGGACCCTGGACCCTGTGCCAGGAGCCCCTATTACTTACTACTAGACAGCTTAGTTGAACGTGTTGATAATGAAGAAAGTACTACTCTTTCGGCTAATGAAGAATGTGAAATTTCTTCTCAAGATTCAAAATTGAATACTGCAACCACGAATCGAAACTTTTTAACAAAAATAGCTTTGACTACTGAGTCTGTGCATGCCAAGTTGTATATTGAAGAAGCATTTAAGCACGTGAAATGTATTATGAATGACGAATTTGAAATGTTTGGCAAGTTTAGTAAATTAAAAAAACCCGAACACAAGATATATTCCAATGAATGATATTTATAATATGGTTTTCCGAGCATACATGATAGACCGAGTTAGCAAACAAACCGTAAAGCTGCCTCAATCTTTCAATTAGACGAATCGATCTCAGTTGTACCCGTTATCATCAAGTACATTTTCACCTAGTTCACATTATGAAATCTCTCTGTCAGCTCAAGGACCGTCTTCAACTAATTTACTTTGCAATCAAAACAGGTCAGTATCCACTCGGTTCACCATCATCTTCTATGTCACTGCAGAATCAAACATACTAGTCTCTATTCGAGCTATCATCGCCCCAGTCACGACAGAATGGCACATCCTACCAGTCTCCACTGTCAGTCCTACCCTCAGCCACCACGGATTCAAACACAAACATCTCAATCTGATCGAAACATATCCCATCACAAGTCACTGGATACCTAAGCTCAGACAACTCGACAGACTCGAGTTACACAGATTGTGATATCGGAGGCAGGTACAATGACATTCATTTAATTCATTAGAAGTGATTGTACTGTTATTACTATCTTTTTTTTAAAAAATGTACGTAATTTAAAATAAAATTTATTACTTTCATAAGATAGAAATTTCTTACTTTAACCTCGTCCTTTAA
This sequence comes from Bacillus rossius redtenbacheri, assembly GCF_032445375.1. Classification (NCBI taxonomy): domain Eukaryota; kingdom Metazoa; phylum Arthropoda; class Insecta; order Phasmatodea; family Bacillidae; genus Bacillus; species Bacillus rossius. The sequence goes on from NC_086330.1 coordinate 153,097,032, forward strand.
AAAATCAAAAAAAGCTGCGCATAATTCATGTATTATTTATGAAATTAGTTGATGAGAGATTTTAAATCAATAATGAATGTTTCTATAGTTGTCTAATGAAGCCAAATAACATAGTGTTATTGCTCATAGAACCTTGCTAAAAATGCTTTCCTGAATTTCATATCTTTTTGGTTGTAATAAACAGTGTGAGCTTTTGCAGTAGTATTTCAAAATCAGACATCGACATCCGTATAAAAGCAGCAAATTCGGTGTCAGATTTGGCGTTAGCTCAGATATGACATTTTCCACTGAAATTCTGCAAAAGAGAAAAATAAAACGAAATTATGAAACGCAAGCCAATATCATTAAAATGAAGTAAGTATTGACTGTAAGGTATTTATTCAAAACCAGTTCATGTATCCTCGATTCACTACAGCAGTCCACAGGCAGAACACTCTCGCACCTCTCATTGTACACGCCCTTCTCGTGGATACAATGCAATGCCTGTCACCATGGAGACGCAACACTCATCAACAATGCAATAGCCTTGGCCGTGGAGACGAAGAAAGTATCGCCAAAGAAATGACGAAATTTAATCAAACATTTTTAAATTCTGTTTCAAAGGGTAGTTTTCTCTAAATCCCACATAGACAGTGACCTTCCTCGTGTTTCGCAGGTCAATTGTGCAAAATTTCAACACAGCCGAATGTACTTTGCGCGAGCACATTAGTGAATAAAACACAGACATTGATTATTATATATAATACTAGCTGACCCGGTAAACGTTGTTTTGCCATATAAATTATTTGTAGGGAATTTCTAGTATTTATGTAATATCCGTCTTGTCCCTTCCAGAACATTAGCGGATATTGGAGAGCGTTATATGAACAGTGTGTATCAGCAATGAACTGAAGATTATTATTTCTTCTACGAATCACAATTTCTCTTGCACCTGTACGATCGCCAACCATGATTCCAGCAACGTCGTCAACAACAGGTGCATTGAATATACGAATGTGCTCTCCAGCTGGTGTTTTAACAGGATTAATGACAATAGCGTGATTATCGCCTTGTAATTTGTGCATGTGTGATTTGAATATTTTCAACAATTCGTTGTGCTCATTCAATAGAGCTTCCAGCTCGCTGACGATGCGTCTGGCAAAAAATGAATCGAAGTTATTGTAGTCACAACGTGCATTCACGCATTGGGAAGTGCTCTTCCGGAATACTCACCGCCCATAAAGTATATCTGTAAAAATGTATGTGGTTCGTTTGGCATTGACATCAATTAGCCCATTTTATGATAAACGTAGCCTCTGATTTTGAATGTAAAATTGTATTGTTGACAATTTGCATTAGTATTTCTAACTATTTCTGTTGCTCCAAACGATGTCATTTGAAAGCATGAATTGAATGTTCGAATTGACTTCAAGAACACGTTAGAATCTGGATCCGTGCCGATAAGTTAACCGTTCAATGGTTCAGGTGGTGTTTCAATTTCAGGTAGTTACACCTTTCCTGACGCTCAACACATCCCGGCTGGCTAATTTTTTTAATTTCAGAGCATGACAATGCGGGCATTCCTTGTCCATAGCACCAATTACCACTTTTGAATGACCATAATATTCAATATCGGACTCATACTGGAATGCTAGACGCAGGAATGAATCAGATGTAAATGCTCGATGTACCTGTTGGCGTTGTTGGTCATTAGTTCTGCTTCTATTGACTGTGGAACGGCGTGATTGTCGTTGTTCTAATCTTCTTACTTCATTGCGTTCAGCTCGAGTATCTTCTGATAGTTCTCGACGCAATTGCGCCATGCTCACACGCGCATCAGTATTTTGTTGCTGGATTTCTTCTTCGGTTCTTTGATATCTTCTATTTCGCATGCTTCTAGATCTACTTGTATTACAGTTTAAATTATCCCCATTGCGTTTTGTTGGCATTGTACACTGTACAAAACACACATAAATATAATTAATTGAATTACTTAATGATGAAAAACATTATAGTAATAATGTATTTAATATTTGATTGTACACACATAGATATACATATACATGTAAATATTAGACTGTTTTACGAAAGGGAAAAATATTACTTTTCTTAATTATAACGAAAATATATTGTAAGAAATGTTAAAAAAAATCTGTGCAAGTTACAGCTCTTATAATGAAAAATAATAAAAAAAATTACCCAATTATAATAATAATCTAACTTTCACAGAATTTATTTTTGACCCTTTCCAACAATATATATTCGATATAAATAAAAAAAATTATATATTTTATAATAAATGTATAAGAATAATTTATACTTACAACACAAAAGCCGTTGGCGGGAGCTCGTGACACGTGTTGAGTACTTTTTAGGTTATGTTAATCACTTTATTAACTAATGGTGTGAACTACACTCAAAATTAATAATTTTATTAATTATTAATAAAATATGAATAAATAATTATAGTCCAGCAAATTAATAATAAATTTACTTGAGAATATAGTTAGTATGAGAGTTACACTGAGATAGTAAAATTATAATTGTTAACGTTACTACTACGCTTGATGCATAAACAATAATAATGACCGAAAACTGTGGAGGGAGTGAGAGAAGGCTTATTGTGTGTGAGAAACAGGAGACCGGCTTCGGTCTCATCCCTACTCCGTGCTGTTTACGGAGTGAGAAGTGACACGGGTAGACCCCTGGCGGGGAAGGTTGATCAAGCTATCGACCGGGGTCGAAAAATATAAAATTCTATTAAAAGTTAGGGGTTGGTGATAGAAGGGTGAAAATTTAGGGTTGTATGTATTTTTAATGCCACATTATAAAAAAATTAAAAATTAAAATTTGGTCCAAAAAATAAAAATAAAAATGTTAGGGGTGGACAACCCTTATCACTTAGGGGTATGAAAAATAGATAGTAGCCGATTCTCAGACCTACTGAATTTGCATACAAAATTTCATAAAAATCGGTGAAGCCGTTTTGGAGGAGTATGTTAACTAACACTGTGACACGAGAATTTTATATATAAGACTAGCTGCAGTACCCGGCGTTGCCCGGGCTGAAAACACAGGGTGAAAGGGACCTTTTTCGAAATCAGACGTAGTTAGTAATTGTCTACTTAATTAGAATGTCAAGTGTGCAAAATAATTTATATCACTTTCAGATCCCGACAGACGTTGTTCTGCCAGTGTATAGTTATTAACCTGTATATATCTAAATTTTGATGGTCTGTATGTAGTCTAGACTCTATAAAGCACTATAGAAAAAAGCTTAAAAATAAGAGATTACTAATATTGAAAAGATATTATTATCTAGCTATGCTCGGCATGCATTGCAATGCCTCATTCAGTTTTTTTTTTGTAATATGTTTCAAGTAGTTACACATAGGTATACAAATCATCTACCCATCTCTCTAAATATATATTTATCTCTATCTACATCTATATATATCTGTGTTAGTATCTCTCTATCTATTTATCTCTTTATATCTACATATATAACTCCCACTATCTCTATCTCTTCTATATATAAATCTCTATATAGCTTTATACATCTATATATCTCTTTATCTAACCCAATTCATTCTCTATACCTCGCTCTATCTCAACTTATCTCTCTGTCTCTCTCTATCTCACTATATATATATCTCACTCTATCTCTGTCTCTCTTTTATATTTAAATAAATTGTGTCATGCGTGCGCACTTATACAACAAAAACAGACGAAGTGCCGCTATAAAATATGAAATAAACAAATTTTTTGAAACGATTTGTACTCCAACTATTGCAAAATAGTTATACCGTCTCAGAAACCTTCACGGGCATGCGCATAACAACTCACCAAAATTTCATCGCAATCGGATGAATGGTATATAGGAACGCATACGGCACAAACAAACGAAAATTAAAGACATGACAAACGCATCAAACGATGGTGCGTTTAAAATTCAAGGCAACTAACTCTATCTATTAACGAAGTTAAGAAGAAAACTGTTATGAGCGCCTTAATTTTTCTAGCCGCTGTGAGCTCCACTAAGCGGGCTGGTCTCACCAAGGAGAAAAATATGAATTTGCCATACCTTTCTATGTGTATGATCGTGTGGCAGACATAGAGAAATGACACTCACTCACTATTTGTATGTCTATGACCTATGATTTTTTCTGTTTTAAAATGAAATTATCACTTTTTCACTCCCTTAGGGATGGAATTTCATATTAATATGTGGTTTATGTGTTAATCCAGATAATGAGCTCGCTGTAGGCGGTGAACGTTGATCAAGTGTTAATTGATCAGCTATCGACCGGGGTTGAAAAATATAAAATTCTATTACAAATTAGGGGTTGGTGATAGAAGGGTGAAAATTTAGGGTTGTATGTATTTTATAATGCCACATTATAAGAAAAATAAAATAAAAAATTTTGTCCAAAAAATAAAAAAAATAATGTTAGGGGTGGACAACCCTTATCACTTAGGGGTATGAAAAATAGATAGTAGCCGATTCTCAGACCTACTGAATATGCATACAAAATTTCACGAAAATCGGTCAAGCCGTTTCGGAGGAGTATGGCAACGAAAACTGTGACACGAGAATTTTATATATAAGATTTAATTCTCAGTCTGGTAAATGACTCGATGGCCGTGCGGTTAAAGGTGTATGTTTTATAACATAGAGTTCAGAGCTGCGATGGTTCGAATCACAGCGCTTTCAATGTATTTTGCATAAAAAATTAAATTTAAAATGTTGATTAAGGGCTATAATAGCTATTGTAATAGAACATCGACCTTATGTGATGAGACAGAGCGACGCTGGCGCTGTCTAGTAGTAAACAGAGGAAACAAAGACATCGGTATCCAAGATGGCGGCCTCCATCGGAACAGAAAAAACCAAGATTGTGGACGCATCGTAATACAAGATGTCGGCCTCCAGCAGACGAAAACCAAATGTTGGACATGATATCAGAATCGAAAATGAATTTGAAATCAAATCCAAGTGAAGGAAATATTATTAGAATACAATATGGCGACTGTAACAAAAATTTAAATGTTATCTAATCCAAGTTGGCGCCCGTAACGTAAAGTGCAATGGTGACGTCATACATGTCCAATATGGCGGGCGTACCGAAAAGTGCAGTATTAGTGAGTGGGCGATCGATTTAAAGATGGCGGATAAAAATTAGCCGCCGGGGTTAAGGTCAAAGGTCAAGGTCATCCAATATGGCCGCCGCCACGTCAGAGAGGTCGGTCATTGAACCCATCCCAATCCACACCCTGCTCCCTGGCGCAGGAGGAACTATTCTACACTATTCGTTCACTCCGGAACAATGCCTCGCTAGAAAATCCTATAACATTACCTCTAAAATTATGCAACAAATTTCGATGCAGTCATAGGTATGTAATAGGAAAGTTTTAATTTAAAGCAGTGTTATTCCGATGTCCGTCCAAGAAAGTTTTACCATAAGTGAAAAAGAATGCCGAAAAAGTCTTTTATTTGTTGTATTTTTAAAAACTCTACAGTGCGGTTCTGAGCCTAGTAAATGATTTAAATATACTTAGTATCGAAAAATAAACTTATTTACCTTTGTAATGATAAACAGAATATTTTAACTATACTTAATGTTATAGAGAATACCTACTTTCATACAATTGTTTTGATTATCTGTGTAAAAAAAAACTCATATGTTTTCTTAAACGTTAACACAGATATTGTTTAAATTTATTATTTTAAAGTTGAAAGGAATGTTTAATGATTTCAGGTACATTACATAGTAAAATTAAACGGATCTGATTTTATTAGAAAATTAAACGCTGAAAAACTTATCAGCCGGTGATGTAATTTCTCATTTGAGAATGAGAAGGTTATGCTGCCGAGCTAGGCTGGTCGGATTGTAGGAACTCGGCCAACAAGAAATATAATTCTCGTAATTATAATATGCTACTACGCATAGGCGTGCCTACAGGGGGGGCCAGGTGGGCCATGGCCCCCCCTAATGTAATCACTCAGATCGGAATTTTCTCTAATGCGTTCGTTAATATTCGTATATTCCTGGCACTGTGACACTCAAACTATGTTTCAGTGTTGCAGCGTGCTAATTAACAATATTTTTAAACATTTTATCGTTCTGTAAATACAGTCGCCTTAGTTTATTTAAAACACGGGGTCCCTTAAAATGGCCAAGCAAAAAAAAAAAAAAAATTAAGAGGTTTGTTAAAGTTCTGTTGTCTGAATTGCTGTGTTTGCATTCACTAAAAAGAAGTTCATTTCAAGGTAGATCTGGACCAAGCTATTGGAAAATACTAGAGGGAAATATGTTTAAGTACCATTTAAACATTATCTATGGAAAAAAAAAAAACCATATTTTCAAGGTTTTAAAATTATACGGATAAAAATATTAACTAGTAAACATATCTCGTTGATATTGCACAAAAATATAAACACGGCAATGAGTGAATGTATTTTAACATTCTAAATTCAGTTTCTGATTTTAAATTTTAGCAGGGCTTCCCCTAATGGAAATGTCTGGGCACGCCTATGCTACTACGCCTTCTTAAGGGTGTATGTACCGTGCCAGCTCAATACTTTATATTATTTTAATTTCCATGCGGTTAAACTTGCCGCCTTTTCGAGTGACTGAACTTTCACAAAGTGAAAAAAATTAATATATCGCATAATTTATGCATAATTATCTGGCAAAGTTGCATTTTTAATGGTTTTGTGGAGTATGAATAAGAAGAATGATATAGAGTATAGAACTGGAACTTTTTAGGTTTAAAGTTAATTTTAATGGCTGCTATGTTATATGTTTCAATTTAAAAAAAATTATCTTGATTCATTAGAACTTTTATGTTTTTAAAATGATATATAAATTTAAATAAATGTTCCTGAAGGTGTTTAAAACCATACCACGCAGTAGCCAACAGCATTGCATTTAAAAACACATAAATTAAAATTATTTATTCCATTTGGTTCTCCTTATCCATACTACAAAAAAGGTTAAAAATTCAATTTTGCCAGCTAATCATGCAAAAAGTATGCACAATATATATTTATTATTAATTTTTAAGTTTGGCCACTCAAAACGTCCACACGTTTAACCGTGTTAAACGTAAAAATAAAACAATGACCTGGAATGGGATATACACTCACATGGCAGATAAAACAAATTTCAGAGATCTGATTGCTTGCGAAACGATGGAGTCACTTTTGCGATTGTTTTCATAGAACCATATAACGTACGAGATTTATTTTTACGTATTAACTCTTTTAATACGAGAGGAGAGAGTACCATATTATAGGTAGGCAGTATCAATTTGGGAGAATAATAAACGATATGTTTTTTTTCTTCTTCCAACATACCTGATTGATACAGGCAAAACGTTGATATAAAATGACCGCATACATTAATTAATTAATAGTGATTGAAGAAACAAAAATATGGTGAAGTGAGCAAGCACACCTAATCATAAAACGTTATTAGTATTTCTGTTGCCTCAATTATTTAAAAAAAATGCGTTAATCCATGCATTTTTTAATATTTAATTAAGGTGCATGCTGTAATACAGAAAAGTGTTTTCATCATCTGTTTTTCATCTGCTCTCGAGAGTAACATAAAATGTTATTGCGATTTTAAACTCATGCGATAAAAAGGATAAGCAACGTCATTATGTTGTGTTCGTTATTTTTGTAACTGAACTAAGTCATCAAAACTTTCTGTGAAATGTTTGTTTACAGTCTTACGTAATCCTTACAGTTTATCATGCATATTATGACGACACAAACGATGTTGCGATTTCATTATTTCAATGTTTGAGTGACGGAAGCAGATATGAATAATGCATTTTAAAAGTAAACAAGCACAGCAAACCCTTTGATGAAAAGATAATACTTGGAAACCTTTGGAATATTCATGACAAAAAACAAAGTTTTCTGAGGAAAAATAATATACGATTTGTATGTAAAAAAGACCAAGAGAGAAAGACGTGATTACAGAAATTTTTTTAATTATTTGCTTGTTTCATTTCATACGCTATGTGAAATGAAAATTATCAAAGAAAAACATACATAAACATCGTGTTTCACAGGGATTTATAAACAATTTTTTTTGGAAAAGACGGTTAGTTCGTGCGTATTTCTGACTTACAAAACATGTAAATCGTGCATGTACTAGAAAAAATAATATATACGGAGTTATTAAAAGTATCAGGCAAAAAACTGACACTTTTAATATTGGCGTGTAAAATAAAGCTTTTATAAAATAATTAATATAGAATATAAAATTTAAAAAAAAAAAAACTTTTGCAGATATGCCTGCAGGTTAGAGGTGATTATCATTAAGGGAAGGAACAAAATACGCAAATGTGAGTCTGTTTTCGATTTAATCTTGATCAGTGGGGTTGAATAATCAACGTTTATGGAATTTTACTGTCATAAACATAACCTTGTGAAAGGTTTGCAAGTTAAAAAAAAATAATGAAAACGATTATTATTTTTTCTTTTGAAGGATTATTATAAATTTTGAATAAAGATCGTGTTGCTACTTGGGTGTAAAGAATTGTATTCACTGCTATCGTGAAATATATTTACTATTTGATTTATTATATGGAACTTCATTAATTTTATGATTTTTGCTGTCCTATATTACTACTTGGGCAGATAGTAGGCAAATTCATTAAATTAAACATCTCATAAAATAAGTTAACACGTTTTTAAATTAGGGATTAAAGATAATTTAATTTTTGGTGATATGTAAACCAGGCCAACATGTAGCATACCTGGTATCACATATCCATTGGCCAAACTATATCACATAGAATTAAAAGCTTTGATTACACTCGTGCTTGACCGCTGACTGTTTCTGGGAGTTTTACCCGCTCATTTAGTTCGGCGCATACACTGTTGAGATATCTGGTGCGGTCTCCACCTCGTATGTTCACGACTCTGCCAGGCCCTCTTCACAGTGCGTGATTCCGAGGCGATGCGACGGGATACTCAAGCACCCCTAGTTTGTGTTGCCCGAGAGCACAGGCGACTAACACCGATATTCCTAGACACAAAAATATGGTTCTAGAAGTTGAATATGCCACACCTGTTCCCTACCCGCATTCCTAGTGCACGATGGGACGGCCAGTCCCTTATTTTTAGGGAAAGAATTTTGGAGTCTTATCCGTTGGCGTTCTGTTGCCCAAAATTCCGCGCATGCGCAGAGCTCACTTTTTCGTTGTTTCTTCCAGATGGCGGACCCGCGCCTGGCGCCGTTAACTCGAATATATTCAATTTCGTGAATATCGGAAGACGTACCAAGCGCGTTCGTGTTCCAAACGAAACTTCACAATAGCGAAACTATCCTGGAATACATTTTACAAGAAATAATCGCAACTTCAAAAGTTCTTGAGATTTATAGAAAGGTTGTTCTATTTTTGTGCGATGTTGCTGCTGTATTTTGCTGTAACAATTGCATCGATAGTTGCGAAACTGGAATGCGTTGGAACCAGTTTCTAGCCTCGCGCAAGACAACGTCTACTAAAACGTTTGCCGATTATTTTCCTTTCTGGGATTCGGTTTGGACACGTTCCCAACAAGGCAGTGCTTATTCTCCACCTTGCCCAAACGTCTTGGAATACCACCCTAAGTACCACACACTGGGGCGTATTGCGAAGCGATACAGTCTGATCAGTTTGCCTCTAGCCGTGACGAGCCTTCTTCTAACCATCCCTGTTTTGGCTGCTAACCGAGTTTTACATCATGCCCAGTGAGGATTCGTCAATTGATGTAATTGTATCCTATTATTACTACAACTATTAAAGAAGAAAGTAAAATATAATACTGCGGTGCCACGCTTACATTGAAAGGAACGTTCACTGTAGTTTATTAGTTGCTGCTAAACAGCTGCAAAAGTCTAATTTTTAAGTTTGCGTCATTTAACCTCTTGACAAAAGAATCATACTTACACTTGACTGACATTGCTTCTGCATCAACAAGGCAGAGGGATACACAAATGCAGGAATGCTTGAGTGCGGAAGAAAGAAATATATCACTTTGAGGTATCTAATTTTATTTATGATTCAGTCAGTGGCGGCTCCAGCGGGTAGGCTGGGTAGGCATTGGCCTACCGGACATTTTCAAAATGAAAAATTGGAAATTTGACTTTTTATAAAAAAAATAACTTATATTAAACGTTCGGTTTATTTTGAAAACTATAAGAAAAGTAAATCTTATTTCCATTATAAACTGTAATCGTCTGCCCTACTGAGAAGGGCAGATTGAATGAAATGAAACTATGCATTCGCCTGCAGATTTTTTTCATTTTACATTAATGTACGAGTTGTGTTGTAATATTCACCTTATATTAACACAAGTTTAACTCTAATAATTTAGTTTGTGATCTTTATAGGTAATAAAAATTATTTTGTCCACACACAATTATACGTTTATAATAATTCTTCTCATTAATATATATTACACATATAAGACTTCAGAGAGACATAATTACACTCAGAAAGCCACAAAACTTACCATATTGCATCTGTATTTTAAAAATTCACTGGACCCCCTTTTGATATGTGGGCCAGACCTCCCCCCTCCAGGTAGAGACCGGCTTCCAAAACTGTGCCTACGCCCCTGCGGTACAGTCCGGGCCTACCCAAAAATAAATCCTGGAGCCGCCCTTGAATTCAGTTATATCTTAATCACGATATGTATCATTTTATTACGTTTGTGTCAATAGTTTTTTAAAAGTCGGCCCTGGGCCTGGGTTCTAGAAGTGGAGATAGATACGATGCGGATGTCCACCATCGTGGATTGTGATGTCACGGTGGCCATAGTTGATGACTTTGACCTTAACCTTAACCTTTGACACTGACCTTGACCTTGACAATAGCCGCCATATTGTGTCTCGCCATCTTGGATTAAGCCATTTTTAATCCGCCATTATAAATTATAAAGTCATGTATGTCATCTTGAATTCTGACTTCTCAGCCGCCATCGGTTTTTTTTCTGCTGGATGTCGCTATTTTTTTGTTTTGCTGTTTGTTCCTAGAGTGCGTCAGCGTCGTTTTATCTCATACACACAATATCGATGTTCATTACCTACCAATGTTGTTTTAAGCCTTGAAATTTTTTTATTTAACTTTTTATACAAAATACAATGCAAGCGAGGTGATTCCAATCATGACAGGTAGTACCTCCGGTTTGGGAAACATACACCTTTAACAACACAGCCATTGAGACATATACCAGACTAAGAATTAAATAAGGTATTAGACATATACTAGAAAACGAATCAATTAAGGTAAATATAAAAATAACACATTTTCGGAATATGAAGTAAGTAGCTGCAATACCCGGCGTTGCCCGGGCTGAACACAGGGTGAAGGGGACCTTTTTCGAAATCAGATGTAGTTAGTAATTGTCTTCTTAATTTGAATGTAAAGTGTGAAAATTAATCTATATCACTTTCATATCCCGACAGACGTTGTTCTGCCAGTTTATAGTTATTTACCTGGTCTGTATGTAATTTAGACTTTATAAAGCAATATAAGTAGAAAAAAGCTGAAAAATAAGAGATTACTAATATTGAAAAGATTCCATTATCTAGCAAATGCTCGGCCTGCATTGCAATGCCTCATTCAGTTTTGTTTTGTAATATGTTTGAAGTAGTTCTACATATACAAATCATCTATCCATTTTTCTATATATATTTATCTCTATCTACAGCTATATACATATATGTATCTCTATATCTCTATTTATCTCTTTATATATACATATATGCTTCCCACTTTCTCTATATCTTCTATATATGTAAGTCTTTATATAGCTATATACATGTATAGGTATATCTCTTTATCTAACCCATTTCATTATCTATACCTCACTCTATCTCAACTTATCTCTCCGTCTCTATCTCACTCTCTCTCTATATATATACATATGTATATATATCACTCTATCTCTGTCTCTCTTTTATATTTAAATAAATTGTGTTATGCGTGCGCACTTATACAACAAAAACAGAAGAAGTGCCACTATATAAAATGAAATAAACACATTTTTTTGACACGATTCGTGCTCAAACTATTGAAAAATAGTTATACCGTCTCAGTAACCTTCATGGGCATGCGCATAACAAATCACCAAAATTTCATCGCAATCGGATGAATGGTATAGGAACGCATACGGCACAAACAAACGAAAATTAAACACATGACAAACGCATCAAACGATGGTGCGTTTAAAATTCTAGGCAACTCTATCTATTGACGAAGTTAGGAACAAAACTTTATTAGCGCCTTTATTTTGCTAGCCGCTGCGAGCTCCACTAAGCGGACTGGTCTCACCAAGGAGAAAAATATTAATTTGCCATACCTTACTATGTGTATGATCGTGTGTCAGACATAGAGAAATGACACTCACTATTTATATGTCTATGACCTATGATTTTTTCTGTTATAAAATGAAATTATCACTTTTTCACTGCCTTAGGGATGGAATTTCATATTAATATGTGGTCTATGTGTTAATCCAGATTACAAGTTTGCTGTAGGCCAAATTTCATTCAAAACCATTCAGTAGTTTTTACGTGATTGAGTAACAAACATCCATCCATCCATACAAACTTTTGCGTTTATAATATTAGTAGGATAATATCCACACCTGCTAGAGGGCACTGCCAACCTAGTTGTTTTCAATGCTGGCTTCTGGGAGCACTTAGTGTCGCATATTGCACACATTGTCTGCTAAAGTGTGCTGCCACCATCTTGGTTTTATTTATACTAGCTAGAGTGCAGTAGTTTTAATCACCAGACTACCGTAGCATCCGACATACTGTCGGACATTTCGGCCATCATATTGAAAATCTGTAATTAATTATTAGCCTACAAATTTCGTAAAATATAAAATAAAATCATTAATAAATTTCTTATAATATGATTGATTCTATCAATTCTTGTGCTTTGTACGATCCTTTTTCGATACAAAAAGAAAGTGAATTTTTCTTTAAATTACTTATTTATTTAAATGTGATGAAATGTCTCCAAAAAGACATTTATGCTCCATCTACCAGCCTCCAATAAGCCACCATATTGAAAAAACTGTAAATAAAAATGTAGAAATTCCAAAAAAAATAAATAGTGACAAATTAATAAATTTGTTAATTCTATTTATTTACATCCTTGGTTTGATCCTTTGTGAGTGCGAAAAGTAATTAAAGATTAAAATCATTCATCAAATTATTTTATCTTATTAGCGTTTGACGAATGTATTAATCTTCATTACTAGGAACAAGGACTAACTAATTATGCTACTCGATATCACTATGCCCACCTAGAGGTTATATTTGCCACATCCTATGTATACTAGAGTGCCTTCTTTGAATGATTTTCGCAATGGGGACACTTGATTTAAAATATTTTCATGGGCATATGATTTTGCTGATTTTAACTGTTTTGTCATAGAGAAACCACAAGAAAGAACAAGAAAGATGAATACAGAAATAAATCAGCCGATGTCAAATGTCAACACACTGACAGCACAGAGAGAATTCCGTGGAATGAATTAGTCGGAAAAAATATTAAAAAACTGTTTTTCTTTAACGCTCATATGTACTTTTGTTTCCGTATAAAACCCTTATTTTAACTAGTTTTTAAAATCATTTCACTAAGTTAGTTCTTCATTTGTAATTATTTTGACGTTCGATAACGCGGAAAATTCTCTAATCCAGAACTGCTGCGGTCCGAACAAACCGTATTGAATAATTATCACTTGTTATGATTTTACTGTTGTAGTTTTACTTCTTCGTCAGAATTAGAAATTATTCATACTTAAAAAAAATATGGTAGAAAATATATAGGTGTTTAAATAAATGTATATTAGTTTTGGGTGTTGGTAAAAGCGAATATAACTGGTATATCAGTGCATTCCTGTGGTTTAAATGACAGTAACCAAAATGTAGTAAGCAAGAAAACATACAACCAAGGAAACCACTCAGAAACCACTCACACAACACCACAGTAATTTTAAAACCTACGAATGTTCAGATACATGAAAACATACAAGACACTGATGAAAAAAATTCACATTTCTAATTAAGTAGTAATTAAATATAAAATCATCATTACGCATAGACATGTAACAAGAATAATCATGTTAGTTTTAAAATTTAAAATAAAGGAGAAAATAAATTTCGTATTGGCCTTACAATATTTCTTTATTTAATCTGTAGTCCTGAAGATAGTTATTCAGGTCAACGAGACACAGTTAAATAATAAAAGGGTTTATGACTGTTAAATAACACTCAATTTCACTAAATTTATATATTGGCTAACACAAAAGTAACGAGATTATTAATAGAAACGACTAATGGGTATGGATTTAAGGTTTGAATGAATATAATCACACATAAGCTGATATCCAATGTTACATATAAGATAAATTGCATGGAACAGTCAATATAAATCATTTCTAATTGTCTCAAGAGATTATACGTATTAATTAGTTGGATGTTACAAGTATTGCGGCTTCTGTAGGATACCTATGAACCAAAACTTACTTTCTCGCTAATATTCCCCAAATAATCATATTCCGCACAATGCATATCATACTAATTTTATTTTTAGATTCAATCGAAATATATCTCCTATCACCTAAATAATCACTGGTTTTTTTCTAATAAAAATATCAGTAAAACTGACAAATGCCTTATTCAACATGGAATTAGTTATTGTCTGCAAATGGCATGCTGTGACGTAGTTGAAAGATTTCAATTAGTTCATTGTGTCCCCCCATCAGGAACTTTGCTGAGATATTTCTCGCAAAAAAAAAAAAAAAAAAAAAAAACATAAAATACATGGATTTAATACATAACCCCTACATAGAGGATTCATCCTGTTTTTCTAGCGTTAACGTTTGAAGGAAACGTAGGCGCGTTGAATGATACTGTTACGAACGTGGGAGACAAGGCCGCTAGCGCACCAGGTACCCGCACGGCCACTGACGTCACGCGCGCATACCTTCGGGGATTAGGGCCGCTCGGCCTCACCTCACCCCTGCTCCAGCGACCACCTTCCTCGGCGCTGTCGTCTATCCCTTAGTGGCCTGGAAACGCCGCGGGTTTACTGAAGCCGCCGCGTGGAGTGACGTGAATAATGCGCCACTGTTCTTGATGCTTCGAGCATCGGGTTGGCCCGGGATGACGCGACACGTCACAATCACTCCAGTCAGTTCCAGAAAGACGACCAACGGGTATAAATGAGGCGACGCCGGCCTCCAGGAGAGTTCCAACCGGCGAGTTGAGTGAAGTGCGAGTCCGGTGAGGACGAGAGACCTCCCTTGGCGAGCGGCGCGACGCGGAGCGACAGAGTGGCGCGAGACTGTGTGTGTGGACATACGCATGGTAAGTGGTAAACCACTATTGAGACTAGCTCCAGTGAGGAGTGTGAACTGTAAACTGGACAGATACTTAGTGATTTGTTGACAGACATTAAGTTCGGTGTTTTAATTAGTAATGTAAATATCAATAGCAAATAAAACTGTATAAAATTAACTGGGCTATCCTTACGAACCTGTTTGTCCCACTAATAACAATATTAATGACAAAATCACGTATGGCTCTTTGGCGTGTGAAAATTTTGTAGTGGATCACTGACGTGTGAGAAATATATATTGTCTGACTCGGTGTGTACGTGAGCCATGGCTAATTTATTCCTCCGGAGGATAAGGCCTGCAGGATGATCCAGCCAATCCATCATTCACCATCAGGCCAGCCGTCTCTACGTGCGAGTAACGGCCCGAGCTCAATCTCGTTACTGACAGCCGGGCTGCACGCAACTGGGCTATAAATTTTGTTTCGCTCCGGGTCTTCATGATCGTTTAACTCGGGCAGGTTTGCGAAACCGCTCACGAAAACTGAAACAATGCACTCGGTGCTTGTCTTGACTATGCTATAGATCATTTATTTATTTTACTTATGTACGTCAGGACTTTAACTTTTCGCAAATACGGCCATTCTTATTACACCACCAGGTCCCTCCATCCCTTCCTACTGACAAAACCTCGTGAGTCTGAATTTTTAAACTTTATTATTTTAGACCACTTGGGTTCATAATGTACTGACACACAGGCCTGTAAAACCTCCAAAGTCGAATTATGAATGCAAGGACATATATCGGACTTAATTGGATCCACCTATGTCTCACGTTTTCTTCAATTTATTGTTTAATACTTTCTATGTTTAAATAATTAATAAATCATTTACACAGTTTTTGTTCTTTATTTATAATTAAATTTCACTCTTTATTTTGACATTTAATTTTTTTACAGAAAATCTGTACTTTCCTCTATAGCCCAAACAAAATGCTTTTGCCTCTCCTGTAAAACACGTGAGCTTCTGAAAGTAAGCCGACGTTATGTCGGCTGAAAACCTGACAACGATGGGCTGGAATTTTCTCAGGGGCAAAATAAATTTCATTATAAATTTTATAGTTCTAAGTTGCAATAGTACTGAGTTATGATTTTCTAAGTTACGACCTATGAAAGTGGCGTGTTTTGGCGTTGAAAAGCTGGAAAATTCCAGAAAATGTAGCAGTAGTCGAAGTAAAATTACTGTCAATATTATAGGTTTTAATATTTAACAGTGTTTATTTAAACTACTGATTTTATACTAATGTGCTTTAAGTTAATTTGGAAACTGGAAAAGAAAATTATAACCTGACTTTCCTCTGAACTACCAATAGTATATGTCCAAAATAATATTTTAAGTTGTGCTGGTCTAGTTGTGTTATATACCACTATTTTAAAACAGACTGAACATGCAATTGAAAAGACACATACCTGGGATGCGAACAAAATATATATATATATATTTTTTTTATATATATGAAACGTGGGCTGGTACTTGAACCAACATCAAGTAATGTTGTTTAGTATTTGCAGATATCATTCGAAAATTTTGATTATTAAGAAAGGCTAGGCCCAGTAACTGGTTCGGGCCCAATACTACTAGCCTTGGATTTAACTACTCAATACAGCATTTGTTTCAGTGTTATTAGGAAAATGATTTGCTATTTTGATAGAAAGTAAAATATTCTTAAAATTTAAAACTTTGGTGATTTCTGGATTGTTACAATATACTAATGTTAGCAGAGCGTAAGTTACTTGCTAAGCTGTTTTCTCACTTTGAACTTCTCTTTTGTCACAAATTTATAAAATCTTCTCTTAGGATACAACTGTTAGGGACATGGCCTTTTTGTATTCTGTGTAAAAAAATATTCTGCGAAATAATTACGGCCTACATGTAAAACAAAGTTTTTGATTATGATGTTAAATGTTACTTCGGGGTCAGGGAAATATTTTATCCGAATTTGATATCTTTATTAAAAATCCAAAGAGTCTCAAAAAATGGTTTAAATCAACTGCTTGTGACCGGTGTATAGTACTATATGTCACAGGAAACTTTATCAACGTTTTCTATTTGACAGCTTATATCGTTCCATACTTTCTGAGAAAAATGTTGGTTAATAGTAGACCAGCCTATTTCTTTGGAAAACACGCACGCTCTCAATTTTAATGGAATAATTTGTGAGGAACGACAGCTTCAAGCCTAAAACAAATCTATCGAAAAACTGCACTTGTTCAAGGGATAAGCTCCATAAACAGTGAAAATATTGACAGAAAATATGACCAGTATAAAATGCTTCAAATTGATAATTTTGTTTTATGTAAAAAATATTCAATATTTAAGTTAGTTCATTACTCCAATGCAAGAGATACTTTCATTCAGGGTGCGAGAAATCAAAATATATTATGTGACCATAGACTGAAAATTAATAATAAAACGGTACTCGTTAACAATCAGAACATTCGGTGTGGTGCCGGAACATTCGGTGTGGTGCCGGAGCAACGATAGTGAAGGGTCACTTGCACTTGACTCGTGCAACGTTGTGAAATGAGTTTGTCCATACAGAGGATGTCATCGTTGAACTTGACATTTAGTAGCCTCATTACGAAATCTTTGGTTGGAAAATTTTAAACACTCGAGTATTTCCTGTTGTGACCGAAGACCAAAGTTTACAAAATGCTCTTCGAACGTCTGAAAGATAATATATTTTTCTTTTACAACCAGCTGAACATAACACATATTTTGGTTGCCTCCAAATGATGGCAACTAAGTTCTGTTTCTATTTACCACGCTGAAGATAAAATGTCCCATTAGTTTAGCTGATTGGCATGTCACTTGCGAAGAGTGTAAGGCTGTCATTACTTACGTCGATAAAGGCGTAGATGTGTGTGCTGTTTTTTTCATGTAATTTTATATTTCGTTTTCTGAGGTGTTATGATATATGTTTAGCATATTAGCATACAGTCGCCATTTTTCAAGCGAAATTTATTGACAGCCGGGATGGAATGCCGAAGTGGTAATTTATCATAGTGTAATCCTAAATACACTCAACGTGTAGTTTGTTTTAAACAAATTATTTAGGTTATTTAAAAAGAATTAAATTAAATTTTGACGTGACAAAGTCTAATAAATCGATGAACGCCGGCTGCACGCACAAAAAAGTGTCCCCTAACGCACATTGTCCCACTACGATGTGTCCCATTACGCTCATTGTACGCTTGCGCCGCATCTATCTCTCTTCCACTCGATTGGAACAACCATCGATTTGACTTTTCAATCATGTTTTTGTCGTTTGAATTATTAATATTATGTAATTTAACGATCGTCCACCGATTTTCTGCACAATCTGTACGGTTATTTAAAAGTAATGCTGAATTTTCAAATACTTTTTGTACGAACAATGGTGTTTTACAGTTACACATAATAATTCAAATTACACCCGGGATCTTTTGCATGATGTTTTAAAAAATATTGTAACACATTATAAATAAGTTTGGTTTATTTGGGATGCGTATTTGTTATAACATCGTATTATAAAAACGAAATAATATTATTCCCCTACGGTGCTGGCATCTATGGTGGACGCGAACCGAACGAATCGCGCTATCTGTTAGCTTCCGCGGCAACCAGGCACTCGTTAATACATATTTTCCTTTTTTTATCGCGAGGGGCGTTATTATTAATGAATTATAAATAAAATTTCGTGCCCGGGGCCACAATTGCATATCATTTTGAGCACTGGAAGACAAAAACGTAAAATATTCTCGACGAATTTTAATCTCGGCCCCAGCGCACCACGAGCGTCTGGGTTAGAGATTAAAGCCGAAATTCTTTTTTTAAATTACTAATACTTATTTTATTAACTGCAAGGGCATTTTTATTAAATTCTACGTTTAATTTCACAACGAACAAACTTTGTCGTTAAATGTGTAATTACGAAAAAGCGTAAATCATTCTCGACGATCTTGAAGTTAAATGGCAAACATGTATAAAAGTTATAGTTAAAATAATCTCTTCGTTAAAGTAATAAACATATTTGAATTAATGAGTGCAAATAAAAGTAAATTTATCAATTAAATTGTAGATTTCATTTCACTCCTTCTTTGTATCCATACAAAATAGTGATAATTCAATAAAAATTATTCAAATTTATTCATAAAAGTATGCAATCATTTCATCAATGTTTTGCTATGACGTTGTCACGTTAAACTATCGTCCGTAAACCAACTTTACAGAAAACCAATTTTTGTTTTTGTTTATATTATTTGGTTTTGCCTATATTTTCCCGATGTTTCACATTTTTTTAGACCATCTAGTTTGGTTTTTCAAGCGTTCTTCAGGCTATCGTACATAATCATAAGAGTTTTTTTTTTGCTTATCAGTTATAGCAACACCTTGTTTTAATTTTTATATTTTTTTGTAAGTAAATTTATTAAAAATCTTTTCTTTCGTGGTAATAAAGAATATATTATTCAAACTGTTGGGAACCATTTGCTACAACCTGTTACAAGCAGACTTAACGTTTTGCTACAGTTTTAGGTCAAGTAATTATTATTCAGCGTCAACTAATGGTTTTGTGTGGCTGATACAAACATGCGCGAAACTCGTGGAAGTGTATTATGAGAGAAACTCATACATTTATTAGTTAATAGGCAAAATGAGGTTTTGTCTACTGCCTGTCGGTAAAACGACCTTTGGCTTACTGCATGTCGGAAAAACGATTTTCAGTCTACTGTCGCGGCCTCGACTGGACACTTGATGTTCGTGCTGGTGTCAATCACAAATCTTTCAAGGTCCTGTCCATATAATTACAGTATTGACTGTGGGTAGTTGATTTCCATACAGTTCACAAGCAATGCTACTTCCCCCTCATCCCCCTCGGTGTTTGTTGGGATGTTTTGCGCCTGCTAAGCAGAGCGGGAAATATATTGGATGGAAAAGGGGGAGGGGCACTAAATGCTTTCGCAAACGTGTTGACACACTCGTTGAGTTACGAGCTACGGTCAAACACACGGGACGCTTCAAGGTCGAGGAGACAACAGACTATCCATCACATGTCGCTCGTGACGAGATGTTTATTTGGACTGTCGTAACAGTTTCCGCAAACACACCCAGCAGCACGTGTTGTTCAGGTCGCACATGTAAGGAGCGAGGGAGGGAGTTGGTGCGCGCATTATTTGCCTTGATGCATATAGGTCAGGCCACGCCCTTGTTTTTCCTTAATGGCTGCAACGGCGCACGTAAGAGGTCGTGGCCCCGGGCTTTGCAGGCCCCGCGCTACCTTCTCTTATGGAGGCCCTCCCCCGCAATATTTGAAAAATTCACCCTTTCAAACATTGTTGTTGACCCAACCCGCAACATAAAATTTCGACAATGGTTTTGCTTCTTTATTTTTAAATATTTTGACATTCTTTCCTGATAAGTTATCCTTGTGTAAGTTTTAAAAATTGTTAAGAAAAATATTTCCTGTACAAGCACGTGGCAATGAAATCATTTAAAGTTTTTTTTTGTAATAATTATGTATTGAAATACATATTTACCAGCACATTTAGTTACAAGATAATAAAAGGAATATTTTCCTTTCCCCATTAATGCCCATATTTCAAACAGGACACTGGTCAAGCAAAAAAAAATAATAAAAAATGAAAGCACCGGCGTGGGGCCCCGAGCCTGTCCTGCCTGGAGTCGCTATTGATGCCGGGAGGTCGGCCAGATCATAGTTCTTCAGGTCGTGGCCTCTCAACTCAGAGACCACGAAATAGTGACTCTTGCTAGGAATGTCAAAATATCGTATAGACTTTGTAAGTGTAATTTATTTTTGCTGCGAAAGTCTACACTCTTACTCTAGTACTTGAAGTCAGAAGGAGAATCAACCTCTCCCCTTCCTCCCCAACCCTTTTCTACCTGGACAGAAAAACAAAATTGAAGTTTGACGCTATTACCTTGCAGACGTGTTGTGAACGAACATCATTGTTTAGCAAAAGTCCTGCTCACTACACGATGGCATTCCTGTTAGTGAGTTTCTTTCAACCTAACAAACAAACTTCAAGCACACTTGTCCTTATGAAGTTTGCTGTCCACTTGCTAAGCAGTTGACTTCAACTTCAGGACAGACACCCACTCCATGGTCACGGCCGCTCCTCGCTGCTAAACGCTGCTGATGGGCCGCGGACTCGACCAGCAAGCGAGATCAACAGCTTTTTTTTCCGATCATGTAAGCCGACTATAAAATGACATTATTTATCAGATTTTGCTTGGACCTTTTGATACTTTAAACCAATGCAGTCGGGGTATGTATTGTCATTTAACCCTTGTTCAAATTTGCAATTTTGCAATTTAATACCATTTGGATATACCTGATTTTTGAAGTGAAACTTCTTTGCAGACGGATTTACAATTTTCGAGCGTTACAAAAACTCCGATCGCATGAGGGGAATAGTTAGTTTCGTTGTGGGGGAACTGTTAGAGGAGGAGAGTGCGTCAGCGGCGACGCCACTCCAACGCATGTGCTAGCTAGCGGTCGAATGGTAAGAAGGGGAGGAATAGGTACGTAGCGGAGCATGCTAAATGCCTATGCTAGCTGTAATTGCCAGAAGGGGAGACGGCATGTAAGAGGTATGAATGACGCTACAGTGATGCTACGGAATCATCGTAACGCTGCTTGACTCTGTCTACTCCGCAGTTTTCGTAACGGCTAACGGTACCATATTTATTTTATTTCAAGTATATAAAATTTATTTATTAGTTTTGAACAGCGTTTTTTATTTGTGCAGTTAACTTAATAAGTATCATACATTTCTATGTGAACAGTGTGATTGGGAATGTCAAAATATCGTATAGACTTTGTAAGTGTAATTTATTTTTGGTACGTGAACACTGATTTGAAATGTCAGAAAGACTTGTAGACTAGTGAGATAGACTTTATAAGTATAATTTATGTTCAATTGGAGTGATTTCTTGTTCTTTCATTTTATTCAGGGGGAGATAGTGATTTAACATCATTCAAAAAATAATAAAAATGTATAACAGAAAAGAGGTTATCAAATGCAACGTGGGAATAAACCGCCAAAAGAGGAGCCAAAAATTGCCATTGAATTGAGATCATACACGCATCCTTACTAATCTCAATAAAAAATATTAATAATTCATCTGTATACATAATAAGCAAGAAGTTTCACTTCTGTCACGCGTGAATTCCGCGCACACTTTTCTTTTTATTTTATTTCGGGGATAAATTTACTAAGTGATAAAATAAAATATTATTTCTGCACCACATATGTATTTGTTTAGTATGTATTTATTTCGAGAAACAATAATTTAAAAAAAATTGTGAATCATATTTTTGAGATATTTATCTTCTTACAGCAAGTAAAATGTAATTATGTAAGGCAATTTCATACATGTTTGCTTACTGAAAGGCGAATAATCGTGTTTTTAATGCGTCTCCCACTTTTTTTTATTATTCTTGAAGCACAACAAGCTCTTCGATAGGCCACGCCTCGTTGGCAGTTTTGCACGAGCTGTGAAAAAGCAATCTAGTGTCACTGTAGATAAAATTGAGCTTAACCGTCGTGCAATCGATGCTCTTTGAGTGCTGCTGAGAGAATTGAAATTACGAAATGGTGAGCGGGTCAAGCGACGTCGATGGTCGCGGAGGTGGTAAAAGTCCGCAGGTCTCGACCCCGCCTCTTAGGGACTGCTGGCTGTTTGTTGGTCAACCGGGAGTCACTGCGGCCGAGACACACACACAAAACTTAGGATTAGAACAGCTGTTACTTAGAAGGTCACCGCTTAGAACATAGAAAAGTGTTTACTTAGAAATTCAAGCTTAGGACAGTTGATGCTTAGAAATTTAAAGTTTAGAATGGTCTTGACTAAGAAAGTCACAGCTTAGAACAGTAATCACTTAGAAAGTCACAGCTTAAGACAGTCATTACATAGGAAGTTACATCTTGAAACATTCATTAAATGTTATGTTACAGCGTAGAACATTATTTACGTAGAAAGTCAAAGCTTATAACAGTCATTACTTAGAAATTCACATCTTAGAACAGTCGTTGCATAAGAAGTAATAGCTTAGAACAATCATTATTTTGGAAGCCATGGTTTATAGCAGTCGTAACTTAGTAAAATAACTATCAAGATAATTATAATTTAGAATTGTTACGACTTTAAAACACACTGTCAGGATTTGGAAACATGAACTTTGTACTGTCATAATTTGAAACACGAAACTAAAAAAAAAAACCGGGCTTAAACAACTTAGAAATGGAGTACTGCTTTTTTGCAGCTGCAGACTCCCGTGCTACATCCTGTAGTGAATTTGCAGCGAATGATGTTGAGGATGTGGTTTGGAGCAGCATTCATGGTCGTGGTGATGGGGATCATACTGTAATTAAATAAACAAAATAAATAAATCTATTTATTTTGGCATAGCACAAGAAATTAGAACAAAGTAGAGCTATTGCCAAACAACAGTCTGGTATGGTAAAAATTTAACAATATGACAAATACTATGAACGAGTATAATACTAACCTCGTTTGGTTAGGCTCCAGACCCAAGCTGATGATAACGTTCGTGGTCTCCCTTCACTCTCCAGCCATATTTTTACTTGCAGGTTTGCCCTAAGGGAGTGGCACTTTGTGGCATCTCTTGTAGGTGGCAATCTGGCAAGTTAAAATTTAGGTTTTGCCACAACGTTTGATGAGAATGCTCGGCACCGCAGAACCTCCAAATTATCTGTGTTTGTGATCCCACAGTACAATTGCACCAGAAACTTCTCTCCTGCTTCAGAAATTTGGTGTGGTATTGCCTCAGGGTCTTTGAAAACACCGACTATTTCTGAGAGCCAAGAGTTTTCCTCATAAACCTGCATTACCTTCTTCTTCCCGATCCCGAAGGTGCTGAAATGGCATCACACCCGCTCACTGCATGAAGGAAGAGAATATACAGTGTGCTGTCTTCGCATGAATAAGATGAATACAAAACACCGGGTTTTTTAATTCTTCCACTCTTCTGGAAATAAATGTTATTTTTAGCAGATGCTAATGTTATCAGCAAAACAAAAAGGTCCTTATAGTCTCTTGTCATGGTGACACTATCAAAGTCGCCAGCATTTGATATAGCAGTTTTCACTATCATGTCATCGGCATCTTTTGTTGCCTACTTCACCTGAATTTCCTTGGCTTCCATTTCAATCATCAGCATTGTAATGAAGTTTTCCGTGTTGGTATCGTTGGAGAAAAATTTTTCTTGTGAGAAGGAAGTAACAGAAGTTGTTTTGGAAAACACAAACTTTGTGGATAAGTGCAGCAAAGAACGTCGATATCTTTCTGCTGCTTTGGTTCTCTGGTAACTTATGCCAAGAGGATACCCATAAAAAACCACTACTTCATTACTCCCTAAGTGTCTTTAAACATAATTAACATAATTTTGGCACACCAATTTAAATGTTGCTTCTGTTGATTTTCCCCACACAACCTTATGCAGCAAGGACACACTATAAATACCTGCACATTTGCTGCCACCAAAGTCTACTAGTTCTTGTATAGGACTGAATGACTCATTCACCATTGACTTTCTGCCCTTGTGCATACCTTCTTCTGTAAAGCTAGATGTCGGGAATGGGACTGGCTCGTATTTGAATAAGTTCCTGAGGTCAGCATCTGATTGTTTGGGATGTAAATACGTTGCAAGAGAGACAGAGGGTCTATTGTATACGTTTTGTCCTTAATTTTTAGAGAACAGAAAACAGACACTAGAGTTTACCCCTTATCCTTACGCTTCAACTTTATACCCTCGAAATTTCCTTTTTAAAAACAGGTCTTCATACAGGTGATGCCAATAGTTCATTCTAAGTGGCAGTTCACAACTTCAGGATCAACAGCTCCTGTGTCTTTTGACAATTAAATTTCACAGCATGCAATGCTGGATCCTCAGAATATAATTTGGATTGGTAAGCAGAATCGGTAAATATATGTAGTGCAAACAATTCTTCTTTCAACCCCAAGAGTTTAGTTATCAGACTACCTAAAGCAGCATAAGCAAGGCTATGCGTACGTACAGCCCTGGAATAAGCATTTCTAGACAGTATCTTATAAACACTGTTGGCTACAAAAATTTCAAAGAACAGCTCTTTCAAACCAATTCCAGCTATAATCGTCCCTATCGCACCCATGAATGACATTAATAATAGGTGGAAACCTCCTAGCCACACAACGCCTTATCCAAACTCTGGAATGGAGGCGACCACATCACGAGCCTTCGAAAACAATGACTGGTCAAAAGTGATAACACATTATTTTGGTTAATTCGCCTACATTCTTCAATTGAAAAGAGTAGTCATTTGGAGGTGCATTGATAAAAGGGAGGCACACAATCTTGGTGCCCTCAGTTCCATGAATCCATTCCAAATGGGTACTGATGATGATGATGATAATGAGAGAGAGAGAGAGAATGTGTGTGTGTGTGTTCTACCCATACAGCCAGGCAATATCAGAGGCAGGTTACACGATGTCCTGTCGATGTCGAACAATTTTACAGTTTTCAATCCTCCACTGGTTGGTTGCTTAACTTCAGTATTGCCAGCTTTGCCAGTAAGGTTGGATTGCTGAGGTGACTTTCTTGGGAACTACAACTGTCACACTGGTCACAGCAAGTTGGGGGGTTATGGACATTATTCTTCCCATGGTGTGGAATGTGCCTTTTACATCCAACATGTTCACATTGAAATCAGCATTGTCGAAGATGAACAGCTAAATGGATTGTCTGAATCATTTAACTATGGCTTTCTTTTCCTGCAGCACATACAATCCTTCAAGCCTAGAAGCTTCGTCATAGGTAGTTAAAAATCCTAATGTCACTAGAAGGTGTAAACATATGTTGCAACCCCAATCATATTGGGCGACAAGAATGATTTTGGTCGGCAGGCAAGTATAATGGCATGTGTCTGAACCAGGATTTTTCTTCCACGATTCCAGCGAACCCTGTTTATTTGGAAAATGATCGTATTCAGAACGAGCAGCAGTGTCTCTGGAAAAACATAATGGGAACCATGGTAAAAATTATCAATGGTAGGATAAGCAACAGTGATGACAATTTTAGAGCAGATATCTAATAAAATAATTTTACCTGAAGTTTTCAAATATTTTGGCCAGTGTTCTTGAAACATACGACACTCCCTAGCTTAAGTGAACGAGAGATGAATATGTCATCTTTATACTTCTCCTCCAGATGCTTTTTCATAATTTTAACATGCGGACGAGACTTTTCCAGTGCCTCGTCAAGCAATTGCCCATGGAAAAACTAGCACTCGTCACTGTTCTCCTCTAGAAAGGTGAAAATAATTTCCATAGCTTGATCTTTGTTGGGAGTAGGTTGTCCCAGCCTTGCGTGGACACATGCAGGTATTTAGTAAAAATTTTGAATACTCTTTTGGTGGTATTCCACATTAACCACAAATATAAATGTGTACATATTATCCAACATTCTCATACGGATTTAAATTTTTTTTTGTCCCCAGTCATCTTTTAGCTGTCTTGCATATGACAAAATCGTGCTTGCTACTTCTGGGAGTGTCACTTTGACCACAGATTGCGCCTTTCCTGAGGTAACTTTGTGTTTACTTGTCTGTACTGTTCAGTAACATCTTCCTCGCATAAGAAGCACTTGTTGAAATCAAATGATAAAATGGCTTATCTGATAAGGTTAGTTTGGGGGCAGTTGTAGAGCTGTTACGTTCACGAAGTAAAGAGGCCAAAATAAATTTCTCACTGTTGTAATTTTTGTTGAAAAGCTGTTGCTACTTTGTATGAATGGCCCCACCTTGATGGAGACAATTTAATATGTTGGGCTTTCTTTCTCTGTGTAAAACAATACTGCTTAGGTAACATTCAGTTGGCATGTTTTATGAATATTAGGCCACTGTTAGGGATTGGCTTGAAAACATAGACATAAATATACACTTAGATAGCTGAAATAATAAATAATATAAAACCAACACACAATTAAAAATTTTACTTAATATTTAAACAAAAATGTTTCAAATTTACTCTTACTATTAATACTTCATTATTATTCTCAAATTTCCTAACTGTTAACTGGCATTGCATTACACATAAAATTACCAACTGACCGGAGTGACGATGCGCACATTTCATTACCAAGCCAAAATCTTTGGTTCGGGTTCGAAGATATTTAAACAGTTTTAGTTCATCAAATTTGGGTTCTTAATTATTAATACCTCGGCTAGATAGGTTTAACTAGGTCGGTAGAGCTCAGAGTCTCTCGCTCATCAGACCTCTGAGTTAGTTAAATGTGTGTAAAAATAAAATAAATTATAAAAAAAAAAGTTTCTTGTACACAATATTATTTAAGTTAAATTCTCAATGTTTATATTTCGTTTAGGCCGCGATGTGACGATTGTATGGGAGGTACGTGGTGATTAGCATTGAATTGGAGTGACAGACTCTTACAATTATTTTACTCACGTATTTATCACTCCTAATCTCTTTATCTTTTTAGATAAAGCCTACTTATGCACGTTTACATCCTAATAATGCATAATTACCATCCTTAGTCCAGGATGCCTACAACTTTCTAGCTATTTCGTAGGATTTATTTTCATCGAAGTCACGAAGCAGTTCTAGCTTAAGCCGGCCATTACATTCCTTTTTCAACCTTCTCAAATTAAGCCAGTTAACAATGCTTGACTTATTTTCAAATAGCGGCCCGTGATTGGCCGATTACCAAAAACTGTTACATTAATTACTATTAAACTCCTGAAATCCGCGCGCAACAATAGCGGGGAACACAATAATTCTCATAAATTTTAAATAGACAAATACTGAAATAATAATTTACATTGAATAATAACAGCGTCAATTTTACCGTTTATCGTTTCCAAGTCATTAGGGGAAGGCGGGGTAACTGGACGCAGTGGGTAATGGTACGCACGTCAGTATCTGGCTAAAGAAGAGGAGACACACGCGAGAAGGCTGGTGCTACTATGCGGCGAAAGGAGTATTTTCGTTCTAGTCGAGTGGCAATGGCGTGAGGCTGAAGTTGTGTCGGATATTCGTATTTTTTTAAATCGGAGATTTTTCCAATAAGATCCTGCATTCATTGCATTTGAGGTAAGGAAACAACTGTGCACTTTTGTAGCATTTTAGATGTTTACAAATAATTAGTGGTGTTTTTGCTATAACTTAACGCTGTAAGGGCCTGTACTTTGTGATCGTTTCAACTGTGACTGTCAGTAAACTGACATGGCGTCGTTTGGGGTATTCGTACGCAGGCATGCGTACCAATTCTCCATCTGCGTTTCATTCATCCGTGCGAAATTTGGTAACTGTTTTGTTTAAATATCAATGGTTATGTACATTGCGAAAATAACAAACAAATATATATACTAATTTCCCCAGTTACAAAACCATCGACATCAAGGACTATAGGGACCAGACAGGCGCCGAGACGAAAACGGTGTTTGGAAATTTTAACAGACACTCCAAGAAAAAATGTGCTGGCAGAAGTGGATACTAAGAGGAAAAATAAAACGGAAACACAAACTAAACATGATATAGGGAATCCAAAAAAAAAAAGAAAGAAAAAACAATGAAAAATATTTTCAGCGATTTGTACGTTTCTTCTAGCGAAGACAAAGGAAATACAAAAGGTTTTGTCAAGATGATGACATTGAAGATTTGGATATGTTGGCTTCATCTTTGACACAAAAAAATAGCACTAATGAGATCTGTAGGTTTTGTGGAGAGTTTGGTTAGGCCAGAGAACTGTGGTACCGCTGTGGCAGGTGTTCTGACTAGGTCCATTCAGACTATAGTGCTGCAGAAAATCACTATAATTTTGTATGCGTTTATTCTTCAAGCCAAAGTATAAATATTTAAATAACTTTGTTGCTGAAAAAGTCTATTCCTTTGTCATATAAAAAAATGTGATTAGTTATTTTGACGAAAATTTAATTTTTTCATACATTGGGAACTATGGTTTGTCAGTGTGTAAATGTGTTGTTTTTTGTTAGCTCTCCCTACTTGTACATTAACAATGCAAATAATGAGTAAGCTACGTACTAAACATTGTATAATTTCCTCCAAATACCTACATAAATATTTTAAAAAATATTATACTGCAATTATGAACTAGAGCCTATGAAAATTTAAAAGAAAAAACTTTAGATAAAATTAAACTCATGAATGTATTTAATTTGAAAAGAAAAGAGAGAAAAATTATGTCATCTTTATAGTACTAAAAGTGTATTTTGTTATTTAGGTACATTGTCATATTTAAAGAATTATATTTTCTTTCAGGGAATATTCGGGAAAATTTTTATGTACCAGAATTAACATAGGGGGTAATGGTACGCAACACAAATTTAGTGCGTACGATTACCCGACTTGAGTGGGTAATCGTACGCAATACATATTTTAATAATTTAAGTAAAATATCACACTTCCCTTTTAAACAAAGTACTAATACTCGGCTATATTTAAACTGACTTAATGTCGCTTTGCAACAAATTAATTATATTGATTTTTAAACTTTATTAACAGAAATATAATGTGTCAAAGTTAAAGTGCGTGCAGTTACCCAGCCTTCCTACCTACTTAGAGGGGTCTCGGTAATTGTTCAATTGCAAGCGTCTATTCAGTCCATAGAACAACATTCTCATAGATATGCATTTAAAATAATTACCGTTTTTAAATAAATTAAATATCTGACATAGAACACACAAATTAAATAAAACATAAATAATAACTTAATCTGGCGAAAACATTAAATGTACTGTACAAAGGCTAGCCTACAGTTAAATATTGTAGTAATGATGGACCAGAAGGAGAGTGGGGCTGGCCAGAAAATGTTTGTTATTAGTTTGAAGAAGTGTATGGTGAGGGGATGGAAGGAGGGGGGAGGGCAGGCTCGCGAGTCGGCGGCCATGAGCGTGCGCGCGAGACGCGGCGGCCACCGGCCCGTCTGGACCGACCCTGGAGCCGTTCCAGCTCTCTGGAGGCGTGTCCCTCCAGCGCCTCTTGACCTTCGCTCTCCACATTCTGTTCCCCCTCTTTGGATGTCGCCGCGACTCTGGCGCAGATATACACGCTCCTCGCAGGGAAACCTTTGGATTCGGTCTCAAACTTTATTTTATTATTTATCAGTACTTTTATTTTACAGCTATTTAAACATTTCTAACTCGCTACGTACCTACCTTACATTTTCTGTTATGCCACCAGTATTTTCAACAGATGTCCACTTAATGTACTACCACGGGAGAAAAAAAGAGCTAGCATGTTTTTTTTTTAATTTATCAACCCTAGTGCGCTTTTTTACAACCAGTGATATCTGTTGAAAATATTTGTAATTAAACAAAAAATGTAATGTAAGTACATAAGTAGTGTAGCTTCGCCGGTCCTGCTACTGGAGCCGGAACATGGTGTTGGTGGCGGTGTCCGCTACCTAGGAACCCACATCTCCGAAGAATTCACGGTGGACATTTTGGATGAATTTAAACTTGACCTTTAAAATGTACTAAAAATTAGCCTTAATTCACCGGCATTTTTTAGTTTTTTGGAAAACAATTTGCAAAAAAAAATGTTTTTTTTTTTTTAATTCAGAAAACTTTTTAGGTTAAAACACCAGTAAAAAATTCAAAACTTTGAATTTCCAAATGCCTCAAATTATTTTTGGTTTAAAAACAGCGAAAATTTCCCAAAGAGGCTTGAATTCCCTGTCGACATGCCTTCCTAAGCTGCCGATGTCATGACTTCAACCATTAGGATGTCATGGCTGCCATTTTGAATTATGAAATAACCGTTGCAATTATCGTCATGCTCGCCATCTTGAAAATTCGTAATTATTAAGCAAAAAATTTGGTAAGAAAATTTAAAACTGTATAAAAATATATAATACAATTTTAATAAATAAACTTTTCGTCATTTTGAAATTATGATATTACATCCACCATCTTGAAAATTCGTAAATGTTATCCAAAAATTCCGAAATAAATTTTAAATATTAAAAAAGTAATTTAAATTTCATTTTAATAAAATTTTAATTAAAAATAAATTTTTTCTAGTACTGAAAACAAGATAGCGGCAGCGCTATTTAGCAGACAATGTGTGCACTAAGTGACACTAGCGCTCCTGTTAGCAAGTACTGAAAATAAAGATGGCTGCTCCAAGTAGACGTAAACCAGATAGCGGCTATGATAACATATTCCAAGATGGTGGTTTCTAGCAGACGAAAACTAGATGGCGGGTTCAAAATGGCGAACTTGACGTCATTCTGGCCGGCGTAATATATGTATTGGTATAAGTGGAGGAGGTAAGTCTGTCGGTGACTTCCATGGAGGATAGATTCGTAGCCATTATTTTTTCACGAAGTTCTAACCGAATACTACATGTCGTAAGTGTTTTTTTAAGTAGAATTTTATTAACAATGTATTTAAATATTTTTTATAATATTAAGAAAATATTCCGAATTTGTTTTATAATAATTACCTTTTTCAAGATGACGGATGTGACATCATATTTTAAATCAAACAATTTTTTTAATTAAAATTTATGATATATATTGATACATTTAAAAAATTTCCCTTTTTTTGGATAGTAATTACGAATTTTCAAGATGGCGACCGTAAAGATAATTGCAATAGTTACGTCATAATTAAAAAATGGAGGCCATGACATCCTGATTGTTGAGGTCATGACCTTGGCAGCTTAGGGAGGCTTTTCGACGGGGAATTTAAGCCTATTTGGGAAATCTTCGCTGTTTTAAAAGTAAAAATATTTTGAGGCATTTCGAATTTCAAATTTTTTGAATTTTTTACGGGGTTTATCCCTTAAAAAAGAATTTTTGAATTTTCATAAATATTTTCCAATAATCTGGAAATTGTAGCTAACTTTGGCTAATTTTGGACAAATTTTGATTAATCGGATATGTAGGTTCCTAGGTAGCGGACACTGCCACCAACACCGCGCTCCGGCTCCAGTTGCAAGACTGGCGAAGCTACACTACTTAAGTAAATATTAAAACTTTAGAAATACCGTTTAAACAAAATAAATTCCTAAAAAACCGAAAAAATTTAACTTAGCGTGTGGTACTGAGGCTCAAAGGTATTTCTTTTATTTATTACGCTTTACGTCTAGTTGATAACGGTGTAGAATTGAGAGATTTCGGAGAACGATTCGATCATTCTAGCGTTTCCATAAAGTAATTTTGGGAAGCCATGGAAAGGTGAAATAATAATGGTCAGTCTAGAATTCACACTCCAGTCGTCTGAAATACGATTTCAGTGTGTTATCTCTGCATTCAATCTTTTTAGTTTTTTTTTAAATGATTGGTTATTTCGTAATTTATTCTTTATCAACGAGCTTGGTGTCTATTATTTGAATAGGTTATTATTTTTTTTGGCAAGTTTACTAAATGTGCCAAGGTGTTTTTACTTGTTGAGACGGTTATGAATTCACACCCATGTCCCCGCTACTCGAACCCATCGAAGCTCACGTGGATTCGAATACGCTCCGGAGGTCGGACTCGCTACGTTCAAATAACTACGCTGGAAGCTATCAGCCGAGATATTGTCTTGAAAATAAAAAATTTAAATTTCAAAAAAAGCATCGTTTTTTGAGCAATAGTTAAGGGGGAATAGGCCTCGCCATCTAGCAAATACCAATATATCCATTGTGCTTGCAAAAACCTTTTATATATATTTTTTGCTCGACATGGCATGGGATTTAGCTTTACCTGCTTGTCGAAGACAACGCTTGTGAACTGGTGTGTGTATCATAATAGTTGTAGTCACCCGCATGCAATAATAAGTTATTTCCTCGTTCCGCTTGCAGACTAGAACCTGTTAGTAAATATATGGTTTCAACATGGTACACAATGTCTGGGAGATATGATTTATATCTTGACGTGCCAAAAATTTGGATGAACAGATCAAAATTAAAATTATAGCAAAAATGTGGAAAAAATCAAAGATGGCGGGGCATAACCTTAGCGAACTAACGGTTTAACATGATGCTAAGAATCTGAGAAAAAATACGTGACGAAACAGAAAATGCAAGAGAGCTATCGTGATATGTTAATATGAACAGCATTTTAATAATAGTGATGATCAAGTAAACTAAATAACCAATATTGCGTGTGCGGCCGAAACTTCCGCTCTTAATACGAAACTGTCGGAACAAATGCGAATCCATGTAGTTTCACTGGAATGATATTAAAACTGCGCATAGTTTCGAATCTGTTGGTTTGGTGTAGTTTTTAACACATTCATTTTTACTGTCTAGCTCTTCGCTAACACATTACCCAACTTTCATACACGTTGCGTCATCCCACAAATGTACTTCACACTCCCTGGATACGAGTTTCCCGTATGATACATGTCTCCTCGTTACTTTTTTTATATATATCTCAGTACGCGATTAAAATAGATTTACAAGCCACGAAGAAATTAACACTTTCTCTGAAACTTTATATTGCAAAATGTGTTTAATGCTTTCAAGTTTAGTTATAAAGCTGTTTTACTCTGCATAGCAATTTCAGGGTAAACAACATTCTTGAGAAAAATGTTATAATCTTTAAACCTGTTTTTAAAATATGTAAATTAGAGTCATTTCACTTTATGAACACTCAACAATAAAAATAGTTGTTTCAATTTAGATGCACAGATGAAGTAGGTTTAGTGGATAATAATCTTCTAGTGAACAGACGTAAACTTTAAAAGACGTATTACGACTGTTGTGTCGCTGTGGTTGTGTTCACCTGAAGCAAATGAATAACTCTTTGGATCAAAGATAAATGCAGTAGAAGTTTAGGCTTCTCCCTACTGTGTCAAGATATACGTCACCATCTAAGGGAGAAAAAAAAATCTTTCTTATTGGCTATTTGTGTTGGTGGATTCCGAGCCTCAGTGTTATGAATTAAATTACGAATTTCTCGTATTTCCCAGGTTTTTCGTGGGTATGTAGGTATATTTTTAATTAATGAAATACAAATATGAGATTATGTAGTGGGTTTTTAAGAAGTATTAAAATGCATAAGTTTCTGTGGTGATGTTCACCTGAAAATAAAACGTGTGCGAGTCTTGTAGTACACGTCAGTGATGTGTAAAATCTAACCTTGGAAAAACTCGGTCCTCGAACACGAAATTTAACGTAGAATTCTTTAAAATAATGCTAAGTGTGATAAATATACGCAAATTGTCTGTTCAAATACATTCCTGGCCGTGAATCACACGTAGTTTCCACACCCGCTCCTAGAATTCGCTGCCGGAGCAGCTACATCGACTTTCGAATCATTCGATTTGCAGAGCGAAACGTTAAAGTATATAATGAAACTGCTCCGATCGATGCCAGAAAGACTTGAAAATCTACTAAACCCCGGCTTTGGACCTGATATTCGACTTGGAAATTTTATTAAAATACTGCCCATTTTGTTAAAATTCACCAAAACAGTTAATACTAAAATGTTTCCCTTTGTATTTGTAAACCTTGGTTCTCGTAAACGTCACAGATGACAGCACCGTGGTCGTTACACATTTCTGTTCCATGTGACTTTCATTCCATTTACAAAAATACTCCCACCAAATATCGTATTGGTCTACCAAGAGCTAAGATTTTACACATCAAAAAAATTAATATGTCTGTTTCTCACAATTTTTTATAGGCACATCAATAATGCTGTTTGGTCAAGTGCACGTGTGTTTGTAGTTACAGGAAAAGCTGGCCATGGAAATTGTCTATTGCGCAGCCCTCTGGCGCTCTATACCTCTATATCCGCTCTATGGGGATAAGGTAAGGAATAAATCACTGCCTGTGCCCGTCGCGTGGGCTTGGGTCAGTCAGTGACCTGGAAGTGCTTAACCGATAATTGACGAACGAACAGCGCAGTGAAGCGAAGAAGAAGAAAAAAAAGGGGAGGGAATGAAGCGAAGCCAGTGAAGAACGAAAGGCGAAGTTTATAACAGAATCAGGTAGTGAGGGAAACATTTAAAATTATATTCTAATCGCTCTACAGAACTCTGTTGTTAAAACAGCAGAGTCAAGGCTGTAGAAAAAAAAATTAAAGCTTAACCCATCACACATTTTTTTACAACATATATACTATAAAGGATATTCATATTAGAAAAAAAAATTCGTCAATGCTGGTAGAAGGCCATAAGAAGAAATATTCTCGAAAATAAAAACCATTGCGTTCAGCAAATAATTATCATTATCTTAAGTTAACTAAGATACGAATTAAAGTAGCATTATTTTTAAAGGTTACACATAATTTGTGGTATAATTGGTTGCGTTAAACTTTAATGGAAAATTATTTAAAGGAAAACTATGCCTTTAGACAAAAGCCATATTTAAGAAAAAAACCTATTGCTAATCAGAAATCTGCTCTATCTGTTCAAAGCATACAAAAGTGCCCCGTGAAAATAAAATGTATTATATTTATATTTTTAATAATTGAGTTTTGCCTGAAGTATGACTAAGAAGAAAATAAGATTTTTTGAATACTTCTTGCAATACGGTAGATTGATTTTAAAATTTAATTTACATGCGTCATTTTTGACGCACTGGTTTTCATTCATATAACAACACTAGAATCATTAAAAAAATATATATATACATACACAAACACACGTCGTGTTGTGGTTGCGTTGTTCAGATTATCTGTTTAATTAATTAGTTGGGTTCGTCGGTGGTCGCTGTGTTGGCCAAGGTTTTAATGTTATTGCTTCAATTGTCTCGCATTGACAGCCCACTATGTTCGTATGTACTGATATTATTGCGCTTTGAAATTCATTCAACGGTTTTATCTGTGATGTCAAAGCATGTCACATTTCACTTTAGCTTATTTCAGGATTTTTTATCGTGAGTTTATGTATTCATACTTGTTGACATGTCATAAAGTTTTATAATGACCACCAGTGTAAAAAAATATGTTATTTGTTTATGAAATTGTTTTAAATAAAACTAAAATTCGTCAAGACGGAAAAATTTGTGGTTTGATTCTGCGATGGACTGAAAGTCCAACTAGTTTACGTTAGAACATTTCTGATACTGATATGTAGTTTAAGTAAAATACTCTAAACCAATGAAACACTTAATTAAAAACGTATCGAGTCGTGAAGAATCCAGTCATCACTTATTTCTCTGTTCATTTTTGTCAGCGAATTCATACACAGCACAGAATTTATCTTACAGTAACCTACTTTCGTGAGCTTTTTTTTTTCCGTAAACTACTTTTGAAAAGGTAATAGCACCAATACATAACCAAGCAACGGGACGCAACACTAAGAAATTGGATTCGCATTTCGGAAGGACATTGGTTCGAATCCTGAATCGGTATAACTGGTTTGCCAAAATAATTCTCCGGGAAAATTATGGGATGGTTCCGTACAAGATGCCAAGGCCGACACTTCTCCGACATTCTTGCGTTGTGTTATATGTGTTTGTCCGTGCTAGGGCCTTTCGAAAACGGTCCGAACCTGTGGATGGCCCGTGTCCTTATACTAATGTAAATGACGACGCATTGTCGCACGGAAAAACTTTTGCCCGAATCAACTGATTTCTAAAGTAGTCACCAGAGTTCAGTAAATACAGAGCACCAAATTAAGTGTTTTTCGATTTTTAGGAAGCAATTTAAATGAATACGCAGGTAAGCGAATACCATGAGTGTTCTTCTTGTTGCTACCCATGGACACGGATCGGGACAAATGGTTCAAGTCGACCAATGTATTCGGACCACTATCGACACCATCCATGACGTCAGAGGGTCACATGGACCAATCAGCGATCAGTGTCTGTCGGACTTAATATGACCTCGTTGTTGACAAGACGTAAAGCTTCACAAACAAAAATTGCGTTTTAAGTAAAACTACTCAGTTCAATTGTATGTTTAATCTATAAAACAAAAGAATCAGTATTTCCCATGAATGACGAAACTAAAAAATAAAGTAGGTAGGGCCTACGCAATGTGGGTTAACACTGTAGGTTCCTGCGTGATTCAATTTTAGTTAAGCTCTGAATAGCCATCGCCTGAACTCAACATATCAGCTGTAAGTATGTTTCATTAAAAAAAATACAAGTTTGGATGAGAAAAAAATGATTACAAGCGCTGAATGTAGCATCTCAGCGTGTTCCATCAATGGTTCCATGGAAGCTTCGACCAGCGCAGCAACGCGATCTGGCTTGTCAGTCGCGAATTATCGCTTGTGTAACCAAAGAGTGGCCGTCCAGACAGGGCGGACGATAACAACTTCACCCAACAGCACACGGCAAGATCAAGGAAACGGAAAGAAGGGAAGGAGGAAATGCAATTGGAAGTGCGAGGATACGACTTCTCATTTCTTGTACCACCGCACCAAAGCCTGGAGCCTTCAAAATGCCCCATTTAAATTTTCCAGCAGTATTAAAGGCATGGAGTTAGGAATAAACAGGAGTCGACATGCTACGACGTAGTTGAAGTAACTTTTTAACCTTACCATCGCCATATTGTTCCGACAATAACATTGTGGTAAAGGTGCTTGATAACGTCTGATTATGGTTAGTTTGTATGGATCTTCGTTTGTTAGAATCTTCGTTGTTAAAAACTATAACTTTCTCAGAAAATGCCATTTCAAACAGATAACACAATGCAAGTACTATTTCTATTAAAATTTTGTGCGTCTAACCACTATGGCGCAACAGTTAGTTAAATGGGTAAACGACTTCACACAGTACCATGTAATCATTCATATGTGGTCACCCCTGATTAAATGTTCCTTTTACATCACATCACAAAAAAAAATAATAATTGTTGTGAACGGTACTTATACGGTTGGACTGTAAGTAAAGTGTATATACTGTATCCCGTCGTCACATAACCTGTGTCGTCTTTCTGTACTACTAATGAATAAAAGTATTTTCAAATAAAAAATATAATTTTCAGCTGTGCTACGATGAATTAATTCCACATAGATTTTCACAAAGTGCAACGTTATTCTCCTGAGTCCTTCGCAAACAATTTATTAGTAGTTCATTGTATTAATATTGTATTTTAATTTCCTTCCCTACAGTATGTTTATTTAGGCTAATTTTACATGTATTTCTGAACTCACGGAAATGGATATAAGGTAATTGTCACCATTTGTATAATATTGTTACGAGTGGGTAAAACAGGTTCGTAAGCATAGCCCAACTAATTTTATACAGTTTTATTTGCTACTAATAATTACATTACATGCGCAGTCTTACTGGAAAGCTATTCAGGGAACGGTTTACAAATAACTTTAACTATTGGAGGTACTAAGACAACACAAAGTATAAATGCCTGGGTAAGAATCCGAAACCAGTAGGGTATTACTTCGAACGCTATTTTAGTGATACAGTTATTTTCATGTAAATGTACAAATGTACAAATATCTGTAATTTTACATGTTTATTTAAGTTTCATTTACAAATAAAATTACAGTATACTCAGGAGAACAGAAGCAGGGATCTTTATCGGCAAGAATCGTCCCGGTGCACTCCGATGTTTTAATAGCAGCTCATGCCGTCTCAGACCTTTCATACAACTCTGAAACCACTTTTAGTGCTTAATTTCTCGTCACAGATGTCGAGCCAGTTCACAAATACGCGAGTATGCTGATGTTAGAGTGCATGGTTCGCTGCACTTACACTGCCGACATACAGGCTGTCCCATAACTCAACCTGAAGCCGAGAACATTTGATAGGTCAATTAGCTTTGGGTCTTAATAAAAAAACTGAAATTTAATTTTTTAAGCTAACGACATTCATTCAAAAAAATTTTAATTCCCACCCTGCACCTAATTATTATAAACTGTGGCTATTGTTTTTCTCTACGCAGCCATAAATAACAATAGATACTATTCAAAATAAATTGAAACATGCTAAACGTTTGGTAAAAAAAAAATCTTTGCACATCACTTGTGCGGCAACGATTATTAATCTGGCAAATTTGACTGTTCATGCTGTAAAAAAAATAATTTTGTAACATAGCAAGTATTTGCTTTAATTAGATGTATTTAAAAAAATGATAAGTTTATAAAATGGTTTTATTATAGTATGGCTTGTCATATTTACTTGATTATAGTTTTTGCTTCTGAACATTTTTATTTTTTATTCTTATTTATAGAATGGTTATTAATTATTTTGTACGACAATTTTTTTTTAGTTTACAGTGTCTAACAATTTGGTGCTTTTGAAAAAAAAAAGCCTCTAACTCGAAAACTACGACACTTTTTTAATTAGTTTTTTATTCGGACCATTATTTACTGGCCTGCCAAATTGTTCTCGGCTTGACGTTGAGTTATGGGACACTATGTAGTGAGTTGTTGACTGCACAAACTTTCTATGATGCGTTTATTTTCACTAACGGCTCTTTGAGAGAAACATTTGCTCACATCGCTGGTCTGGATGCAGTTTTAGCTAGAGGAGATAAGTTCAATCATCGAAAGAATGCGGTTAGAATGACAAACGAATAGAAATGCATTCTTAAATGTAACTCAGGTAGACCTCCTAAATGTGTACGAGTGCTAACAAATCCAGCCATTGGGAAGATACAATTTTTTACTGATGTAATCATCAGAAACAAATAATTTACTACTACTTTTTTCTTGCTAACATAAGCGGCTACTCAGTTAAATAAAAATTTACATTCACG
The DNA here is from genome assembly GCF_032445375.1 of Bacillus rossius redtenbacheri. NCBI lineage: Eukaryota > Metazoa > Arthropoda > Insecta > Phasmatodea > Bacillidae > Bacillus > Bacillus rossius. The sequence continues at coordinate 153,137,076 of NC_086330.1, forward strand.
CTTATATGAGCCATATTTTCAAATAAATTGCTAAGTTACTGTAAATTTATTGAAAATATTAATAGTAAAAGTTTTCGGGTTAAACATTTTCGCAACATAAATCGCGTAAAAAGATTTTTTAATTACGATAAGTTTTTTTAAAGTTTATCCAATAATTGCGTCATTCATTATTGCGTAACAAAAATATGTGTATTCACAGTACCTAATTATCTGGGGTAAGGTAAAGTTTTTAAAACTTTTGAAAAAATGTCTGTGACTATAAATCTACGAAAATTTTATGTTTGTTTTTTAAATCAGAACCGTAATTAGTTGGCCAAATCAACGGTTTTCGGCTTGATGTAAGTTTATGACATATTCTGTAGTTTCTTCTACACATTATTTTTAATATACTCATAATATTCATATTTCCAATTATATACACATAGTATTCTCTACCACGCGTATTTGAAAATTTTTGATTCGATGGTTCTGAAAATTTTAAAGGCCAATTTGTATTTAAATCTTAGTATGACTAAGATAATGATAGTGTGGTAAAAAAAATTTAATTAAAATTTTGTCATAAAATATTTTTTAAGTCATTATAAAGCAATAAATATTTGGCTAAACAAAAAAGCCTAGAATTCTATAATGTCCCATATTTTGGGGAAAAAAATTCACTCATGATTAATATACTACAGATAAAGAGTTTGACGCCAAAGGCTATATACAAATGTTTTATTCAAAATTTTATAATACACTATTTCATAATATCAATTCATCATATAATTATAATATAAATTAGCCATACATTTTCTAAAAAATATTGCATAATAGGTACTTATTAAAGTGATTACATTTTTTATAAGCTATAAATAAAGTTATTTTATTGCGTCAATTTTAATTGCGAGAAAAAATACAAAATTATAATATAAAATAATTATTGAGGAGACGACCCCATTAAACTTGCGTTTATATCTATGTTCAGCTGTAAGTCACAAATAGTAAGTGCTTCCGGTAGCGTTTGTAACAAAAATTACAACTATCGTTATTATAATGTTTTAATTCAACACAATGTAAAGGTAACATAGTTACCGCCAATCAAAACAGAGGTAGGTTGTATTTTATTTTGGTGTTCTATAATTATTTATATTTTTTTTAACTGATGTGCATTCGTGCATATGACGTTGGAAAATAATGTAAAGAATTAGTTAATATAACAATAGGAACCGATTATTATGATAAACAATATAAATGTGTGAAAATATTGAAAGAATCAAAACCATGGCTAAGAAATAGGCTCAAAATTGGGTGTGAATACTGAAGTATATGTGTTTATTACGAGATCATATTTGCAGTAATTATCATGTTATTGTAACAAGTGTTTGTATTTTTATCGATAGATTTCATGTTCAAAACATAAATATATCTGAAGTTTTACAGAAAATAGTTATACACACTGCCGCTAAATTTTAACTTACAAATTTAATTCGTTTTCCAGGTTTCAAAAAATTTCAGTTCTGTTCAACAACTATTATGCTCATTACATGGCATTTTAACTTCTATGTGAACGATTTCATTCAGAAACACCAGTCTCATTTAACTTCAATGTGAATCGACCATTAAAGAGACGCCCAATTACATGCATGGCTTCCAAGTATTTGCCTCACTTCTGACGTCAGTTTTGAGGAGGTTCGTTATTTTGTAATTTCTACTAAGATGTCATTGGAGCATTTTATTTGAGTTATCACTCGCGTCGTTTGTCAGAATTTCGCCATATAGGGGAAAATATTTGAACTCCCCGAATCAACTTACGTTTTCACTGATAGCGATTAGACAAACATTTTTGTTTTGTAATATCTTAGAAAGAAATAATTCTTCATAGGTAGGACACCTGATTGTGTTCTTTTAGAATTATATATGTAGGTGCAGTTATTTTACTCACTAATTATAGACTAGCTGTACCGGGCCACGTGTTGTTGTGGTTCAGTCTGTTAAATGGAAAAGAAAAAAAAGAAAAATCACACATTTTTTTTAAAAATTAGTTTGAAGTAGTTATACATATACACTATTTCTATCTTACCTGTATCTCTCTATATATGTCCGTCTATAAATCTCACTAAATTTCACTCTACATATAAAAAGCTCTATCTCTCTCTATCTATCCATATCCCTCCCTATCACTCTACCTTTCTCTATATCTATATGTGTAGCTATATGTTTCTATCTATATTAATTCAATTTCCATATCTATATATTTATATCAATACAGATCCTTCGCTTTATCTCTATATCTCTCTATATATGTGTTAATATCTCCCTCTATTTATCTCTCTATACCTCTCTCTATACATCTATTCTCTATGTCTATATCCTCCTATCTATATCTCTATCTTAAAAAAAGCAGATGACGAACACACAAACAATCATTTATATATTTTATTATCTATATTTTTATTCATCATTTTACCTGTCACAGGTGTGACATAGGTGCCCTATATAAAAACACGCGCATATCTCACTATAGGACAAAAATTCGTTTTGCCCCAGACATTAGCAATTGTGTAAAAGTATAGTCTCTTTCATGTAACTTCACTCAAATTTTACAGTTCTTTAGCCAAAACTTATCAATGTTCTTTATATCCTCCTGCCACTGTTATTCCGTCAACAGTGTTTGAAAACAACTTTATGATATTTTCATTTTTATTAAACAAACATATTATGCCTTGAAAGTGATATTTTGGAAATGGGTATTATTTATACTACTATTAAGAACTGTTAAATTTGAGTCAAGTTAAATGAGACAGACTATGCTTACGTACCTTTAGGGCAAGTATCATCCTTTGATTGTAGTGTGTGTTTAAATTGACGTTTACTCTCTCTTTACAATGTATTATACCTACTATAAGCACTTTCTTTTTTTCAGTATGCTCTGATATAACTAAGAATCACAAATGTTTTGGACACAACTTTATAATGCAATGATTTTTTGAATGTAATTTTCAAAGAAAAATTTAGAATGAAAATTAAATACATTTTCATGTTATATTTCATAAAGAGCAAAAGATTATAAAAATAAATTATTTATTCTAAGTAAATGTAACAAAAAAACTCCATGTTGGTTTCAACCGTTTATGCCATAATTTTTTTAATACCTTTTAATATTAAACTTTTGGCTCTTTTTGACCAAAGGAAATAATTAAATAAAATTTCTTGTTATTACTAGTGACTGACTATTACAAAAAAAATTTTCCGTATGATAATAAAGTTTAGAATTGATGAATTTTCATTTAGAAAGTATAAAATTGTACTAATACTATCAAAACACCATTTTAATGTCCTAGAAAATCAACAAAATTAAATTTAAAGATATGTCAAAATTTGTTACAGTTATAAATAGTATACATAAAAAGAATTTAATGTTTTAATCCGGCAACCGTGGGTGCCATTTCTTCTGTACTGCAATCAGCCAAGGTCAAGGCAGTCACCTAAAGACATTGTCCTGCTATCTGGCGTTCAAGGAGCCAACTACTATATTTTTGGCTTAAAACTACGGTAGCTTAATCACATTACATGCTGCTAGTTATCACCGTGCGATAAGTGCTGAAGGTTTTTCTGAATCTACTGCTGCTAGCGACCTGCGAATATATTTTTTTAATGTCACGTTAGTTTTCCTGAGCAATGACTTTACATAATAAAATCTATTCTTTTCGAAGCAAATACGTATCGTGGTTACAATACTTAATTTGTCACACTTTATTATAAAAGAAAAGTCGTTTTGAACCTATCAATTTAAATTTGAAATAAGGGTAGCACAATACAAATCATACAACTAAGAAATTCCCCTACGTCTTAAAGTCAATGTATATTAAATTATTAGCTATATTTTATCTGAAGCCATCTCGGCAAAACATATCTGGTGAGCAGTTTATCCTCTTCCGAAGTGAAAAAAAAAACAGGAGCAAGGAGTTGTGATTACAAAATTGGTAACGAATATTCATTAACTATTGTTAATTTTTTTAAATAAACTTTTTTTAATATATTTTTATTTCTTATTATTGTGTGTAAACGTGGGTTATTCAATCCATGAAAAAAATTGAAAACTGAAAACTTTTCCCCCTTCTCCTTTCTGGTTTAAGCTTTGTACGCCCTTGTATGTCGGTCGGAGCCAGTAGACTGTTTGCAGCGTAAACACAGCAAGTGTTTTGTTTGGTCCCGCTGAAAGACTTTGACAATAATTGAATTCACGTACACCTACTCGACCAAATTACAGTTATTTATTATTCGATTAAAATAAATCACTGAATAACACTGGAAATAATACAAAATGTTCAAGTGTAAGTTGCAAAAAAAAAATATATATATATATATATAGTCGGGTTAAAATTTTTAAACTCATCTAAGCATGCAATTTCATACTCACTAAAACTGAAAAAAATTACTCCTAAAAATGATTATGCAAAAAATTTTAGTATACAAAAAAATCACAGTATTCTGTGTGGTCCCTTACGCAAACTAAAAAAAATAAAATAAAAGAATAAATAAATAATCAAAACATTTAGTACAAAATCACAAATGATTTTATTATTTAAGCATACAAAGTTCAAACAGTGAGGGCATTTAGTATTTTTATGGAAGAATAGTGCGTGTGTCAATCAGTGTAAAGTTTCAATTTTATTTGTATCTATTTAATAATTGTTATTATGTAAGTTTTTGAAAATCATACAGAAAAGTAAATATATTATTAAAATAAAAAAGTTATCAGTGCCACGAAAAAAATTAACAGAAGACATTTGATAGTTTATAAAAAAATATTCAATAAGGAATAGAAAAAAATAACTAATGAATTACATAGTAAAGTTAGTGTGTAACTCAAGTACCTACTTAAAACTTTTTTTGTATATATTGCTAGACTCGCTAATAACATCACGTAACTTATATCAACCAAACGAAATCCAATTATAGATTTTAAAATGATATCTAAATATGTGGCAGTGTCTAAAACCATATCTCCGGTATGTGTATTTATTTCTTTATTATGGTGGTGACATTAGCTTGTTAGATCACAGCCAACTAGAAGAAAATAACTTATTTTATGTAATAATTATTTATAGTATAAAAATTTGCAAATAAAAGAACTCATTTTGAAATGCCGAGGGTTTGCATTCATAATTTATTTCAATGATTGAACATTATAATAAACGCCTTTTGATTATGTGACTGCCCGTCCAGCTTTGCAAAAGAAGTTGCCTATGTGCAAGGCGCTGTGTTTTCTGTGGAGCGTTGTTTTCAAGAAAAATACCAGGAGTAAAAATTAAAAAAAAAAAAAAAAAATCTTCCAAGATTAAATATAAAATATGTAAATATCAAAAAATAATTTCATTTATAACGTCTTTATAAAATTATAAAGCTTATTATTTTTTTGTAATGAAGTAGTTATTTCCTTATTGTTAGGGACGTGAAACATTATTTCCAATTAGTTTATTTCAAATTTAAATCATATTTTATAAGAAGTTTCATAATTATTTCATAAAATTTTATAAGTATAAATATTAGTGTCTGTATAATCAGACATATATGAATGTGCCTTTAATATGTATGGCTATAAGGTATGTCTGTGAAAGCAAATAAATTTGTGTTGGACAGAACGGTGACATATTCTTAAGTTCAGTTTAAGGAATTCTTCCCATTAAATTGGGTTAACTTATCACATCACAGTATTCAAAGCGGCTGATTCATTATTGATTTCATATAGTTTTTTTCCCTAAATGTTTTCACAAAGCTCGAACTAGTAGATAACTTAATGCTTTATGAATAAAATGTGTTTTGTACTACTAAATTTGCGACTTCGAGGAACGATATCATAAGTTCTATATGTAACTTAGGGTAGGCAAAAAAAATCTTATTAATCGTACCTACTTGGTAAACATAAACACCGAGAAGGAAATAAAATTAACACTGTTTATTTCCCAATAGTATAACGTTTTTATTTAGCCTGTTCATACTTATCCTGAATTACCGATTTATAAATTCTCCTGTGTATGATTCTGTGGGCCGAAAAATGTTTCTATATTTTATTTGAGTTCCTACGTTTCTCTTCAACATAAACGATGGACTAAATAAAATGAAAATGTAAGGATTTACCTGGATAAACGTTTCACGCCTGAATTTATGTAAGACAAAATGATTAAATTTGTTATTAGTTTGAACGTTCCTATTTTAGGAAACCGAGAAACATATTATATTTCAATTAAAAAGTACACTTTTTTGTAGGCCATAATTGTTTGCACTATCTGAGCCATTAAATGATTCTTAAAAAAAAATTATTATTTCACACTTTACAAACACTCTTTTAAAACCACTTATAATTGCACTTTATTCAACATTTGACGAATGATGGTACGTTTTAAATACTTTCGTTAAATATTTTTGTAGCAGTAGAAATAAAAAAATAATTTTCACTGAGCTAAAATATTGTCGCGGTTCGAAATTTTGCAGCGTTGTTGAAATCAAATTTAGGGACTTTACTGACGGGACTCTGGGCTGGCTGCTCTGTTCACTCGTCAGCGCAAGTGGCGTGACCATGTAATTGGGGCACGGGGCCGGCGCGGCGCGCTGCGGGCTTGCAGATTTTTGTTTGTTGTTCGGCCGCGCCTGGCGCAGCCAAGGGCCGCAGTTACTGGGGCGCGCTGTCGTAACAAGCCGCGCGGTGTGGCCTGCACGTCGGGGTAGAGGGGGGTAGCCTTCCCAGATGTTCTAGTTAGTTGTTTAGTAAATTTGGCTTCAATAACGAGCGGCTGTTATGCTAGGCGCGGCAGGGCGCGCAAATTTAAGCGCAAGTGAGTGGTAGCTCGGGGCTCACTCAGACGGAGGCTATGGTCGTCGTCTGAGGCAACGAGTTGCTAGGTCGAAAAGTAGTTTGAGTTAAGCTCGGCATGTAATCGTTTCAGGCTCACTCAGGCGGAGGCTATGCGTCTCCCCTGTGGCCACGAGTTGTTTAGTTAGTTTGTTCGTAATGTAGGAATTCAGGCTCACTCTGGCGGAAGCTATGGCTGACGCCAGAGGCAACGAGTAGTTTAGTTCGTAATGTAGTTTAAGTTTAGATCGTCATGTAATCGTCTTCAAGCACTCGGGTGGAGGCTATGGCCCTCGTCAGGGGTCACTAGTGAGAGTTTTTAAGAATGAAATGTTCGTTCGAGGTTTCAAGGGCAGGAGAGGCCCCTACGTTAGTTTTTAAAGTAATCAATAAAGAGGTGCTTATTGGAAAATGTGAGTATTGCTTGATCTTTGTCTTGATTTTAATTATACGTTAAGATGTACTCGTAAGGATTAGGGAAGTGTTTAGTGAAGTTCTCTCTTTCTCTCTTGTAAGGTCGTTCAGTAGTTAAGGAAGTAATGAAGAGATTATTGTTGTGGTAAATTTTAATCCCGCTGTGTAAATGTTCGTCAAGACTGATTTTACTTTGTTTGACTTTAAGAATAAAATCATTTTAATTTAGTATGATGTTATTTTGCAAAATCTCCTTAGTTCAGCTCTCACCAGACATCCTGTACGGGATGACGAACCTATGATCCTAGGTACAGTAAAGTATTTTATGAAGTTAAGAGTAGTTGAAGCCAGCAAGCGAGTTGTTTCTATGTAAAGAGCTACGATTTTTTTTCCCCCGTAACATTTGTTATTTACGATTTACTTTTACGATTTATTCTTACTTACGAGCTATCTTCCTTGCATTTTTTTTCCCTTAACATATGGTGGTGGCACCGGCTAGGTGCGACGTAACAATATATCAACGTAATTAACAAGTACGTCAAACCAAAATATGCTAAGGTTAATAAAATTGGATTACTAAGCCAACCTACAACACACGTTCTAGATCTGCCCTCGCATTGAAATATTCTCTAACCAGGATTGTAGTTTTTTAAAATAGGTGGGACGCTAAGGATGAAAATCGTTGCCAGCGAGATGCCATTGGAAAAGTTTCCCATTACGAATATAGATTTCCATAACTTTTAGATAGGTTTAAGGTATATCTTATTTTAAATAATATTAAAAAGTTGCTACCTACGTCTGCATGTGTGTTCGCTTTCTTCTCTAAACTTCACAATGGATTTTGATGCGTTTTTCAACATCTTTTAGAGAAAATCTTTTGAAAGTTCTATGTGTATTCATATTAAGTTTATAGAAAGTAGATAAATCTTTTTTTCAATCAAAGCGTAAAAAGACGCTTTTAGGGCACTTATGACTTACGCTTACTTATACATGAATGTGTTGAACTCGGGAGAGGAAACAAGGGAGTTAATTAGAGCGACACACGGAAACTGTGTTGTGAGAGTAGCAAATTTTACTAACATGAAGAAAGAACGCAATGTCTGTTAATAGGATTATTCTTTCTTGGACTTGTCACACTTGAATACGTCTTCTGGCTGTCAACGCAAAAATAGGACATATGTCAATGTTAGTATTAAACATAAAATGACAGCATATTTAACTGTTACAAAGAATAGAAATGTCTAAAGTTCTTTAGCTCGCTTTCCTTTAAGCACTAATAGCGAGTCACAAGTGTATATATATATATATATATATATTTATATATATAACAAAAATTACAAATAAATATTAAGTCTTGCTATTCCCATAATGTTATTATGTTTTAACGGTCTTAAAAGAAAAATTACAAAAAAACATTAAGTCTTGGTTCTCCCAAGCATTATATATATATATATATATAAAATATTATTGTGTTTTAAAAGTATTAAGTTCAAAGCCACCTCGTGGCTCACTATAAAATGTACGTGTAAATGAGCCGTGGTTTTATCGGCTCCAATACGGCCGGACACTCGCCTCAACACTCGCTGGGTCGTCCAGTCCTGGAGGTCGCTCGCCGAGTCGCCACTGCAGGTTGCGCTCCGGCCATCCAGCGCCCCGATTCCCTATCGACGCCGTGGATGGACTTCGTTGGTGCGCTGTTGTCCCCGAACCGGAAGTTCCCATGACGACTGGGAAGGACAGGCCACTAATCCCCTGAGCTGGACTGTCGCGCTGTCCTCACCTGGCATAATAACTCTAGTGTCTCGTAACTTCAAAGTTACCACTCCTATGTGATGTGCGTGTCAATACTGGTGTCTAATTCGGGAGTTGTCCCTCACAGTCCTTGGTTTTCCTGCCTCTGTCTGACCACACCGTCATCTACATGCACTTGCCCGTATCGTTGCCCACTGTTATTGTAGACTCTGTCTCGGACACGCGAAAACTAAGTGCCCTCCCTAACAATTTTTCCAACGAGTCTCTCGGTTGCCACACAGGTGACCCTCTACTCGTTGTTGAATACCGGCACTTCGTCACCGACGATCTAGTTGCGCTCCGGCGTTGCTCCTCCCGAATTGTGCTAAGTCCGACTGACGACGAACAATGACTAAGTCCAACTTACTTACCCTTCGTGGAAGCTAAGTTTGTTCGGGCAGAGTGAGGGTCTTGTAGGTGATCCAGGCAGGGCGGCAGCAGGTCTACTTGCGGCGGTGCAGCGCTTCCGCTGTTCGCTGCTGTAGTCGGCTATTATATAATTTTTTCCCCTAGCCCAAGTTAATTCTAAGTGTGTAGGGGAGGGTCCAGGTTAGGGGAGGACCTAAGTGTGTCTCAGGCCGAAGCCTATACACTCTACCACGCGGGTTTTAAACCATGCAGGACAAGGGCGCGTGCATCGTGTGCTTATTGGGGTTTACTGGCCAGCCATGGCTGCGATTGGCGCCATGACTGACGCCCCATTGGTCGCCTAGCTTAAAAGCTAGCTAATTTGACCCAGGTAAAACCTGCATAGACACAGGGAAAACCCTGGGCCGGTTCATGCGGGGATCAAATAACATGCATTAAGCAAGCAGGTAACTACTGGACAAGAGGGAAGAAGGGTCCAGGTAAGAAGAGTTGGAGGGGCTGAAATATCAACCATGCTGGAGTTGGGTGCTTGGGCCTTGCGGCCCGCATTTGAAGTTTGGGAGCTCCTGGGTTATTATTAACCAGGGGCGCATGCGCCCCCAGGGGCGGGCGAATTCACTCGTCAGCCCAGCCCAGCTGCCCAGGCAGCCACAGTTAAAACAGAAGTGGGCAGACGAGCCAGTAAGCCGGCTCGAACTGCTGGCTCTCGGAGCGAAAGGCAGCTGACATTGCGCTATCTTCATCTTCCTTCTTCCAGTCAACCGCCAACGACCTTTCAAGCCAGGGGGGGGGGGGGGGGGGGTAAGTCGTTCAGGCGAATGAAGTATCTTGCGAGTCGGACCCTCTTGCCCCCCAAATTCCCGGGTCGGTTGAAGGTCGCGCCGCCCAGGCTACCACTGGCTCCAACAGGGCCCCAACTTGAAGGCGCCGCCATCTCTTCCTTCAGAATTCCGATGCTGTTCAGTTCCGATGCGCGCGCGTCAGTCCACAGCTCCGCAAGTTCCAGCCCGCAGTTCGTCTACACTTCGCTACTAAGGCACATCGAGCTCCCCTGCGGTGCCTTCGCCGACGAAGCTGCTTTCTGCCGCGCGCCGAGCTACATTCAGTCTGCTTTTCTCCCCGACAGCCGTGATAACGACTCCACAGGCCGGCCATTGGTCCGCGGACTGCTATTGGTTATTCACAGCCACCCCAGCGAGATTGCAACTCTCGTGCTGGGCTCCCGTATCCGCCACCCGCGGGACGCGTTCGGTAGCAGTTGGCGCTGCTAGGCCGCCTCCCATACGCACACAAATCCCGCACGCACTGCCAGCCTTTGGTTACCCAATAGGGCGCAGGGAACTCCCAGCCAACAGCCCGCGAGAGAGATGCGCGCGCCCCGAGAGACGACCACCGACGGCTATTATATGCCGAGGCCGGGGGTTGATATACTCCTCAGGTCGCCTTCCCCTATGTTCTCCGTCCATCCAGCACCTCGTGGTCACTCCTACTTCGCTCTGGACGACCCGATGGGAGGGAGCATGTCACGGACGCCGAAGTAAGGCGTGTAATGCGGGATCTTCCGGCGCAGAGAGCCCTGGGGGCGGACCGAGTTTCCAACCTGACGCTAAAGAAACTGCCGTCCTGCGCGTTTAGTTCTTGGTTCGGGTTTTGAACGCGGTACTGCGCACTGGGGTATTCCCGCGCGCCTGGAAGGAGGCCCACGTCATTACACTGCTTAAACCAGGCAAGAACCCAATATCCCCACAGCGCCGGACGTGCGAGTCCAGCTCTTCGCCGACGACACGGCGCTGTGGGCCACCGGCCCGGACACAGACCAGGTCCACCGCACCTGCAGGACTGCCTAGGGCTCCACTCGTCGCAGGCCGGAACCGCCACTACCTCTGGCACGCCCATTCCCCTAGCCCCCACGGCTAAATACCTGGGCCTAAACCTAGATTCCCGCCTGACCTGGCAGCACCATGCAGTCAGCAGAGTGGCGGAGTGCAAGAAAAGAGTGGGAGCACTCTACCCACTGCTGATCGCCGAGTGTTGCCAGACAGGCTTAAAGTACGTATTTACAAAGCAGTTGTCCTGTCCGCAATGCTTTATGCCGCCGAGGTGTGGGGTTATGCAGCCAGCCGCACCATCCAACGACTCCAGGTCGCAAAAAAAAAACCAAGCCCTACGACTCATCACTAGCATGGATCGTTTCACTCTTCCGCACTCTTCACAGACTCACAAACGTGTATCTCATCACATTGCTGATCCTCACCAGAAACACCTGGCACTGACAGGGCGCACAGAAATGCTCCAGTTAGCGGACTGGGGAGCCACGACCCGGAGGAGGCCACGTCTCGCAGCACCCTGAGCGCTCCACGGCTGGTTGCCTGCAGCTGCCGGCCTGGGGACCCCGCGCGGGAGTCGAGCCACGCAGCGCAGACACCGCACTCCGCCTGAAAGAGAGGGAAGGGGAGACGCAACACCACAGACCCACAGCTCGCTCCAGGCCACTCCACTCCGGGGTTCTCCACGCTGCGGCCACAGGAGGCCGACAAAGGCAAACCTAAGAGGCCGCAGTCGATAAAGGCGCCTCCAAATGCGTGCTGGGCAGGCAGGTGCGGCTGTACTGGCACCCGCAGTGCGACAGCATCGAGTTCTCTCGGGGGCTCACAGCCGGTAGTTCCAGGCGAGACAGGAACAGCTGGGGTCACGACTCTGGCATTGGCCGCAACGAGTGCGGGGTGAGGCGGGACAGTGGTGCCAGCTCTCTCTCGTATCGGGAGACCCAACCGCTTGGCTGTGCCAACACATGGCTAGCAGTATCCTAGAGTGAGCGGAGGTCTCGAGTGACGGTCTCTTGCGGGGAGAGCTCCCAGGGGCCGTATTCCTGCGCAGTGTGTCATCTCACTCATCTACACACGTAATCACCTACATCATGGATGGCAGATGGCTCTAGGAAAATTAGTGATTTCTATCTTTACTCATCTCATTGCCCTCAGCAGCACGTGGGTTCGAGTCCCCCCCCCCCCCCCCCCCCCCCGCGATCCCGACAAAGAAACAAATTTTAACACCTTATAAGTAACCCAGTATCATCCTTTTCACAGACATCCACACATAAACTTAATTTAAAACAAGAGGTAGAGGGTGGCATTCCTCGGTCTGGAACTCTTCGCAGGCCCTTGGTTCGATGCTCGGCGCTGGCATAAGGACCACGAGGCCCGCAAGAGCTATGATTACTATGATGACAATACATTTTGCGACACACTGTGTCGCAGTGTTGTCTGACCAAGCGAACAGTCTGAGCATATGTTATCAGTCACGTGACCGCTCCTCAGTCACGTGGTTACTCCCTGCACTGCGCGGCTCTGGCTGAGGCGCGAGCGCACTTGGTGCCTGTTGGGTGTTACACCCGCTACACAGAGGTGTAGCGCGGTTGGCAGTCACTACAGGTGCAAGTGTCACTACATGTGTGACCACTTCGTTGGGGTAAGCTTAGCTACCACAACAAATGATACATTAAATTAATGTTATAAATAATTGCATTTATTAAAAAAAGGCCTACAAAATTCCGAGATAGCATAGGTTTTTCTTCTAAGGATGACTAACTGGAACCATTTTTATATTTCATAATTGCGTAAGACTAATCCTTATCCAATTAAATATGTTCGTTAAGTATGGCATTTAATTTAGATCAAAATAGAACTCTACACCATATCATATGACACTTATAAGTACTTCCTTATACAAGCTAATTGTCACCACATTAGTAGATCACATCCGAACAAATCCAGGGCGGATCGCTAGTATGTTATACATTGATTAATTTTCTGCAGATTGGTAGGTACTGTTTAAGCAACAATTATTTGTACCAATCAGCTGGTAGAGGGTAGCATATATCCTGCCTAGCTGTCAAATGTTAAGTACGTTATTATGTGGTAAAGAAAAAATGTTTAATTTGGTTATATTTGTATAAAAATGTTGATAAAATTATTTGTATGTATGTATGTTTGTATGTAGAAGCATAATTATTTGTAAAATCTTTCTGGTTTGCAAAACATTTTCCGAAAAATTAAAGGAAAATTTCCTCTAGATACCCTTTGTCATTGTATTATGTTCCCTTTTACACTCCCTGAAGGACTAGGAACCAATCGCAAACTTGCAAACATCCAGCGGCACAGTCATGAGGAACCAGGGCAGAGCAGCCAATCAGCATACAGCATTGCCCTGTATACAAGCTACACTGTTAAAAATGGTTACTTTAAATTTACAGGGAAATGTGGTAAACAAATAATCCAAGAATCTTCGTAAATTTACTGGTACTTATTTTTAATTTTTGTTCATAAATACACACCAAAAAAAAAAAGGTGTATTAGTGAAACATACTGTTAATACTCCTGAGTAACTATACTTATTTCTTATACACGTAAGTTTACCCTAAAAAAATCGGGTGAAATACATCTTAGTTTCTACAAAAGATCCAGTTATCCAAAATTGCGAAGAACTCTTCGTTCATTTGAGGTGAATTATTCGTTGGGAAGTCCATACATTTACTGTAATTTCTAACAGTGTATGTGAATTATACCCTGAAGGGGTTCTGAAAAAATGGCGACAATTTCAGGTCTATGCTGATGACATAAAAATACCAATACTTAACAATAACCCGATTCTCAAATATATTTCGAAACACAGACACCGCTCGGATGTCTTGAGCATTTATTATGTCACGCGTGTTCTTCTAAAGTTCCACACGCCGTTATTTCACGAGCTGAAGTCGCTTCTTCGCGACATTGTGAGAAAGAAACATACGTCAGTTAATACTTGTGTGTCATGTGCAGGCTCTCAGAGAGGAATATATGCTCTAACCCCCCAAAACCAGATTATTCAGCATCCAGATGTTTCAATTCCACTTTCAGACATTTCACACTTTCACTTACGTTTCAAGCCTGCAAATAGGAATTCATGAATACCTTTATCCTTCCCTGAGAGACATCAATCGTCACTTTATTTTTCGTCGTGTACTATCCCTCCGACTCATTTCTTTGTCATTCACGTACGATCTTTATTTCTTCCCACACGTCTATATTTTATGCTTACAACTAACCGACACCAGGTAAAAAATAAATTCATGTAAAAAAATATTGTTTACAGATGAATTAACTACATCCCTCTGTCCGACCATCCTAACTAAAATTATAAACACGCGTAAAAGGTAACAATTCATTCCAACACAATAATTTAAGTCGTCTTAAATTCTATGTTTTAACGAAACTGTGTTTTTGTGGGGTTCCAAAATAAAGGTTAATTCACACCTCAACCACATTTTGGTGCAGAAAAATTACATATCTACTGCTTGCGTACAAAATGTTTTTATAACTTTAATCCATAGTTTTTTATGGAAAGTTTTGAATACTTAGTAAGTAAATAAGAACTGCTTGGAACATATTTCTTGTCTTTTACGAAAAACATTAGACATCCATTTAACACGTTTAGATTGCTGTTTCAAAATAAAATTTAGACTTTTACCAAAGGAAATTTTACTAACGTGAGTGTGCCCTAGGTATTGTTCAGAAATGTTTAACTACGCGACAGCAGTAAGCAGCCTATCTTGGGAACTCCCGACTTCGCAGAAATCCAGAAAATGTTTATTTCTACCAGTGCATATACACATACACACACCTACATACACATGGCTGACGGAGTAAACAAGTCGTGTATTGAGTGCTCTCTCCTTCCCAGGATAACGACCATGTTGAATTTCTTACACAACAAGCTTCTTCTCCCCTTTCTATCTTCTTCTTTTTTATTTTCACCTCCAAGATTCTACTCCGAATATTTTTTTCCGACGCAAGTGGAAAAATATCTACTGGTAACGACTTTGTTCGCAAAAAAAAGTGAAGTAATCCGATATTCGTCTCGTAAACGCATCCATGACAAACTTGCTGCGTAAATTTTTCGATTCAAATTTTGTTAAGCTTAAAATAATGAAATCCAAGATGGCTTCTACCCTCGGCCACGGCCTTGGTTTTTTTTTTATTTCTTCAATAATAAAAATAATAGTTTAGTGTTTAAAAATCTCACCACGTGATATAAATAACTTGTTATATTAAGCTTCAGTTAAGTTTTTATTACATTTAACTTTAATAAAAGTTATTAGTTCTCTATTATTCAGCTCAAGATTATGTATAAAATATTAGGCAATCAACACCAGTATTGAAAAAAAAAAAAAAACAGTTAAATACTACTGCATGCTATGGTACGTTTTCTTTTTAATATTTTATGTACATAGTGATTTACGAAATAAAAAAAAAATTCTACGTGTCTTCTTTTTTGCTCCGAGCAAGGACTTAGTTTGGTTTCACGATAAAAAAAAATGATTGTGGAATACGTAATAAAATATTGAAGTACGTATTATGACGAAGTTAATGTACATCGTTTACGTGTTGCGTTTAACGTTTTGCCACGTAGACTTAGGTGCGGGGAAATTGAGAAACTTAATTTCACAACATGTGCATTGAGCCTTTTACCCAAAACGAAGTTAGGAGAAAGCAAGGTAAACGGTTTCTGATAACAAGTGTCACTCAATAGAAGGAAAACTATGATGAATTATATGTTTAAGGACTGGAGGCAAAGAAAATATTGTTCATAGAATGATTTTTTATTGCTTGACGTAACGGCAACATTGAGGTGATTTCACTATAATTTGTTTTTATTAGAACAGAAATAATCATTTTAAATAACCGATATTTGTACATTTGAACTTTTATAAGAAAACAACTGCATCACTTCAAAATAGTGTTCGCAGTAATACTGGGTTCGGATTTTAACCCGACCATTTATGCTTTGTGTTATCCCAGTACCTCCAGCAGTTAAAGTTATTTGTAAACTATATTAGGGGAAAGGCACCTAAGAGTGCGCACCTAACAAACAATAGCCATATATGACTACATTTTAAATTTAAAATAAATGTTTCAGTCAAATTTGGTTTTATTAATCTATTATGCCTCCATCTTTATATGCTCAATCATGTAGAAATATCCAAATTGTTATAAAACACACAAAAACAAATACATGCAAATGCGCACTCCTAGGTGAGCTAGCTCCTAAGAGTGCGCACTGTTTACCCTAAGAGTGCGCACCTAACACAGATCACAAGTAAATGTTACAGATCCTTCAAATGACGAATATTGCTCATACCACCACTGTAGACATTTAATACACTGTATCCAGTCATCTGAGATTTGTTCAGTATATCCCTCATCACATCCTGGACAGAATACATTACTTTCCACTGTCTTTGAAGTTTCACGCATCTTCAATGGACCTGATGATTTTCCCCTCCTATTTAGCTTCTGTGAATCATGTGACCTTTTCTTTCCACTCTTAAGAAAAAGAGCATTTTTAAATGACGTGCTTGTCATTATTTCCGATCGCCTGGCTTTCCTTTGTCACTTGACAGGTATTATGCTGGCTGGATAGATTCCTTTTTCTTCACTCTGATCTACAATAGGGCTATTATTTACAATGCAGGTGGAAGAGTAAATTTTCTCAACATTTTTCTCAATTTGTACACAAGCTAGAATTCGACAACCCAGATTAATTTCACTAGTCGACAGATCAACATTACTGTCACTCGGTATATCATTCTAATCAGGATCAGAAAACTCCGATTTAGCTACATGAATCATATCACTAGTCGATGGTATTTGGTCCTGCATTGTTCCATTTCAACTTGAGGATAATTTTCAGTTTTTCAAAGCTAGATGGTCTCTTGGGATTTTTCACAGTTTGTGCAGAAGTATTTGGAGCACCAGGAACCACCACGTTGCCAGTGTTCATTGGCTCCTCTAGACATGGTCTGTCAGATGGCCTGAGATGGGATAAAATCCTGGTCGCTGAACACATCAGGGTTATACGTATAAATTTCTGTTGCGCGAAATAAATTCTTTGCTTTCTCCATGGTGACAACCTTCTCATATGAATTGCGGAACAAAAAACTGGCTGAATTGGAAATTGCACGGCCTGGGTGGTTGTGCATCCAAAGTGCGTGCGCACTCTTGTAGACAAACTTTGTGCGCACTCTTAGGAAATGAACACGAGATATGTGAAAGACTCGACAGATAGCAGCACATTCTGCAAAAGCTAAACTGACTTTATCGAAACGAATGCTAAGAACCATGGTTGTTACGTAGTATACAAATAATGTATGCATCTCTGTTTGCCTACTTGCTAGAGCTTAAGTTACGCGATTAGAATATTACATGAAAACAACAAAAAAAAGAACTCTTAACTTTCAAATAAACAAATATTCTTGCGCAGATGCAAGTTTCACGCCACTCGTTTGTCACACAGTAACGAACCAACTGTGGCTATAAAGTTTTTTTTTTCAATGTTGCCAAATGTAAGAAAATGGCACTGCGTACTCTTAGGGGATGCACACTCTTAGGTGCCTTTCCCTATAGGAGAGCCCAATAGGGGATGCAAGGCATCCTCCCTTATTTTCATCTGCCGCGCTCGAGTAAATCACAAATCCTAAAATCCAGTATTTACTGCGCACATTAATTAAGCCTGTGCGGAGCTTCTCCTAAATGAATCAATCAAAGGTCTTTTTAATATTCGTTTGGACTTCGCCAAGAAATTCGCTATTCGTTTTATTTGAAGCTTTGGTTATGATGCAAAGCTTCGCGTCTGATGTGAAGCTTCGTATGTGTTGAAAGCCTTAAAACGTTGGAAGCTTAAGTTTGCTCATGAAAATATTTAGTTTTTTTTTTATGTGTTGTGTTTTGCTACAATAAAGTTGGTTACTTAAAAAAATCAAAAGGTCGCACCCCTTTTGCTTTTATTAATTCTCAATATTATTACGGACGGTTCTATTATAATATTTATTTAATTATGTAGTAATAAATAAGGCCCAAAGGGTTAATCACTTAATCAGTTTAAACATTACCAATTTTAAACGATTTTTTGCTTCAATCTTGTACATTATCAAATAGTGTAATACAGCTTATTCGAGAACAATATTTGTTATTCGATTCGATTTCGCAAATTTTTTTAACATTCCATTTGATGTTCGCTTCGCAAGCCTGACATTTATAAGCAAAATAAAAAAAAATTAAAGTCCAATTCTTGAATATTCGATTAACTTTTACATGGTTGAAAATAGTACGCTTGAATGAAACATCAATTCAAATATAAATTTTATGTGCAAATTTTCATAAAAATACTCAGTATTGTCTAGAAAAACGTATTTCATGCATGCAAAAATAACCGTAACCATGTATTATGCACAGCTACAATATCTTTCTTGTAGTATTACTACCCATTTTTTTGGAAAATGGTATCCAAAGGAAACTTTTGTAAAAGTACAGATTTTTTTTTTCCCGCGAGGAGACGGCGACACACTGCACATATCAGGAGTAGGAGGGATGGAACTGGACAATGTGCTGTAGGGAGGAACCACCCCAGCCTTGGCGTGGAATGAGTCCTGGAAGCCATGGCAAACCGACCTTAGGATGGGCGCTCTTGGATTCGAACCCGGATATTCTGGAATGTGAGTCGAGGGTCTTACCTCTTCCCTAACTCGCGCCAACACGGTGACACACCGTGGATTTTCCGAAACCGTCAAATGAGTTGTGCGTGGTTGGTTGATTATGGAACGAGTAAATTATATATACATATATATATATATATATATATATATATATATATATATATTGGAGACTCTATTTCACCGGTTATTTGACGTTTTTAACAACACGTAAACTGAACGTTAAGAGTCAAGGGGGCAAGGATGTTATATGTAAAGGCGTGGAGGAAGGAGGGAAAGCTTCCGGTTGTGTTTAAAGATTTATTAATTGCTTTGGATCTACCCTGGTATGATGATAATTACAAGTCTATTGCTAATATAATTCATTGGAAACCTTACAATTACGCGATACACACCGATCTCGTTTACAGTTATGACCACGGTAACGTTTACAGTCTTTAGATTTTATTTTTTTGAACTATGGGGTTATAAAAATAGTACAAAAAGTATAGGGAAGGGGGTCCTACAAAATCATTTCCCCCCTGACCCCTGGTATTTCCCGATGGCCCTGTACGCCAACTAGCGAGCACTGACCTTTTAACCTTTTGCCCTCACGTAGGGTTTAGCGACTCCACCTCCCTCCCCCTTCCACAATAACCCGCTCAAGTTTGAGAGAAGCTGGTGTGCACTGGGAAGGCAGAGAGGTCGCAAATTCGCAATGCCACGCACGATCGCGTCTGTCGAATTACACGGAGAAGCCTTAAAATCGATAAGCATTTCAGTGACTTGGTAGGTAAATGGAAAGGGAAAGTAAAGATAAATTCAGACTTCAGCCTGCGATGGTAGGAATTTTGATTGAATACGAATGCAAATGTTCGTCATGGTGCTGGGCTTTACGTGACGTTGACAACGAGGTCATTACGCCAAGCCTCACACGCTGAGTTAATTATTTCGTTTTCTTGTCATTAGTATTAACTAAGCGATTTTCCTGTAGGTAAACCTATTACTAACTCTGTTACATTTTTTACTGTCACCAGTTATTTGAACAGTAATATACAATTTTTTTTTAAATATATATTTTCACGCAAGAGATAATAATTATGAACACTTAAGCGACTATTTGACGCTAATAAATAATATTTAAATATTTGGTTAAGAAAATTTGAGCCGAAACATAACATGGAAGAGCGCTAACATTGCAAACTGACAGGAAAAGTCGTCTAACAATTGCAATGGTAGAAAATAAATGAGCGCATGTTAACTCAATGCTTGTAATAGAAATGAAACTTCTATGGCAATTCAAACCTCGACTCGTAAGTATACCGTAAGGGGTGAAACGGCCGCAAGAGAAAAAGAGAAAAGACCATTTTTCTAAATAAACTTGAACTAACAAAATTATTACTCAATTAAAAAAACTGCTCAGGATATCAATAATTATTAATCAATATTTCATAATTAACAATAAATATTACTCACTGTTGAAATACTCAAACCACAATTTTTTTTTTAGTAAATATTAAAGCTAGGATTTATTATACTAATAAATTAGTTTTTAATTTATTTTTATATTATGTATATATATGATCGAGCATTTTTCTAGACTGAATTTGTAGTTCTACAAATACCTTATCATTGAGTTACAGTGCTACAGAATTAACCATTAGGCTACATAGACATACTCCAGTGTATTCATAGGCATTGATAAGGTTCTGCCGTCGAATGATTGAACAATGAGTAACATGTCCGCCGCTCCTGCACGGCACGGCACGGACCTTCCTCACAGTTGTTCTGTACATTATTACCATATTGCCACAAAGTGAAAATAAAAACAATTAATATTTTACGCAAGGGATTTGTTTGAACATTTTAAAACTAGCTTATGCTTAGTTGGACTCTGCATATTTACATGCTCGTGGGTTCATAATTATTAAACGGTGTATGGTTTACTAAATCAAATAATAATACTTAACAAATAATTACCCTGTCAAATTAAAGCGCGAAAAGCGCTACACCAGCAAAACTATTTAGTTACACAGCTAAAACAATACTCATATAACACTGTTTAACAATACTGATTTACACAACTAATTAAAATAATACGTACTTGAAAGAACAACTTCTTCTTGTGAAGATCGCCAGTGGCGCGGTGCGCAATAAGCTCAAACCCCGTTGTGTTGCCCTCTGCCCAAGTCGGGTGGCGTCAGGCGCAGGCGGGTGCCTACCGCCGCGACCCGCCTATCCCTGCAGCATGGCGGGGTTCAACCTGAGCCGCACGCCGCCACGTGGAGCCCACGGCCCGCTAGTTCTCTGCACCGTCCGCAACTACTAGCGTCAGAAATCGTTTCACAACCATGTTTCACGGAAACGTATTGATTTTGGCCTTGAAATTTTACTCTCATCGCGCTCAAAGAAGTTTCACTAAAAAAAATTAGTTGTCTTTAAAGTCGGTTTACGGACGATAGTTTAACGTGACAACGTAATAACAAAACATTGATGAAATGATTGATCCCGAAGAAAAGGAAATATCATATTCGGCCTGAGACTGAGCCATAATAGGTTTTTGCAACCAAACCATTTAGGCATTAAAATATTATATTCTTTGAGGAAGAATTTTTTTTTTAAAATTTTTCTACCTTTTGTATGATAAGATCTACCTCTGCATACTTTTATGAATAAAATTGAATCAATTTTATTGAATTATCACTATTCTGTATGGATACAAAGGAGGAGTGAAATGAAATGTACAATTTACTTTTATTTGCATTCATTAATTCAAATATATTTATTACTTTTGAAATGTTGCGTGCGCCGTATTTATTTTTACAAGTACAAAAAAGAAACTCGCAGCTGCCGAGATTCGAATCGATAGCTTATGGATTGGAAGTCATCCATGTTAACCACATGGCCACGAGACCATATTGAGAATAATTGTTTCAGATGGTATACATTAATATTATTCCACGCACGATATTTGTTTGAATTTCGTTTAACTAGCATATTCTCAGTTGGACTCGAAATATTTACACGCTCGTGGTCTCATAACTATAATACGGTGTGTGATTTAG
This sequence comes from Bacillus rossius redtenbacheri, assembly GCF_032445375.1. Lineage (NCBI taxonomy): Eukaryota > Metazoa > Arthropoda > Insecta > Phasmatodea > Bacillidae > Bacillus > Bacillus rossius. Next base: position 153,159,052 of record NC_086330.1, read on the forward strand.
TTGATCAAATAATAACTCATGACAAATAATTACCAATGTCAAACTAAAGCGTGAAAAGTATCATACCAGCAATAAATATTTAGTTGCACAGCTAAAACAATATTCATACAGCACTGTTTAAATATACTGATTTACACTAGTAATTAAAATAATACGTACTTATAAGAACGCCATTTCCTTGCGAATATACTCCCGTGGCGCGGTGCACAACAATAACCTCGAACCAGTACGCCACCACGTGCCGGCCGAGTTCTCTGTACCGTCCGCAACATACCAGAGAGAGAAGCGACTAAAGTCGCCCCCGAAACAACCAGTACTGCCCAAACAATGTGCACAGCAATGTGCAAGCCCACAACCCCTCGCATGGTAGACTTTTTTCTACTCTGTCCAACTCTTCATCCTGAACCATCCTTCTGTTTCCCGTAATCAACCTGCTTGCCAATAATGCATGAATTTTTGCATCCCGCATGTAAGTGCCCAGGGTTTTCCCTGTGTCTATGCAGGTTTTACCTGGGCCCAACTTATCTAGTTTTTAGTCTAGAATAGTCAGTGAGGGGAGTTAGTCATGGCGCCAATTGCTGCCATGGCTGGCCAATCCCCTCCTAGCACACGATGCATGCACCCTCTCCCGCATGGCTAACCCCTGCATGATTAGAGCGTATAGGCTTCGGCCTGAGACGCACTTAGAGTCTCTCCCTAACCCAGACCCCTCCCAAATACACTTAGTTTTAATTTAGGTTAGGAAAAAAAAAACACACAAGACAGTTTTCGATTTTTTCGGAGTTCCAGCTGCGCTACGGAGGTGGACAGACGTGTCCCGGAGCTGCTCGCCGTGAACTTCTAGATCAACGACGCCCAAGCTGTGGTTAGCACTTCTTAGTGCTACCCAGCGGTTTTGAAAGGTGCCTGTGTGCTACATGCACACAGGCGGTAAAAGTAAGCTGCGCCAGGTGTAAGTTTTGACGAACAACGAACTCGGCAACACCCGGGGAGATAGATCCCCTGTAGCCTAGCCCGAACCTGGCTAACTTAGCCCCGGGGGACGGTCAGTGGGTGTACCCGAGCGCCAGGTGACTACGACGACATGACGAGTGAATCGGTTAAGATGGCAGCCAGCGAGGCCCCTTCAGGGCCGAGCATCAATGACGAATCCAGCGGCTGGACAGTGGCCGCTGGAAAACGAGCAAAACGCCTGCACGCGGAGGTGTCCGGTGCAGGCAGTGATGACGAGGCGGGCCCCGCCCCCCGCCCTCAACAACCAACCGCAACAGAGAGCGCCAGGAGAGCGCCGCGCATCAAGCCCCTGTTCGTTTTCCTCGACCAGGGGCACCAGTACCCAAGGGTGTACACCGCCCTAAAACAGGCCGTGCAGGAAAAATTCACCTGCCAAAACCGCGGGAGGGATGAAATACAAGTTAACGTGGCCTCAGTCCCAGACTACCAAAGGGCAGTCAAGGCACTGCAGGCCATCGGCGCCCAACACTCGGTCCTCCTTCAGAGGGACGAGGTACCCAAGAAGTTCGTGTTGCGCGGGGTGCACCGCCACACGCCTTCCGAATTTCTCCAGGAGGAATTTCGTGCCCAGAATCTGCCGGTCCAGAACCACTGGTTCCTGGAGAACCGGCAGCGCCGCGAGAAGTGCGACGCACTAGTAATTGAGGTGCCTCAGAGCTGCGACTCTGAGCGCATCTACGCCCTCAAGGAGTTTGCCGGAATGCTTGTGCGTGTCGACGACTACCGTCGCCCCTCAGGCCTCGCCCAATGTAACGTCTGCCAACGCTACAATCACGTTGGCAAGGCCTGCCACGCAGCCCCAGTGTGCCGGTGGTGCAGCGGGCCACACCGCGCCCCCGACTGCCCTAATGGGGGCAACCTAGAATTTAAGAAGTGCGCGCACTGCAAACTGCAGCACTGCGCAAACTACAGAGGCTGCGAGGCCTATAAGAAGGAGACCTGCCGTCACCTGCCCCCCGACGTCCGCAAGAGGCGCGAGCGACAGTCTCGCCGCGACGTGCGGGATAATAGGCGGGCTGCACAGCAGCAGCAAGCCCAGCCTCCACAGTCAGGCCCCTCAGTTGCTTGGAACGGAAATTTGTTAACACGGTGTTGCCATGTGAGGAGGATGGCGTGAACCAACGTTCATACAGCCAAAGGGAAACATTATGGAATTAACTGTTTGGTAAATTTTAACAGGATGGACAGTACTTTCATAAAATTCCTTGACAAAACTTAGGTTCAATGCCGGGGTTTAGTATTTTTAAAAGTTTTTTTGTATATTTGTATCTGAGCCGTTTCATTATATATGTATATATATATATATATATATATATATATATATATATATATATATATATATATAAAAGTTTCGCTCTGGAAATTGAATGATTCCATTATCAACATAGCTGTATCGGCAACGAATTTTAGAGGTGGGTCCAGAAACGCCAAGAAATATATTTGAAAACACAATTTACAAATAAATTTAACACGCTCGGCATTTCTTTATAGAATTTAATTTTAATTTCGTGTGCGAGGGCCGAGTTTCGCACTATAAGTTTATTTGCAACATGAGAACACATGAATTTGCTCGTTAACGTAGTTTGATGTTAACAAATCACTGGCCAGTACTGAAGGACTCGCTATTTTTTTTTGTAATTATTAAAACGATTATAATTGTGTCAATAGACATAATGCTACAATATTTTTTTGTAAATCTCATAAAGTGTGATACCTGCATAAAAAAGCAATTTTCAAATGTTAAAAGTTAAAAATAAAGTTATGTCCTTAGAATTGTTGAAACCATCAGGCCACTTTCGGTTCCAGTCTTCTTCCTGTTAAGACGATCACATGCAACCAGCACAACGAAGGAACATTAGGAAAAATGTCGACCACGGAAACTTTTATTTAAGGTCGGTATTCCAAGACACAAGACTACGGGTTTAGGTGTTGAATGTACTACACCTGTACCTTAACCATATTCCTAGTGCACGATAGGACACGGCCAGTCCCTTATAATTAGGCAACTGATATTGGTTTCTTATCTGTTGCTGTGCTGTTGACAAAATTACGCTCATGCGCAGAGCTGTCTTTTTTGTTGATTTCGCCCAGATGACTGAATTTCATATGGCGCCATTAACTCGTATATAGTCATTTTTATGATCATTGGGAGACGTACCAAGCATGTTGATGAGCCAAATGAAACTTTATGATAGCGAAACTAATCTGGAATACATTTTGTACATTTTAATGGTCACATCAAAAAATAATTGCAACCTTAAAAGTACTAGAGAAAATTAAAATTACACAATTTAATTCGCACGATAGTGCTGCTATCTGTATGATATTTGGCGTAGCAAATGTATTGGTGGTTGCCAAACGTCCGCTAGAAAGCTTTGAAATCAGTTTATAGTCTCGTGCAGGGCACAGTTTATTAAAGCGGTTTGCTTTTTCGTTAACTTACAGGGATTGGGTTTGGGCACGTTCTGGAATACGATCTGCGAGTTTGTTTACAGTTTTATCCCAACAAGGCAGTGCTTATTCGCTATCTTTCCCGAATGTCTTGGAATACAGACCTAAGTAGCCATTACAACGTTTGCCAGTAGTCGTATGAAGGAAAAAGAGGCCAGTCAGTATTGGACCGAAGCTCAACCACGCACTTGCGAACACGTGTTAAGTGGTTACCACTGCGACACTTCGTTTGGGACGGATTTTTCTGTATGAAGCTCAGCGTGAAAAATAAGCACTGCTATCTACACTTATATTACAAAGAGAGAGAGCATGAAATAGTTTTCTCGTATGTAAGACGCAAACTAAAAAATTACTGAACCTATTTAAAAGTTCTTCCACTTCAATAAATCTATATAATTTATGAAGGGTGTGGTATTTATTTAATAATTAAAAAGGTATATATGGTTCCATAATACAAAACAATATCTGTAACTAAATACGGAGAAGACCACAGTGAGAGATCATTGCAGGCTTACAGTGAGTAAAACGTTACATTTATATCGTGGTTATAAAATTTAACCTATACGCATATGCAACTAATTACTTACTGACATTTCAAACATAGGCAGTGTCGTTGTGTGAAATATTTATAAATGGAATTTAATGTATGTTCCCTAAGCAACAGTATTTTTTAAATGGTGAAATTTGCCGTATGATAACCTCTACGTACGACTTTATTCATCCATATGAAGCTAGTTACCTACTAAAGTCACTACCAAACTACAAAACTTTACTTTTTCAATAGTAAAATAATAACAACTTTTTATTTATATAAGATTTAAGTTATGATATTAAACTTTGTAATCACACTGCCTGCTACGAACAGGGTAATTAAGTATTCAATGTTACACCTAAGTTGCGACATGAAAAACCGCATGGTAGTAGATGATTTTGAAAGGTTCAGTAAGTGGGCGTACGAAATATCTCCATCTAACAATGTTAAAAAGATCTTCATATATTTTCCTTATGACATTCTGTTCTTTCTATTGTTTAACACGATATTTAAATATAAAATATAATACAAAGCTGTACAGTATTTGTAAAGGAATATGGGGATATAATTTTTATTAAAAATATCGACATTTATAAAAAAATACTTTTATTTTATTTACGCTACATTTTGAAACAGAAGTATGAAATAAATATGCGGCAGTGTGATTTACTAGGCGTTTGGTGTAATGGTTTTCTCAAGGCACGCCTTCAAAGTACAGGCAGCAGCTGTGCCGTCTTTGTTGCATCTGCACGTGTTGCAGCCGTCGTTGTAGGTCGAGTACGGAGCGCAGACCGTTGCGCGACCTGAAACAGTTTTAAACGTGTTCAATTACTCAGTCCCTTGTTCTCATTGCAGCCGCCGGGTGATGACAAGAAAGTAGAAGCCTTTTGTGCTTTCTGTTTCATGGTACGACAACTCCACGCTTGCATTAAAGTAACTCACAACACATTGCTTTTTTTCTGATAAAATATAGTTAACAGCAAGTGTTTTCATTTCAAAATACCTATTGGGATGAGAATGAAGAAGACGTGTAGCCGTCAATAATGAAATAACCAATAAGTAAGTGTTGTAACCTTAAGTATAAGGCATTAAAATCAATTTGGTTTAAAATGAAAACTTAAGAAGTGAAACTTCCTTACAGCCAGGAAGGTAAACCGAGACGATGATGTGCACAAACCGTAACCAAAACTGTAAATAATTAAAACTTTATAAAAAATAATAATGTCATAGATTTTAGCTCTTCTTTTTGTCAACTACGGTCTGGCAAAATACGAGTTTTATATAGTGTTTATTCAAGTGAATTATTTAATTCCAATTCTATTTTATTTTTTAAGTCGATTATTAAAGTGCGAAGTTTCACTTCCAACATGCATGGCGACCAATCATACATTTTTTTTTTACTTACACCTAATATTTCTATAGATTATTCTATTCTAAATAACTGCACCTTGCACTATAATTACATTAAAAAAAACATAGGTAATGACATTGTTTGGATAAAAATATGTAAAAATGAGTAAATGTTCTTTCTTAAATCATAAAATGCAGATTCCTACTTGTGTACATTAAAGGAATTACATATAAATAGATCATGACTGTAATAATGTAACAGGATTTTTTTTTCTCGAAATAAACTCTTTTTCATATGAGGTGTTACTGAAATGACTGATTCATTTACATTAGATGACTTTATACAAGTTAGAGATTTTTCAGGACTAATATCACTATTATACCTAGACATGTGGTTTTAGGTGTTTAAACAGTTTTCGTATCTGTAATATAGCGAGAAAAAAAAATCAAGTTGTGGCATCAGGGTTTAGGCTAGTTGCTGGAGACACGAATTATGTGAATGACCTTCAGCGTGTCACTGACCTAATATTAACTTTTGATTGACCTCGAGGCATGTTTATGTTCGATAGATCAAGCGTAGTGACACTCTGATTTTATGTTTACCTTTATGGCAAACTCAACACTTTTAAATATTACAAATTACAGCATGATAAATAAAATACTCTTAATGTATAACACGAACATGCTGCTATAAAAATTTTGGTATTCTGTAGCTAGCCTTAATTTCTGTAGATATATTTTACAAGAGAGAAGAAAGGTAGCGTACTCAAAACTTCGAGCTTAATAGTTTGTATTTTAAAGATTCATTCTTCTTAAAAGGCAGGAATCCTATTTTCAAAATTTTAACATCCAAAGAGATCAAAAGTGTTAATAATTTTACGAAAACCTGTAATATATTTAGGCACCAACGCTACATTCTTAATATAAAACCATATTAATAAACATGTGTTGCAGTAATTTTTATGAAACATTTAGCATGTTAGCTCTATTTTTATTTCGTAGCCAATTTTCTCAACCGATATTTATTTATCATTATCTAGTTGCGGTAAAAGACTCACAAGTGTTCATAACGATGATAAATTGCGGGAACTTTAACAGCTCGTAAATAAAGTTTGGTGAACTTCTAGTGAGAAAACTGGTGACCCAATAAAAAAATGCAATAGAGATTTAGGCATATATTAACAGGAAAATCCATTAATTAATAGTAATAAGAAAAAATTTAGAAACAAGCACAGCTTGCGGGACTGAGTCTAAAATATTTAATTTCGTAATCTAGCGACAGAACACCCTAATCTCTACGTTTAATCTCATGCAAACAGCTTGAAATCTAACGTTTTAAAGGTTCAATAATTAAATTTAATAACATACCTACATTCTATACTTCTAACTTCTAGCTTATAACTTCGAGTATTAATTATGTTACCCTATATACTAATTTTTATTTATAAATTTACTAAAGTGTTTTTAAGGTGTTTATTAAAGAAATATCTATCTTATTCTTCGAAGAAAAATTGGCTGAAAATAATTTAAATTTTTGTCCGTTTGCATCACCTCTATTAAATTTGTTCCTGCAACTTCTTTTTCCAGCTTTTTTATTTTTCATTTGTATATCTAGTCAAAATTAATTTGCATAAAATTTTCCTTTACTTGAATCCTAAATGACTAATTTTGCAATTATTTGGAAATAAAATTAATCACATCGTAAAATTTGTATGATATAAGAAGTTGCCAACTTCGATTCTCTATAAGATATACATTTTTTGCTCTTGTGTAAAATTGGTTTTGTAGTACTCTAAATAACTAATTTTAGTATTTTTATGATATATTTCGAATGATAGGAGATATTAACAAGAAATACAAACCTATTCGAGAAAAATTGTTGTGAAATATGTAGACCTAAGTAGCAAGTAAGTCTATTGCTGTTACCGAACAGTAAAGATGTTTACTTTACCGATGCAGCCTCAATAAACTACATTATTAATTAAAAGAGTGAGAAACTAGCTGTGAACGATATTTAATTTTTTTTTTCGGCGCTAATAGAACATGGCTTATCAACAAAGAAATAATTTTTTGACAGTAAATTCTTTGCATTTACAATTATCCTCTGTATATTTTTTCGGCAAATTTTACACGTTCAAGTTAATCATATGACGGAAAATGATAAACATTAATGTTCGTAGATGGCAGTTGTCTGGCTAAGAACCGATTATCGTTAATTTTGTATTCAAAGATAGTGTCAGAAAATAACTCAAAGCTCACAAGGTTGCATGAAAGGATGCTAGTGGCTCGTCTTTTCGCGAATGCAACGACACTTGCAATAATTTAAAACGTCAAAAAAAAAATTGCAGACATCAGTTAACATTCACTTTTTCAAGGATCTGAAGCAGCACATGTACTCACTTCTAGCCACGCGCGTGTTTCCACTGCCAGTCCTCTCTATCGCCGGGGGACAGCCTTTCTTCGTGCAGCCGTAGCTCGTGCCATCGCTGTTGCACCAGCACGTGTTGCAGTCCAACATGAAGGTGCTGTTAGCTTCGCACGCCTGTGAGTCTGGAACGGAAGTACGGACATCGCCAATAGTAGGGGAGCCCAATAGGGGATTTTGGGATTTACTCGAGAGCGGCAGTGGCATTTTGTTGAGTGCCTCCACCACATATAAACCCTTTATATAGGAACGTGCGCCTAGGGCAACCCATCAGAATAGCAAAAAAAAAAAAAAAAAAATCAATCGTTAGAAATACACAAGCGCGTCAGATTGGGGGGTTAATTACTAGTTGAAAAGTATGCATTTCAATAATCTGACGATTTGAGCGTAACGTAAGGAAGTGGGAGTGTCACAAACTTGCAAAAAAAAATCGTTTTGACACTCTCGAGTGTGGTTAGATTTTTATTATTTTTATTTTTAAGGAAATAATGAAAAAAATAGGGGGGAAGAAATGTAATCAACCGTTTTCCACAAGCCAAAGTAACAAAAATCGTCTTAAAATTCAGTGCGTGCAGCTGCGGTAAAGCATGTATTACCCACTCCACTCCTCACTTTCACTTTCACTTTTTCCCTATCTCTGACTCTCTCGCCCCTGGTTCGTTGGTAATCAGCTACCAGAAGCCTGTGAAGATGTTGTCATAACACCAGTTATTCTAGGAGATACTTCTCATTAGGTATATTTCATTTCAATACTTTAATAACACGCTTTTCATGGAATAAATAAAATATTATTAATTGTTATAACGATTTATTGTTACAGATATGGAAACCGCAGTTTATATCGACGACCCAATTGAATCAGTAGATTTGCAGTATGACGATAATTTCTAGGATGACGATGAAGATTGAAAAAAAAAAAATATATATATATATATATTAGTTACATTTTCTTAGAATTTTTTCTAAATTATAATTCTAAATATCTACATAATTTTTCATCTCACATTTGATGGTTATTTAAAAAAAAATCATAATTTTTTTTTAGCCGTCAGATTAAGAATTTTCCTCCAAATAATCGTCATATTTTAGGCTAGCACGATTGGGACATCAAGTTGAACCGTCTGTATACAAATCTGACTCGCTCGAGTATTTAAATATGGCGATTTTTTTTTTCAATTTTCAAAAATTCGTTACGAGCTTGCGTCACTTCCGAATCGTCAGTCTTTTGTATGGGAGCATTTTTAGGGTTCACTTAACATCCCCTCTGAATATCTGACGAGCTCGAATAATTTTTTTTATAATTATTTTCCCTCTTGGATGGCCACCCTCACCACCACGCAAGCCGGCAGATTAGTATATTTTTGATATCAGAGATACGTTGGGGCACCTAAACTATCAATATCTGACACGCTCAAGTATTTCTATGCGATGGTTTTGAAAACCTGTAGACGCTACCCCCACCGTTGAAAGAGAAAACATTATATAACCTTTTATTCTTCCCATCATCTAATCTTCAAAATCCAAGCGGTCCCCACAACGTTCTAGCAAATCCCCATTTAGCCTCATGGGCTCCCCACTACAGGGGCTTAGAAAGTTTTCAAACACTGGAAATGAAGCTGAAAACACGTATATCAGTCCAAATGAAGCGAGAGATAATTACATTTTATTTAATGTAATTTCATAAAAAATATATATATTTAACCAGTTATATATTATCTTGTTTGTTTAAAGACGTTGGGTATTTTAATTTTCTGACTAATTGTTATTGAGTAAAATAACTGAAAGAATATGCTTAAAATATTCATTCATTCATCCGCAAAAAATACTTATGCATTCGATCAGCAGGTTAAACACCTATAATTGTTATGTTGTACTAAGTGAACTGATTGAGGTTTATTTTATAAAAAATATACTTTATGTATTGATATGCCTTATTCTAAATTGATTATGTTTATTATTGATGTGTTTAAATGAAGTACAAACGCAAGAAGCAATTGAAGTTTCCAATGGATAGACTATGGTCGTTTTAACCGGCACAGCTATTTGATTTATCTTACGTTGAGCATGGGTAAGACTCAGTCCAGAGAACATTGGTTACGATCTCCGTTTGTCCATTCCGATGCCAGTTTTCCATGGATTTCGCGAGGAACATGTTCATGGGTGATCGCTTCCTCTATTTCTTTTCAAATGTTTTGTCAAGTTAATCCATTATTACGTTATTTATTACACACTGTTATTTCCATATTAATAAAAGTATTTGTTTCTAAAGCGTGACAGATCTAGGCACCTAAAATAAAAAAAATAAAACTTATAGATTTAAAAAAATATATATGCTTATAGCCAGTCATGGGGACTGTCAACAGAAGTGAACTTTGTTTTTAAATGTGTAATATGACAATTTATACGTCAAATGTACGTAAGAAAATGATTTTGTTATTATATTAGTACGATGTCAGCATGATATCATTTATTCTTACATCATTTTTTAGTCACAGCAGATGTCAGTGGTATGTAAAAATTAAGTAAAAATTCATTGCCTAGCTATGACTTACCAGTGATGTCAGACCTAGGTGATGTATTCACTGGACAATGCACAGTATACACAAATTAAACTTTTCGCGTGGTCAAATTAACTTCACTAACTGCTACTACAGCATGATGGTGATGCGAACTCACAAGATTTTACCCATCCAAAAAAGAGTCCAAGACGCACATGATACAGTCGAGTATATACAGTGTATTAGTGTACATATGCGTATTAGTGTATATATGCGTATACATGTTCACAGGCCGCTGCGATTCGCCAGTCTGGCGCAACACGTCACTAGCATGTCGGTGACGCGAACCCATAAGTTTTGCCCCTACCAAAAAACGCTCAACGTGGCTAAATAAGTTTTCACTTCAATAAAAAACTAGAAGATGGCACTACGTGAAGCCGAACTTTGTTCACCTTATGTTCTGCGCCATGTTTGCGCGACACCCAAAACATTTATTGAAAGGTAGCGTTCGCATTGTGAAAACATTTTATGCAGGTGACTGTGTTTATCGACGGAAAATATAATTCATACTCTTCATCCAGCATATCAGGCGAGGTCAACTACCACCTTCGCAAAAGTTTTGGGCGTCGCAATAAGGCGATGGTGAGGTTTGAACCCCGTCCCAGCCTGCCAACCCCCGTGTTTAGGAAACCAGAAAGAACCTCGCCGAACGACGAATGGCGCATCTTACCCGCAGGTCTGGCCAGTACCACTTGTACGGCCGCGAGCGACAGGACGCAAGTCAACACCACAAGCGACGTCTCCATGCTGACTGGTGGGCGATAATGCAGCCCGCCTTGTCTTATAACACCGCCGCGTCCGACTTTTCACACGGGTGCGTTCTTTTCCCTGTCTGTTAGCTCGATTAGGGGGGGGGGGGATCCCGCACCTCAGTGACGCAGTAGCGCGTGCTGCACCCAGGGGAAACCCCGCACGCTTCCTCACCGCTCCTGATGGATGTTCCGTCAGGGCGGCTGACCTTGACCGCGGATGGAAATGCAAACAAACAAGCTCTCCGCTCGTCTTTTATTTTTGTCCGCCCCTCTCCATCACTCACCCCTCTACCCCGTCAGACGACCGCTCTAAAGTCCACAGTCCACAGCAAGCAGTGACGGTTTACGTTCACTGAACGTCAATATTTTATTTTTCCTTTAATCTTTTCCCAACAACTATGTCATTACAGATTGACTGACTATACGAAAGTGGAAGAAATGGGAATCTGAAATCACCACATTGGTTTTAACAGATTTCATGTCATAACAATTACAGGCTGCTAGATAACAAGAGTATATGTTATATAATGGCCAAAATGGGCTAAATTCAACAGTCTGATATTATAAAGTGCCTGCTCTTGTAGTATTAGTAATTGAAGTCAGGAATGAACGGGTTTTACGACGTGAAATTGGGCTATCATACGATAAGTCATATTTTAAAATCCTATTAAATTTAAGTAAAATTCGAAATTTGACATTTTCTCGTTTTCCCCGGCAAACTTGAATTTTCTATAATTTATTATCAATACGAGGCCGTTCCTGAGTATATATCACAAATCAGGACATTTACAAAGAACATAGTGTATATTAACAGCATTAATACAGTTGTAACCATTCCCAAAATTAATTAAATTCCAAACACCAGTGACTACACACGGTAAACTATTTATAGCTGCCGGTGATTGTTTACTTCAGTCGTCCCATTAAATTACATGCTATGCTTTTTCATATGTACATTACGGAAATCAATCGATATACACTGTTAGGACTTAATAAATGTTAAAACCAGGATGATATATTTCAGTAAACGTTTGGGAAGAAATCGGTTGTACCCTGGTGTAGGCATCTATCCCAGCATTAGCCTAAAGTGATTTCGAGAAAACATGGGAAACTAGCGCGCAGTCTTCTCGTCGTGCATAGAACTGTGAAATTTCAGAGGTGACCGTAACATTACATGGCGGAGAAATGAATATAAAAGTGTAATGTAAGACCCGTAAATGCTTTTGATAATCTTCACTGTTTGATTTATGCCTACAATTACTCTGAAAACAGCCCTTTTAGCCATTTGAACTCTTCTAAAAATACAGTTTAAAAACTTAATCCGGAAACAAAACTAATTATCGACACTCAAAATATTCTTAAATGCTTTTCTTAAACAGACTGCACTCGGATATCTTGAGTAGTTTTGAAATCGCGTTGTTTTTCCTGAAGCTCTGCACACCATATATCAACCCAGACAGGTGGGGGCCTTAACAGTTGCGCCACTTCGTACGGTTATCGCATCAAGGGCAGTTCAAAGGATAAAGAACGTCAAACGTGCACGCCACGTTCAGAATAGACTTCATGTCTCAATAAAAGCCACGAGATATTTTTAATTATTAGTACCGCAGAGGCTTAGCTAGTTGGGAAGATGGGTGGGTGTTGCGTAGGAAATCAATGATTAGTTATTTCAGTAGGGAATACCTACACTACCCATTAGGAGCATGGGAAATCGTCCCAGTTAAACTAGTTTAAAAACATTAGGGTAGCCATATTTTAAAATATTTTTTCTGTCAGGTTACACACGAATCGATTGTTTATAGTTTGATTCTTTGGCATCGTTTATGTTTGGGTTTTGGCGTCAATTTGAGGCCGGTCCCATCTGGTCCCAAACCCTCACTGCAAGCCCCTTTCTATTTACCAAGGTTTCGATACACAAGGTAAACTTGCTTTCCCAGATGCGGCCTAACCCGCATATTATAAAAACATCAAAAGGAAATATAACCTAAAGGATGAACATTTTTGAAGGTGGCAAAACATCAACAAGACAAATAAGTAAATTTAGTGATAATTTTATTCTGATTAATCATATTATGTGTGGACAAAATTAACCGACAGAAATAAATGCATTCCAAAACCACAGTCATAAAAATATATTTTAATGTAATTAAGTTACATACAAAGCTATATATAGATTCAGGTACAAGAAAAATGTCTCAAAAGTTACTTTATCTCATTTTATAATACTAATACACTGTGGATATGGGGTTATTAGAAACAAATATCCTGAAAACAAACATTATATACCTTCTTGAAATATTATGGTAATTTCAGTCTTGGAGAGCTGAGTAAAATTATCTGAAAGAAATATGGCCGCCAATAGTTGAAGGCACTGAATCTGGGATCACAAGCACCCCGATTCAAACACTAACTCAACAAGGTGCAACGTACAAACAACTTCAAAAAAAAAAGCCACATAATCCAGCAAGGATACAACAAACATCACAAACCACACATAGAAAATATTCTACTGGACATTACTGAAAATACCACCATCAATACATATCTCTCCAATAACCTGCATCGTCTCGGGCCATTCTCTTCTCTGTCTGCGTATATGCGATGTCAACGATCCATGGCGAGTCTAGTGATGGTCCTGCATTCCCATAACTACCTGCCCAAATCCCTAGCTTATATACCCTAAATTTCTCACCCCCCCCCCACTATTTTTCCACCTATGCCCCTCACTTGTCAATGAAGAAGAAACAAAAAATTGGAGACTATAATAGAATGTTCTAGAAGGTTATTCTTTGTAGTCCGAACAATTTATACACAGGCGAGTCTTCCGGTGGTATTCGTCTTCTTACTAAGATCTCAGTTTGAAGCTGAGTTTGAAGCTATTTTGGAAGGAACCCCCTGAATTTTTGGTTGGAGTTTGCCTGCACTCAGCAGTAGCCTGTCTATGACATGATGTGACAAGATGTTATGTTCACAAAGTAACAACAGGTAAGGTTATGGGTTTTATCAATGTCCTTAATGTTTTTCCAATGTAGAATTTAATATTAAACATCTCGTGACCAAACCCACAATTGCAAATTAGAATTGATTTTTAATTGCATTTTTAATGCGTATGCTGTACTTACATACACTAACACAAAAAATCAGTCATTTAGTTTATTCATTTGTTGTTATTCATCTGCTGCACAACTCGCGTTCAGCCATCTTTTTTTTAGTTTTGGTTTGTTGACGTTAAACCAGCCAGCCACAAGTAAACATAGAATATATGTAGGTACTTCTGAAGTATGGATGTGCACATTAAACTGCCGTGAATACAAATTCCTGCAATGAGAAAAGTTTTTTTAAATATAACCATGGAATGTTGAGTTTTTTATGCAGAAACTCGAAAAGTTTTATTTATTTACTTCCTTTTTTACCGTCAGAGCACTTCTGCGTGAGCCCCTTTCGTAAATCTCAGAATATCTAAGCGATACTCGATTTCAAACCATGGCTTGCACAGTATGTCTGATGTGATAGTTTTTATTGCATTCACAATTCTTGTGCCGATGATCGTGTATTGTAGACGCATACACCGTGTTTTCACGTAACCCCACAAGAAGAAATAAAGACGTGTAACGTCTGGAGATCATGGTGGTAACCTGGCTGGTCAATCGCGTCCTATCCATCGCCGTGTGTAGGTCGTGTCCAAAAACTTGCGGACTTAAACACTCCAGTGCGGTGGTACACCGTCTGGTTGGAGAATCACACATGGCTGAAGAAAAGGAAATCTGAGGGACTGCGAATCTCTCAAGCAATGGTCCAATGTGCTGTCTTTCATGAGAGTAGTATACATTGGTATATCCGAGCTCTGGGTCCTGGGTCCGATTGTTGATTCGACCACCATCTTGGATTGTGACGTCACGGCGGCCATTTGGTGTCAATTTTCCTTAAAATTACTAGAAATTTCCCTATTCCTAGGAAAATTATTTTGAGGGAAAATTTTTAATTTTTTCCCCTCAAAATACTAGGAGGACCAAATTTTCTCTGGAAGCACACTCGGCAAAAAGGAAGCACACTTTTTGTTGAATGTGCTTCCAAATGTGCTTTCTTTTTTTAAATGTAGTTTTGACCTGTTTATTAATGTAAATGGTTCTTGTTTTGAACCGCATATTATTCCCGCAACCATGAGTATTTAATTGAGGACTGAAAATGCGACTCTCAGTTTGTTACTGGATACGATGGTGCAAGGATAACATATTTTCACTAGTCTGATACTATTCTTCAGAACTCGATTACATCTTTAACGATGAACTCGATGGAAGTTGTACCATTGTATATGGGGATCCTGATGGCAGCGACGGCAATGGCGGTGCATATCCCGTTGGCATCACCGATGACAAACATGAAGACCTTGATGGAAGTTTTTACAACTACAGCAGAGATCTTGCCAGTGACGGCGGAGATCCCAATGACAGCGATGCCCACAACCATGGATACTTCACTGGCTGGTGATTCATCAATAACTATCGAGCATCAATGTCGGTACAGTGACAAATTTTTCTCTAATTGTGGTAATGCTCGTCGACACGAGAATGTGCTAATAATCCGCATCGTAGAAAATTTATTTGTAAGAAACATCGAAAGGAGTTCGCAAAATACGATTCTTTTAAAAGAATGTCATAAGTTGAAATAAAAGTGCCTCTCCCGTCAAACGGTTGAGATGGTCTTTGCAATAACCCCGTGTTGGTGTGTTACTGAATAAAGATACATCGAGGAATACAGACAATATATATCCCTGTAAATTCTGTGAAAATACATTTGCGTTCTCCCGGATGCACAAAGACTTGAAAAAAAAAATGCGTGAAGAACCCATTACACTTGGCGTCTCACTGTGATAAGTATTATGTTTGGTTCACACGTATTGGCAGTTTGGGACGACATGTGAAAAACTGCAAAGGTAAAGTCCATCCACCTACTGCTATCAGCTTGTGTTGTATTCTGCTCCGCAAGTTAAGGTTGAGACTCATACACGCAATACCTCTAACAGTAAAACGAATCTGCAGCAAGACTCCAACATGCAACACCCTACGACTGTTCATGGTCCGTTCAAACCTAATGAAAATTGATTTTACCTGGCAAATTCAGCATTCCGTAGAATGTGTAAAACCTTTTATTACCTGAACGGCTTCCCTTGCTCTAAGAGATGTTTGTACCTTTTTAATTCATGCCAAGAAGGACATTGTTAATGAACTTGAAGAATTATTGGAACACGATCGGTCAGTGGTGTATAATTTGTAGCTGGAATGTATTTAACAGTAAATCTGAGTCATTTCAAGACTAGACTTGCAAAAGATCATTTAAGACGATGAATACTGCTCTTTACCTATCACACAACGTAGAAGAATCTGTAAATGAGGGCTACTGAAAAAATATGTCGCGAAAAGGAGGAGAACTAGGGAATAGGTAGTGGATAGACACTTATTCATATAGATCGATTTTAACTGAGAACAAACAGATTCTGCTCACTGAAAAATTAACATCTATTATTTGCTCGTATCTAAGTACTTTTAGTAGAGTAACATTTAAGTAAAAATTTTATTTGTAAAAAGGGCATTGTTTTTGTTTCTCGAATCTGTCACTTTTTCAGTAATATCAATTAAGTTATCTTTTTTTTTGTGTTTATTGAGAATCGAGCCGAAGACGGGAATCGATCTAATCAATCCCTGTATTAATAATTGGTTTTTGTATGATTTTTAGATTTTCCCCAAATTTCTAGTTATAAAATTACATTTTTTCAAGATGGCAGTTAAGACAGCCGACAAGATGGCAGATATCGTGACAGTCTGATGATAAGTGCTATATGGGATAAAAATTAAACTTATATGGCGTTGGCGCACTCTATGAGACAAAAAACAATATTTTGGATCCAATACAGCGACCTCCAGCATACGATTACAAGATGGCCACCATGACGTCTACTGGCCGATGTAATATATTTCTTGGAATTAGTGGTGGGAGGTCAGACTGACGGAGGCTTCCGTGGAGGCAGAATCCGTCGCCATATTTAATCAGATAACCTCGCCGGGTTCAAAGCAAGGACTTCATGAAGTGTGTTATCATTACAATTTTATTACATAAATTTTTATGAATTTTAATATTTTTCCCGATTTTCTAGCTTATAAATTACGGATTTTCAAGATAGTGGACATGTTGTCACTATTCAAATTGGCAGAAGGTTCTAGAACTCAAATGTAATCGGTGTGTAGTAAGTAACATTTTTAAAAAATTTATTTATATTTTAAATAGGAATCAAAAAATATATAATTAAATTACATGTTTACTCTCGTCGGGAATCGAAACGAGAACTAAAACAAATTAAATAACGAAAAATTTGAAGTAAACATTTGTTTTTATATTTATTTAGAATTTTTGGTCAAAAACTAAAGAATTTCATGTTTACTGTCAAGGTCAAGGTCATAGCCCCTGCTGGGGCTTTTGAGGAAAATAGCCCCACTATTGGAATTTTGAGGATTTTTGAGTCTTTTTGAGTCTTTTTGAGTTTTCTTTTGAAGAAATTTGGTACCAAGATGGCCACCGCGACGTCAGAAACTAAAATGGTGGTCGACAATCAACAATCTGTACCCAGGACGCAGAGCTAGTATAAACCAAAGTAGGTATACATTCACAGATGTGTTTCCAAACATTGTTTAGAATTTCTGTACCACAGATGCTTACACTGTGGCGATTAATTTTCCAATAAGTGTGAAATGTTTTTTCTTCCGTATAAACCACTCTCTCTAGATAGTACGGGTTTTTGGTCAATACAGTCTAGCATATCAGTTGAAAACTATTCTTGTTCCTGCATAATTTGCACTTTGTAAACATATAAACGATTTTGTTTATGCAACATCTTGCGCAGGGGTGGACTGAGGAGTAACTTCTGAGTGGGGCACAAGTAGTTTGGACCTAATCTAATACCTGTTTATTACTTCAGAAGTCGTATTATCACTTAAATATTTTACCCTTCTGGGGGGGGGGGAAGCACGTGCCCCTATGCCCCCTCTAAATCCGCAACTGATCTTATGGATTGTTGAACGTGGGATGTTCAGTCCGCGTGATGTGGGACTTCTTACGAAGGCTTCCCTGACTTGCTTGGCTGTTTCATAAGACATTCGTTTCTTACCAGAACCTGGCTGTAGGTTAACGTTCCTAGTGGCGAGAAACCTGTCAAACCAAGCTTTGATTGTCTTTGCGTCTGGTGGCTCCTTTTCAAACACTCGTCAGTAATGTTTTTGGACAGTAACTGGTGATTTCTTTCACGCGAACCCTCCCCAAGCTGCGCTCGTTCTTGTCTGCCGTCATGTTGCATACAGTGTCAGTGTTAGTAATTGCTTATGCACCACGTGAAACCTGAAACAAGTAAAAGAAAAAAAAAACCTCTTTGAGTTGCTGTAAAAAAATGAAATCTGCATTATTCCATCTTAAATACTTTTACCACAGCTTCGATTTGTTATCAAGGAGGTTTCACGAGGACGCCCTGGAACTCCCATAAAACCTGCTAAGCTTCAGTGAGAAATAACCCCGTTCGGAACTGTTCAGAATGAAAGTAACAAGTTTCTGAGTTGAAAATATTTACAACGAAGTAGTTCAAAGTGTCATGTGACTGGTAGAGACTGGAAAAATTCGTGGCTTCAATGACTTCTAGAACAGACTCCTACATGCTCAGGTAAAGATCACATGTTCATTAGCTTCTTACTTGAGAGATTTCTTAAAAGGGTTGATCTTTATTCGATACTTCTTTAACTTTTTTTAAAGTTTGATTTTTACTCAAAGTAAACCATGTTTGCTGTGGGCCAATCACGGAAAGAGTAGAAAGGTATTACATTTGGAATTTTAGCCTATCACGAAATAAAACCGCGAATTCTTCCAATCCCTAACTTGGGTGCGAGGGATTAGGACTTCGAATCACTGCAAGTTAGTTTTTAATCCTCACCACATAGTTTGGGTCACACATAAATATATATTCCCTGCTCCCCCCCCCCAAGCCCAGGTTATACAAGATAAAATAAAATTATGACAGTTAACGTTACGTTAGTATTTTCAAACAGTAACCTCTTTGAAAAACTAGTACCTATTGTTTTGTTTGCGATTCGATGTGCGATTTCTGGGACGGACAAAAGTGGGAAATAGTAATGCCATCTTTTAACGGTTTTATTTTAGAGGTTAATGAAATTACATGTTTTTATTTTTAATAGTCTTATGTCATTTAGTTTGTACTGTGAACGAAGGTTGTTAGTTGTAAGGATTATTTTTGAAGTTTCTCATTTAGGGAAGGCATGCACGCAGTTGACTTGCTGATGCGTAGAAAATGTTTGTACAGACGTTGTGGACAAATGTGCTGACGTAAAAGTGGTATCAGCGGCCGTGCATACAAACAAGTTTACTCCACACAACCAGGCTGTACAAACGAATGGACCTGGAACTGTGGAAGCTTCTGGAAGCCGAGCATGTGCCACGCTGGTATGCTGGTGACGTCGGAGCGCGAAGCGCAGCTCTCGCAGCAGGCAGACGTGTGGTCCCTGTTGCTTGCAGAGCTAGCAAGAGCTGTGGAGCTCCTTCTTTGGGGCACATTTACCATTGCATTCGGCGGGCAGTGTTCCGCTCGTTACTAGAACCCTCGACAGTCTGGCCACGAGGAAGCCTGGCCACAGCGGCAGCCGGACTAATAACTTATTCACAACCACGAATGAATGCGCTATGAATGATTTACAACAGAACAGGTTCCTCAGTTTTCCTCTTCCTTTCCCGGGATGATTTCTAAACTGTTTTTCTGGGTACCTTTACCAGGACATAATGAGAAACTGGTGGTTCTACGTGGCAACGTTTTGTAACGTTTCATGTTATGTAAACTAGAGCATGCCATAAAATGCACATAGAGTACAGAGGATCACTGTCACAATAATGGTCACTGCAATAACATGTGTTACGGGGATTAAACTAATGATACATAAAAATGTAATATTAAATAAACTAAAAACCCATTTATTATATAAATGCTTTTAAACTGTTAGTAAGTACCTTCATAAATGAACATGTTGTAATTCTATTAGTTTCATTTTAAAAGTATATGAGTGATAAAATGCTCAAATTTTCTGAATTTTTACATTGTATTTAAATATACATTTTTCTGCTCTATTTGTTTTATTTTCAAAGTCATTTGAGTGTTGAAAATAATTTTTAACTGTAGTCAATTTAATATATGTCTATGATCTCTTGAAAAATGGTTTTAAGTCTCACTGAGTTGACGATGTTTAATGTAACAATGCCCATATAAAAATTAACGTTCCGTTAATTTAGCTGCCAAAAAAAATTAATTTTCCCAGTGATGTGGTTACACGTCGTACATGCATTGTGCAGGAGACGTCTGAGTGACAGAGCCTGGACACTTAGCGATACTGACTCGTTGCTCGTGGTTCTGTAAGTTACGAACAAACAAAACTCTTACTGACGAGCAGTCAACTAGTTTCGCAAGCTGCTCACAAAACTATATTCACTCATAAATAAATCAATGTCTTTCTACCTGAGATAATAACCATAACATTCAAGAAATTAATGAAACGAAATAGAGGAAACAGATGTACAATATTTATAACTTACATTAATACATTTTTAAGTACCAATATTTTGGATTGTTTTTAATTAATGTTTTTGATTTGCGCCCCCACCCGAATTAACAAAATTAAAACTTTGCAACAAAATTAATATTTTGTTTCAAATTTTTAGCATAGTGGTTTGATTATTTCGCCTTAAAAAA
This sequence comes from Bacillus rossius redtenbacheri, assembly GCF_032445375.1. Taxonomy (NCBI): domain Eukaryota; kingdom Metazoa; phylum Arthropoda; class Insecta; order Phasmatodea; family Bacillidae; genus Bacillus; species Bacillus rossius. The sequence continues at coordinate 153,179,924 of NC_086330.1, forward strand.
TCTCCACCACAAATTTAATTAAATATCTATTATCGGCACGTTAAAACGTTCGTATTAAAATTATAATTTGAATACAATTTTTCTATGTGTTTGTTACCTCTAAAATAAAACTGCTAGATAAAATTTTGGGGGTCAGGAAAAAAAGTATAAGTCATGTTTTGACTTGTACTCTTTTTCTCTATAGGATTTAGAAAATAATTACTTATCCTACTGAAGCTCAATGTCATATCGTAAAAAAAAAAAAAAAATTACTTCTGACTTATACTAATAAGACAACATGTGCTAGCTCTTCCTTTTAGCAGACCAATGAATTAATCCCCTTTGAAAATTTACTATAAATACTCGTTTTCATTGACATCCTAGAAATAACTTTTTTCCATTTAAAATCTGTTGGTTATATTCTAATATTATAAAGGGAAAAGGCGCTTAAGCGATAATTACGAAGACTTGCACGCCTTTTTACACCCGTGAATCACACTAAGTGAATATCTGTTGAAAATATTTGTGGCAGAACAACAAATGAAAGGGAGGTATCGAAATAACATTTAACAAACAGTAAAGAGGAAAAACTGAAAAAATTAACATGGCGTGTAAGACCGAGTTTTTATGGATTAACAATAATTTTAAAAAGTTTCCGCTTATACTTAGAAGTTATACTTAATTGGCGTAGTAAAAAACTAACTCTAATTTTGCATGAACATAATAAATGAAATAAAATAATAAAATGAATGGAGTGATATTTTAAATACGGTTAGTAATGTAAAAATTCAAACAATTTTTTAAAAAATTGAATAAATACAGTGTTCAATATTTATTTAATAACCTCTATAAAATTAATTATATAATTTAGTAAAATAATCGAGATAATTTAAAATTAATAATGAAAATCAATACACATGCTGAATATTTGTTCCAAATTATAAATATGAATTATTTTTAATATTACAATAAAATAATTTGTAATGAAAATTAATTATACTTACGGGAAAATAACCTCACTTATATAAATACACTTGAAAATACAATGGAAAAGTTCATAAACACAATTTTTATCATAAATATTCACAATAAATAAATGATTTTAATTACATGTACCAGTATTCAGTATCAATTAATAAAGTGTAGGATTTAAAAGCACATAATCTTTATTTTTATGTGGAAATTTTTTCATATTGTGATAATTCGTTGCAAAATGTGTCTGCATCACAGAAATGTACTCTTAATTTTTTTATAACGCACCTAAATAATTATATCGTCAAAAATTACAGCGGCACAAAACATGGGTCGTGGGTCGTATGCACACAGTTTTACCACCATGTTTTCCAACCTATTGAATCAAAACAACGCATAGTACGGCCGTGTGCATGCGAGGGATGCCGTGTGCAAATGAAATGATTTAATATATTTTATTTCTATTAAGGGCGCATGACGAACAGCCAATGTGAGGAGAGTACAGAAGCATTTAGGCGGAAGTAAGGAACAGTTTATGTTTATTCATCGTAAAAAGTGGCAAGAAATTTTCGAGATATTATATTGCTCAGGTAATTCCTACTTTAAACATAAATCATGCCAACGTTATATGAAAAAAAGGTAACTAACAACAAATGTAACTGAAACAAATATTGTAAGTCGATTTTAACCTACTTCTAATCGTCGTATAGATTTTAAACTTTGCAAGTATAAGTTATCCCGATGATAATACAATAATTTTATGACTCTGACCCTAAGAGAAAAGGGGTGGGGCATAGGAAAAAAAAAACACTACTTTCATGCTATGGCCAATAACCATGCTTTTTGTATATTCATGCGTTCGGAACATGGCGGGAAATTTGGTCCGCTTCCCCCCCCCCCCCCAACTAGGAGGTCAACCTTAAAAATTTCGAAAATTAAAAAAAAAAGATTACTTTTAGATTTGGATTGTTTAAGATCCAAAAGACTGGACCATTGTGTAAAATGTGCCCGGGGGTTTGACTTCTTCCCCCCCTCATTTCTCGAGGGGTGGTTACTTGCCCCAGATTTTTAAAAATTCATGAAAATTGGAAGTCCGTTGATTCTGACGTACTCCCGAGGTCTTCATGCACCATCGGACTCCCTCGGATGAGACCTTGGGGGAAAAAAGCGTGAGGGGGGGAATCAGTTTCCTCAGAAATTTTCGGGACTCTAAAAATTGATTTTGTGGTTTATTTCGAGGAATATTACGAAGTGTGACGTCGGTGAGTCAACCCCTCCTCCCTGCTCAGTGGGATGCTTCCCAGCCCTCTTCAGCGAAGTGTTATTTTTCTCAAAAAATATTGTTTTCTGGGTCACTCTTTTGGAGAAACATATCACAAAATTTATATAATATTGACTTTCAGCATCATCATAGAGTAATATTGTTTTTCATAGAAGAATAATTATTCTATGAGTATCAGCAAGCTCTTGAAACATGAAACTTTATAATAATTATATCCATGCTTCTGATGACACAAATTGATCCTGTGGTGCATTTAGAGGAATTTATAAAAAAATTAAATTAAATATGAACTAAAAAGTAAAAAAATTAAATTTCCTTTTAAAAAACTAGAGAAACACGTTTTCTATGTTGTATAAACTAAAAATTTAAAAATGATTTTTTAAATTTAAGTTATTTGTTAAAAAGCGTAAGAATGAACTATGACTCTATAACGTAATTGATTTAATAAGCTTTAAATAAGAATTAAATATTATAAAATAATTAATTTTATTAAGAAAACGTAGGGTGCTTGATCTCAGTTGTTTTAATTTTTCTAACAATGTATATTCGTTAGGATAGAGTCACTAAGAAAATGAAAGAAGAGAACACCCCAAGCTTTTTTTTTTCATTAAAATTAATAGTTTTGTTTATTACTTGATTCTTATGTTGAGCTTATTAAAAATATACGTTATACAGAGTTGCAGTTCATTATTTTGCTTCTGAACAAATTAATTCATATTAAAGATCATTATATATATTTTTTTAGGTCATGCAACATAGAAAGCGTGTTTCTTTCTAACACGCGTTCTTATATGTATATCTGCTCTGTACAAAATAAGCAATCGATTTTAAACTAACTTCCTGATGAGCTAGAGACGGAAACTTCGAACTTAACTATGAACTGTATGACAATGCAATATTAACTCTTTTTTATTTGTTTATTTGTTTGTTCGTTACAAATTTGTTTGGTTTGTTTAGCAAAACCCCAAGATTCGTGGCATTAGGCCTCGATCAGGTAAGTACAATGTTACTGTATGTCTGACGCAGAACTCGCAGGCGGTGCCTAGAACCAACACCACAGAGACTCAAGGCCATATTTTGTATCTAGAGGTGTAGCTAAATAAATTTAAGTAATCTCAAAACTCACGCTGTGTAATTTTTAACCTTCGGAAACATCGGAAGATATTGTAGTATGTTTAAAAACAAATAATTTCTTGTAATGGTCGCAAGAAATATTTAACATTTTTAATAATTGGTAAATATTGCATTTAGCTTTTACACTACTCATGCTTAGAAATAAATTTTAAAATTGGTCGTAATAAGTCCATTTTGAAGCATTTATAAACTTTGTTCGTTTGTATACTTGTAGATGATGTATGGAAATGTTTACTGACGATGGCCGAGTTTAATTACACTAAATAAAATTTCTATACAACAATTAACCATTTCGACCACGGTCTTAAAGTACGAAGCATTAAATTCTGAATTCGTAGGTTTTCTTATAGTGGTTATGTTTTCGTTTTAATGAAAAAGCTCTCTAATGATAACACTAATATTGCCCACATGCATAAAATATTTCTGAGTCGGATATTAGCATAGACATTTTATATAAAAAGACAGCAGAATCCTTACACAGGCTGCACAAATACATTTTGCCATGCCAAATTCATCATTGTATCTTAATATAAGCTACATAATTTGCTATTTTATACACGTGTTCTATCATTCATGTTAAACTACACTCCATGCAATCGTTCTAATTGTAGGAACTGTCAAAAGTATACTATACACCCAGCATATAAATTAAACATGTGCTATGAGAATCATTTAAGTTACTTTTAATTTGTTTGTTCTCACTTCCCTTGATACATGTATATTATTTGTATCGATTTAGTGTTTACAGATGTGGCTTCTGTCAAAAAATACAGCACTTAATTTTTTGCTCTGGTTTGTGTGTCAAGAAAACTATTTAATTATTCATATAAAAACAATTTATGTTTATAAATACAACTTTGTACTACTGCAATGTGTATAATGTGTATAAGACAACTACTGCAATGTGTATAATAATCTATAATATCCTTTGCTGTTTTAAGTGAACGTAGTTAAATTTCGTTAGCAATTATCATAATAGTCATGTTTAATAAAATTTCGTTAAGAGAAACATAAGAGTAGCGGCGGAACGCAAGGGCGGGAGAAACGCGTTAACGTGAAGAAAGCAACGTCCGCGCGCCACGAGCCGACCGCCTCCTGCCTGTGACGTCACGGACATGTAAGGCCTTGAGTCTCGGTGGTGTTGCTAGAGCACGCATACACGGCTAGGAGAAATGTCCGCCACACTGTCATATAGTAAAGTATGGCAACTTCCTATCATTCTCCTTGGTGACTAGTGACTAGTGCATTAACGGCGTTGATAAGAGTCTAGTTTAGAACTTTGTCAATAGATGGCGTTGCATTGAATTTGACACGCACTTCGATTGGTTTGTCCGTCACGTCTTGTCTTCTAACTATTATATATTGCATGCGCCCCTCAATTTTAGTTTTAAACCTTACAAGTATTTTTATAGTATTTAAAATTTACAGTCATAAATTTTCAGTATGTTTTGGGGGCTACTGACGCAGGGTCCAGGGTGTGGATTGAAGATTGTCGACGCCATCTTGGATTGTGACGTCACGACGGACATATTGGATGGTTGTGACCTTGACCTTTGACCTTGACCTTGACCCCGTCGGCCATTTTGTATCCGCCATCTTGGATCCGCCATTTTGGATGACGTAATTGTGTTCTCGAAAATTTCGGCGATGTGTTTTACGCCATCTTGGATTATGACGTCACCGTTACAATTTTCGTACGGTCGCCATCTTTAACTTTTTTATTTATCATCCGATTTTAATGAAAAAAAATTTAAAATTTATAAAAAAATTCAAATAATAAAAATTTAAGAAAAAATACTTAAAAAATATAGTTTTACGACATGGAGTTTGGAGTCCTCGGTTCGAACCCGACGAGTGCAAAAAATTAAAAATGGCGGCCGATCCTTCCCTCACAGTGGACGTAGGCAGACTGACCCCCACCACTTGTACCATCGCATATACGAACTTACATCTTCCCCCCCCCCCCCCCGTAAAAAAAATATTTCTCGCACATGACGACCAACCCCTCCCCCAACCCCCCTTTTTAATTTTTTATATTTTTTTATTGTAATAACCACCCCTCCACTACTACTCTAGTTTATTCCCCTCCCTCACTCACTTTACCGTCATTCCCACCCCTACCCCTCTGACCCCTATTCTACCTTTTAAAGTATAAATACCGGCTGCAGGACCCGGGAGCCTTCAGTTTTGCAGTAGCCCCCAGCCGGAAGAAAATACGATGTTCTCGTGTTGTGCGAGCGGAGCAAAGATCTTGACGGCTATCTTAGCATATGGTAAAGTGCGTACGCTTGCGGCACTGGATAAGGAGACGGAGTTACCTTATCTACCAAAGGAGTTTCTCCTGGTCTACGCCCCTCACGAGATAAGATACGTGTACAGGTCCCTACCGGTGTACCTGCAGCTAGATGAAGACATTCAAGATTGTTTGCCATGCACCGAGTGCGACAGAGGAAGCTCCAGTGTCCCCGACACACCGCACATGAAATCGTGATGCAAGAAGCGACGAGATGCGTAGCGGCGGCAGCAGCAGCCTATATCCTGAGCGCCGTACCGCAGACATCATCTAGGTACCACTCCAGCATTTCTGCAGAGCCAGCATCTTAGCCACGTCACTCCAGCCTCGTCGTCATGGTACTAAGACTACAGGTACGCGCGCGCGCATCGCCTCCCCTCGCCCCGCAGCTGCTGACGTCACGTGGCTGATAGCTGACCCAACATCAGCAACTACAGTGAGCGTTGACTCACCACCACATACTGTGCTTCTTGCCATGGTTGTTGCGCTACAGTAGCTCTGTACGTCTTGTCATTCTTTCGTTCGCAGTGAAAGCTGTCTACGGTATACGAATTTCGTTTAAATGTCATACTGTGCTGTTTATGGTTGTAAAAACAGTAGCAGAAACAGTGATGGGATAAAGTTTTTCCGCTTTCCAAAAAATGAGGATCTTCAACAAGAATGGATACATTGCTGCCGCAGAAGCGACAAAATTAATGTAAAAAATGGTAAGTAGCCTATATCATTCTGTACCAATCAAATGTGTAGGTTTACATTAAACACATAGTCCTTAAGAAGAAAATATTTTCCTTTTCTGTTTTAGCGCGGATATGTTCTCGGCATTTTGACGAAGCCTGTTACTACAAGAGTCTGAGACATCAGCTACTGCAATATTCACCAGTCAACTCTCGCAAACTGAAAATAGATGCCGTTCCAAGTTTATTATTGCCCAAGGATTCAGTACCAGAAAACACAAAGAGAACTGAAAGGAGAACAGTTCGGGCCAGAAGAAACCTTGTCCGAGATATTCTGCTTAAAGACAGCTCTGAAAACAGGTAAGCAAATAATTTCACCACGAAAATATTTTTAACTCCTAAATTTGGTTTTTGTGAATGTGCTCGCAAATACTACCTTTCTCTAATATAGTGGAAATCGAACCAGTAACTGTTAGAATAGATTATACGACTTGACTTTAAACTTATTCTAACTGAAATACAGGCAAATAAATTATATTCCCCACCGAACATCTGAAATCAATGAAATTAGAATGGGTAAAATTTGTAAGCTAATACAGTTTAATGTTAACCTCGTAATGAAGTCAACTGACCCAAGACTGAATGTAGGCATAAATAAAATCGATAAAAATAAAAATTTGGAACATAGTTCACGTAAATGAAATCCCTCAGCCACAAACCAATTTTTACAGCATGCATCTGCATGTTATGAAAATCTAACTCCATTACCTTTTTTGAAATGCACTTTTCTTTAAGTAGTTTAAATTGATAATTTCACTTTTACATTTTACACAGAACCACCTATTAAAAATACGTAGCGAATGACTGTATGGTATTGACTAGATTCTCAATAACATTTGGTTTGAAGTTCCTGGCAATAAAATATTATTTTCAGACCCGAGAAGCAGACTGCTGAGGATGTTATCCAGTCCCTTCAACCTAGTACGAGTTCATTTGAGAACACAACACTTCAATTACCTGAAGAAATAATACATCAGCTACAGGTAACGATTAAGACTCTTGAGTCGCAAATTGCTGAAGTTCTTCTGAAAAATAAAGAAATCGAAAAAGAGAAGCGATCATTAAAGGAACAACTTTAGAAGTTAAAAAATGTTCACGGTACACAACTAAATAGCAAATTAGCTGTTGTTTTGTCACGTTTCTTTACGCCAGGACAAATCCGCTGTATATTAAGTAGAAAAAAACACATTCGTTGGTCTGCAGAAGACATAGCATCCGCTATTTCCCTCAGATCTGTCAGTGCAAAAGCATACAGATATTTACGTAACAAATTGAAATATCCGTTACCGCATATTAGCACTCTAAGGAAATGGGCGGAACAATTCAATTGCGACAGTGGTATTCTGAAGGACGTTGTTTCATTGATGAAAGCTAAAACCAGGGAACTTTCAGATTTTGAAAAAGTTACAGTAATATCATTTGATGAAATGAAGATATCCAATCAGATATGCTTTGACAGAAAAAAAGAGCAAGTTTTAGGTCCACATAATTATGTACAAGTGGTGATGGCTAGGGGCTTGTTGAGTAATTGGAAACAGCCTGTATATTATGACTTTGATACGCCTATGAATAAATCTATACTGAATGATATCATTTTGAGTCTTGAAAATAGTGGGTACCAAGTTGTAGGTTTAGTAAGTGATATGGGTGCAACAAACAGAGCAGTTTGGCGAGAATTTGGAATAAATGAACACAACACCACATTTCCTAACCCATCAGATAGCAACAGAAATATATTTGTGTTTGCAGATGCACCTCATTTATTAAAATTGGTCAGAAATCATTTTATTGATAAAGGTTTCACTGTGAAAGGTGAGGAGATCGATAAAGACTTTGTACAGCAATTGCTCAACAAGTCTATTTATGAATTCAAACTTACGCCCCGCCTTACACAGCATCATCTAGATGTCAGAGGTTCTGGAAAACAAAAAGTAAAGCCAGCTGTTCAGGTGTTTTCCAATTCGGTATCAAATGCAATTACGTATCTCCACGAAAAAAAATTAATTGTAGGAAATGCACAACCAACAGCAAAAGTTTTGAAACTTTTTAATGATTAGTTTGATGTTTTTAATTCGTGTCGCCCTTGTGATGCGTATGGTACAAAATTAGAAGAACAAAATGATATTTTGAATGAAATGTCTGAACTAACTGAATTTCTAAGAGTCAAAGGCGCAAAGCATAAGTTGCCTTTTCAGATCGGCATACAAATAAACAACAAGTCTCTACAGTCCCTCTTTACTGACCTAAAAAACACACTGAACATCAAATACATAACCACAGTTAAATTGAACCAAGATGTGTTAGAGTGTTTTTTTTTTCGTATATTAGAGGCATGGGACATCAAAATACTCATCCGTCGCCCATTGACTTTAAATACAGAATTAGAAACTACATATTGGGAAAACATTCTGCAGCAGTTTTTGCTGAACGGAAAAACACGGATGAGAAGACAGACGAAATGTGTTTGGTAAGTGATTTTTCGTCAAATGAAATGGAACAGGGCAGTACTTATCAGAATGAAAGTACAGAGCTACTTTTGTGCAAGGAAATGCATTTTACAAAGACATTTCAGGAGAAATCACCTTTAAATGAAATAGATCTTGCTGACATGGAAGAAATAGACTTAGATTTAGAGGACAGGCCCCTTTCAAGTGACGAAATTTCTCTTGAAGGGCTGAAATATGTTGCTGGCTATATAGCTCACCGTTTCAGAAATAAATATCCTGACCTTGGCACTACGGATTTCAATTCGGAGGACGATAGCTGGATACATGTACAATCAAAGGGTAACTTAAAATGTCCCACTAATGAATTTTTTGAAATAATAAAGATCGCTGAAATGTGTTTTGATAATGTTCATGGCAACAATTTGTGCAAAAAAGAGCGGATTTTTGAATCACTGACTAAAATGATTTGCGGAACTACTGAAAATAAATATCCAGAAGAAGTTATAAACTGTTTTGTCAGGACAAGAACGTATATGCGTATCAAGTATTCGAACATGAAATATGTTAATGAACAAGACAAAAAACGCAAAGAAAGAAATAAGATGAGGAAAACTACTCTCTAAGATTTTTCAGTGTGATAGTGTCCACATTCCTTCACCATAATATGTATGTTCATAATTTATTTACGATGTTTTTTGACTACTATATTTAAGAAAAGTATTTATTGTGAATATCGAAGCAATTATGTAGGGCTTAAGGTATTTATTGTATTCCAAATATTTAGTATGTCATTTTTATTGCCTTTATTAAAAATAATACATATGTTAACAATGTAACAAAATTGCGAAATTTTTGTATTGCTATTGCAATTTCGTTTCTTGTAAACATTGTAGACTTTTTCATATTGAAATTAAATTTGCTATAGGGTTGTTTGTATTTTAATTTTACAGTTATAAGATGTTTGTATATGTTGTTTACTGTTTACAAACATTTGAAAAATATTTCATTAACCATATTTCCATTCCCATGGCAATAGTCTTGTTAGCTTTTCGGGTAACTCTTCTCAGTGGATGATAAGACGGTGCGACATCTAAAACATATCACACCACCTTTACATAACTATTAAACTAAGAGGTGTTTTCTTAGCATAATATTAAAGTATAATGTTTACTTGTGGCGTAGGTGATTTAGAATTTCCATTTATCTAGAAAAATGCGCTTTCAGAATGTTTTTTAACACACAGTGTTTCGCAAGGTTTTTGAAGAAAAAAAATTGTCTACGCGTTTTATTTTTTTTTGCAGCTGAATTCAGGCACGTGCATAAAATATAATTAATCCGTAGGAAGCGCAATGGTTTAAAGTATTGATGTTGAAGATTTGAAAAGATTTATTGAAATAGTGTGGGAGAACGAGCGAGTTGAGTGAGAATATCTGCGGTAGTGCTGTCTGGCTGTGCGAGTGGCAGGGGTTATCTCTCAGCCACATGACGTCGTGCGCAGTTGCGGACGAAAAAATAATCTATTCCGCCTCCCCCTGCCACGTCGTATGCGTAACTGTGAGTAATGACAATATGACACTCTCTCTTGTCAACGTCCAGTGTCTTACGTCCCAAAAGGGCCCCGTAGTGAAGCAACTGTCAGTGATGTCCATCATTGGCGGTGAAGAAACCAGGACTTATGAATGCATTTTTTAACCTCCATGCGTCTGGTCGGAATTGGACAGATTCTCTCAACGCGAGAACTGTCGTCTAACCTATGAAGTGAACGGACTCTCGTGGAATGACGGTGATGTGGACTAAGGACAAGTGAACTCCGTGCTACGTGATCTCGTCGAGCCGGAAGACGACGTTGCTTACGTCCGTCGTAATGAACAGAAACGTATTGTGAGTGATTTGTGTAGTGTCAAAGTAATTGATCTTCGTAAACAAGGCAACTGTCCTGGCTTCAACACACTGTTAAAGAGGTACGGAAACCAAATTGAAAAGTGTGATAAATTTATAATGGTTTCCACTGTGCACATTGTAATAGTCAGTTACTGAAGCTGTGGCTCTATGAGCATCCTTATTACTACAGTGATGTTTAAATTTCAATTCTTTTTGCAATTGTAAATATTGTTTCCAATGTCATCTACCGATGAAATTATGTAAATAAAATATATATAAACCAATGTATTTGTCTGTTTCCTTTTCATCTTTATTTCATTGGAGTTTTTTTTTGTGTGTGTGATGTAAAGTCTATTAATTATACTCTTTCGAAAAAAAATTAAAAATATAATAATCATTTTACATTATTTTCAGCAATTTAATTCCAAGCATACATTATATAAAAAAAAAACAAGGGTATTAGTATTATAGAAATGAAACTCAAAGGTCAAAAATTTTACAGATATATATATTTTCGTTAACATATACAATTAAATATATTCATATTTTATTTGACATGTGTGTGAGAGTGTAGATTCGCAGGTCTCTCTCTTCCCAGCCGACCATTCTCGTCCCGCCGTCTCTCCATCTCACCGGCTCTCTCCTCCTCACGTCGAATCTCTCTCCATCGCAGCAACTGCTCACCTGCTAAATACTTAAATAGAATAAGAGTAATTTAAACAGAAAGCTTGCATCGCAGCTCTCTGCGGGTTTTTAACGGGCTGGAGACCGACACCGCTAAACAGACTAGTCACGCACAAGCCCCTTGCCACCATATGCAATATACGTCACATATGTAGTCAAGTACTTATGAACAACGTCTCTATTTAGCCGTGGCCCATTACAACGATGCAAGCCTACCAGAAAGAACGACCATATGATACATTGACACAAAGCACGTGCTAAATTAACATATGTCACATACAAATGCTGAAATTGACCAGTAACAACGATGTATGAACGCCGAAATCTTGCATGCCAACGACTGTGGAACCCAGAGGCGTAACAGTCCAGCGTTGACACACAACGCCGAAATCCTGCATGTCATCGACTGCGGAACCCAGCGGCGTAACAGTCCAGCGTTGACACCATCGACATGACATCATCGACGTAAGGAGCCCAACGTCATGACTCCATCGATGATAGGAGCCCATCGTAGTGACCCCATCATTATGACACCATCGATGTTAGGAGCCCATCGTCTTGACATCATCGACGTAAGGAGCCCAACGATGCATAAAAAATGCATAAAAAATAGCATATAAACGTATAAAATCGCATAAAACGCAAAAAAGGCATAAATACGCAATATAAATGCATAAAACGCAAAAATAAAAACGCATCAGTGTAAAACGCATGAGTGTAAAAAAAAATGTATTGCACCAAAAACTACGTAGGTGCAAAACACCACCACTTCCATCCCAACCAACCAACCAAAAAACATAGCACCACAAAAACATAGCATCACAAACAACGAGGATGCAAAACACCACCACCTCCATCCCAACCAAGAGAGCGCAGCAAGCAAACAACGAAGATGCAAAACACCACCACTTCCATCCCAACCAACCAACCAAAAAATGTAGCACCACAAAAACGCAGCATCGCAAACAACGAGGATGCAAAACACCACCAAATCCATCCCAACCAACCAACCAACCAAAAAACGTAGCACCACAAAAACGTAGCATCGCAAACAACGAGGATGCAAAACACCACCACCTCCATCCCAACCAACCAACCAAGAGAGCGCAGCATCGCAAACAACGAGGATGCAAAACACCACCACTTCCATCCCAACCAACCAACCAAGAGAGCGCAGCACCGCAAAACAACGTAGGTGCGTAAAACCACCACTTCCATCCCAGCCAACCAACCAAAAAATGCAATCTTCGTCGTCGACCACAAATGCTACATCGCAGCGAAGATGACACATTCTAGTGACGTCAGTCGCCTAGTGAGCAGACGAGGATGCATTTTTTGGTTGGTTGGCTGGGATGGAAGTGGTGGTTTTACGCACCTACATAGTTTTGCGGTGCTGCGCTCTCTTGGTTGGTTGGGATGGAAGTGGTGGTGTTTTGCATCCTCGTTGTTTGCGATGCTGCGCTCTCTTGGTTGGTTGGTTGGTATGGAGGTGGTGGTGTTTTGCATCCTCGTTGTTTGCGATGCTACGTTTTTGTGGTGCTACGTTTGGTTGGTTAGTTGGGATGGAAGTGGTGGTGTTTTGCATCCTCGTTGTTTGCGATGCAACATTTTTGTGGTGCTACGTTTTTTGGTTGGTTGGTTGGTTGGGATGGATTTGGTGGTGTTTTGCACCTACGTAGTTTTTGGTGCAATACATATTTTTTTACACTCATGCGTTTTACACTGATGCGTTTTTATTTTTGCGTTTTATGCGTTTATATTGCGTATTTATGCCTTTTTTTGCGTTTTATGCGATTTTATACATTTATATGCGATTTTTTATGCGTTTTTTTATGCATCGTTGGGCTCCTTACGTCGATGGTGTAAAGACATTGGGCTCTTAACATCGATGGTGTCATAATGATGGGGTCACTACGATGGGCTCCTATCATCGATGGAGTCATGACGTTGGGCTCCTTACGTCGATGGTGTCATGTCGATGGTGTAAACGCTGGACTGTTACGCCGCTGGGTTCCGCAGTCAATGACATGCAGGATTTCGGCGTTGTGTGTCAACGCTGGACTGTTACGCCTCTGGGTTCCACAGTCGTTGGCATGCAAGATTTCGGCGTTGATACATCGTTGTTACTGGTCAATTTCAGCGTTTGTATGTGCCATATGTTAATTTAGCACGTGCTTTGTGTCAATGTATCATATGGTAGTTCTTTCTGGTAGGCTTGCATCGTTGTAATGGGCCACGGATAAATAGAGACGTTGTTCATAAGAACTTGACTACATATGTGACGTATATTGCATATGGAGGCAAGGGGCTTGTGCGTGACTAGTCTGTTTAGCGGTGTCGGTCTCCAGCCCATTAAAAACCCGCAGAGAGCTGCGGAGCAAGTTTTCTGTTTAAATTACTAATATTCTATTTAAGTATTTAGCAGGTGAGCAGTTGCTGCGATGGAGAGAGATTCGACGTGAGGAGGAAGAGCCGGTGAGATGGAGAGACGGCGGGACGAGAATGGTCGGCTGGGAAGAGAGAGACCTGCGAATCTACACTCTCACACACATGTCAAATAAAATATGAATATATTTAAATGTATATGTTAACAAAAATATATCTATCTGTAAAATTTTTGACCTTTGAGTTTCATTTCTATAATACTAATACCCTTGTTTTTTTTAATTGTTGATTTTTTTATATAATGCATGCTTGGAATTAAAATGCTGAAAATAATGTAAAATGATTATTATATTTTTAATTTTTTTTCGAAAGTGTATAGTTAATAGACTTTACATCACACACACACAAAAAAAAACTCCACTGAAATAAAGGGGAAAAGAAAACAGACAAATACATAAGATTATATATATTTTATTTACATAATTTCATCAGTAGATGACATTGGAAACAATATTTACAATTGCAAAAAGTATTGAAATTTAAACATCACTGTAGTAATAAGGATGCTCATAGAGCCACAGCTTCAGTAACTGACTATTACAATGTGCACAGTGGAAACCATTATAAAATTTATCACACTTTTCAATTTGGTTTCCGTACCTCTTTAACAGTGTGTTGAAGCCAGGACAGTTACCTTGTTTACGAAGATCAATTACTTTCACACTACACAACTCACTCACAATACGTTACCACGGACGTAAGCAACGTCGTCTTCCGGCTCGACGAGATCACGTAGCACGGAGTTCACTTGTCCATAGTCCACATCACTGTCATTCCACGAGAGTCCGTTCACTTCATAGGTTAGTCGACGGTTCTCGCGTTGAGAGAATCTGTCCAATTCCAACCAGACGCATGGAGGTTTAAAAATGTATTCATAAGTCCTGGTTTCTTCACCGCCAATGATGGACATCACTGACAGTTGCTTCACTACGGGGCCCTTTTGGGACGTAAGACACGGGACGTTGACAAGAGAGAGTGTCATATTGTCATTACTCACAGTTACGCATACGACGAGGCTGGAGTGACGTGGCTAAGATGCTGGCTCTGCAGAAATGCTGGAGTGGCACCTAGATGCCGACTGTGGCACGGCGCTCAGGATATAGGCTGCTGCTGCCGCCGCTACGCATCTCGTCGCTTCTTGCATCACGATTTCATGTGCGGTGTGTCGGGGACGCTGGAGCTTCCTCTGTCGCACTCGGTGCATGGCAAACAATCTTGAATGTCTTCATCTAGCTGCAGGTACACCGGTAGGGACCTGTACACGTATCTTATCTCGTGAGGGGCGTAGACCAGGAGAAACTCCTTTGGTAGATAAGGTAACTCCGTCTCCTTATCCACTGCCGCAAGCGTACGCACTTTACCATATGCTAAGATAGCCGTCAAGATCTTTGCTCCGCTCGCACAACACGAGAACATCGTATTTTCTTCCGGCTGGGGGCTACTGCAAAACTGAAGGCTCCCGGGTCCTGCAGCCGGTATTTATACTTTAAAAGGTAGAATAGGGGTCAGAGGGGTAGGGGTGGGAATGACGGTAAAGTGAGTGAGGGAGGGGAATAAACTAGAGTAGTAGTGGAGGGGTGGTTATTACGATAAAAAAATAAAAAAAATTAAAAAGGGGGGTTGGGGGAGGGGTTGGTCGTCATGTGCGAGAAATATTTTTTTTAGGGGGGGGGGAAGATGTAAGTTCGTATATGCGATGGTACAAGTGGTGGGGGTCAGTCTGCCTACGTCCACTGTGAGGGAAGGATCGGCCGCCATTTTTAATTTTTGCAGTCGTCGGGTTCAAACCGAGGACTCCGAACTCCATGTCGTAAAACTATATTTTTTAAGTATTTTTATTAGATTGTTATTATTTGAATTTTTTTATAAATTTTAAATTTTTTTCATTAAACCGGATAATAAATAAAAAAGTTAAAGATGGCGACCGTAACGAAAATTGCAACGGTGACTTCATAATCCAAGATGGCGTAAAACACATCGCCGGAATTTTCGAGAACACAATTACGTCATCCAAAATGGCGGATCCAAGATGGCGGATACAAAATGGCCGTCAGGGTCAAGGTCAAGGTCACAACCATCCAAGATGGCCGTCGTGACGTCACAATCCAAGATGGCGTCGACAATCTTCAATCCACACCCTGGACCCTGCGCCAGTAGCCCCCAAAACATACTACTATTTTCATTACAATCTGTATGGGTTTGAAATAAAATCATACACTTAATCTGTATTAAATATTAAATCAGTTCAATTGCAAAGTTTCACACACACGATTAAAAAGCAGAAAATAAAAATTAAATAAAAATAATATTTTCATAAAGTTTTTAAAAAGGACAAAAATCTATCAAATAAATTCTCCCAGCTCCGTAAAGATTTATAACCCCATACAGATTCCTAACCCTATACATCTTGTCCTAAAAAAATTATGATTGTTGATTTTCAACAATAATTAATTACTTTTAAGATTAAAAAAATTGTGGTTCGCAAGCAACAGATAATTGATGCATGAATAGTCCACAAAAATGGTTATTACACTGCAAATAATATGAACTGTTGTGCAAGTTTTCTCAACACAGCTACTCCTTACAATCCTTATTATTATAGATCCCATGATACCCAGGTTTTTTTAATCTTACAAGTTAATTTGTATGTGTTAAAAATCACCCATTACAAATTTTTAGGACAATATGTATGTAGTTAGGAATCTGTATGGAGCTATAAATCTTTACGGGGCTTGAAGAAATTATTTTATATTTTTTATTTAGTTTTAAAAACGTTGCTTTTCCAAAAAAAAAAAAATTAGTCTAATAATTTTTTACAGTGAAAACCAGCTTTACAGGGGAAAAAATTTCTGTTTTTTATAAAATATTTCTTTGGAAAACAGTTGTCAAGAAATAGTTTGTAACAGTAATTACAAGAAATATATTGTAACTTTGTACAACACATGGCAATGGTTATTTTTTTTTAAATATATGAAATATGTTTTTCGAGATAATATTGAAATTTAAAGAATAATTTTACACTTTAATTAATGTCTTATTTAAGAGCATTTTTTTAAACTGTGGAAAAGATATTCGAATCCCACTAATATTATAAATGTGAAAGTTTGGATGGATGGATGGATGAATATGTCTGTCACTCAATCACGCCAGAGCGGCTGAACGGATCTGGATGAAATTTGACCTACAGCGAGCTCATAACCTAGATTAACACATAGACCACATATTAATATGAAATTCCATCCCTAAGGAAGAGAAAAAGTGATAATTTCATTTTATAACAGAAAAAATTATAGGTAATAGACATACAAATAGTGAGTGAGTGTCATTTCTCTATGTTTGCCACACGATCATACACATGGTAAGGTCTGGCAAATTCATATTTTTCTCCTTGGTGAGACCAGCCTGCTTAGTGAAGCTCGCAGCGGCTAGCAAAATAAAGGCGCTAATAATAGTTTTGTTCTTAACTTCGTCAATAGATAGAGTTGCCTTGAATTTTAAACGCACCATCGTTTGATGCGTTTGTCATGTCTTTAATTTTCGTTTGTTTGTGCCGTATGCGGGCCTATACCATTCATCCGATTGCGATGAAATTTTGGTGAGTTGTTATGCCCATGCCCGTGAATGTTTCTGAGACGGTATAACTATATAGCAATAGTTGGAGCACAAATCGTTTCAAAAAATGTGTTTATTTCTTTTTATATAGCGGCACTTCATCTGTTTTTGTTATATAAGTGCGCATGCATGACACAATTTATTTAAATATAAAAGAGAGACAGAGATAGAGTGATATATATAGAGTGAGATAGAGAGAGACAGAGAGATATGTTGAGATAGAGCGAGGTATAGAGAATGAAATGGGTTAGATAAAGAAATATATATTTATAGAGCTATATAGAGATTTATATATAGAAGAGATAGAGATAGCGGGAGGTATATAAGTATATATGTAGATATAAAGAGATAAATAGAGATAGAGATATACATAGATATATATAGATGTAGATAGAGATAAGAGAGATGGATTAATGATTTGTATATGTGTAACTACTTCAAACATAATACAAAACAAAACTGAATGAGGCTTTGCAATGCATGCCGAGCATTAGCTAGATAAAGGAATCTTTTCAATATTAGTAATCTCTTATTTTTCAGCTTTTTTCTATAGTGCTTTATAGAGTCTAGATTACATACAGAACACAAATTTATATATATATATATATATATATATATATATATATATATATACTGGCAGAATGTCTGTCGGGATCTGAAAGTGATATAAATTATTTTGCACACTTGACATTCAAATTAAGAAGACAATTACTAACTACATCTGATTTCAAAAAACGTCCCCTTCACTCTATGCTCAGCCCGGGAAACGCCGGGTACTGCAGCAAGTATATAATAATAGACTTAATTTTTGGATTATGTTTACATTTGTGAGCAGTTAATACTGAAAACGGTATTCAGGAAAGTTATATAGAATAGTATGTCCGGGCACTGGCGCTGGTGCGTGGTGTCTGGTTCCGACCACCATCTTGGATTGTGACGTCACGACGGGTATCTTGGATGACCTTGTCTTTTTACCTTCAAAATTTGCCAAAATTTGCCTAAAATGCCTCAAAATTCGCAGAAATTTCCAGTTTTTTGGAAAATAATTCCGCAAAAAAATATCAAATAAATTTGAAAAAAAAAAATTCGTTTTGAGAGAAAAATTCCCGTTTCGAGGGAAATTTTCCAGTTTTTAGTCCAAAAAAAATACCAGCATCTAGAAATGTCCATATATAAAGCATACATGTCCACAGCCTCCGATAAGTCTCTGATGTCATCATGGATTATGACCTCACCGTTGATATTTCCGTTACGTCGCCATCTTCAAAATCTATATTTATCATCAGATTTTATTTAAAAAAATTCTAAAGTTTATAAATCAAACTCAATTAATAAAATTTTAACAACAAATATAAAAAGAGCAATTTCCGTTACGGCCGTTATTTTAAAAATCTGTAGTTTTTATGTTAGAAAGTAAGAAAAAATTAAAAACTTTTAAAAAATTAATAAAATAACCGAATTTAATAATAAAAATTTAATAAATAAATAAATTTAAAAATTTCATATACACTTACGACATGGATATCGGAGTCCTCGGTTCAAACCCAGCGAGGACAAAAAAAAAATTGTGACAGGTCCTACCTCCACAGAAACTACTGACAGACTGACCTCCCACCACTTATGTCAAGATATATATTTCGTCAGCGAGTATGACGTCCTGTCCACCATCTTGGAAATTTTTATTTATTATCAGAGTTTAATGAAAAATTATAATTAATTTTTAATTAAAAATCATTATGAAACACTGTTGCACATATCGTTACTACCACCATCATGAATTCTAGAAATTTGGCAGGTTTCATTATACCCGCCATCTTGGATGACTATGACATCATCGCTACACTTCGTGTTATGGCCACCATCTTAAAATACTGCAATTTTTATGCTAGAAATTTGGAAAAAATTTCAAAAATTATAATAAAAAGGTATTAATCAAATTTTAATAAAATCATATTTTAAAAATGCACTTACGACTTGCAGTCCACGGTTTGAACGTGGTAAGACCAAAAAAAAAATCGTCGACAGATCCTTTCTCCACGGTAGCCGCAGGAAGACTAACCTCCCACCACCAATACCAAGGTATATATCGTCAGATGGTATGATGCAATGTCCACCATTTTGTTTTTGTCTGCTGGAAGACACCATCTTGTTTTCGTCTGCTAGACTGCGCTGATGTCATGTTAGTCTAGTTATTACCTGCTAGAGTGCAGTAATCATTTATTATTATTACTATGACACCCGCCATCTTGTCATTTGAGCACCATCTTGGAATTGTGTAACTATTTAGCTAGAAATTCGGGAAAAATTCCAAAATTCACCAAAAAAAAAATAACAATCAATTTAAAAATTGATTCGATCAGTTACTGTCCTTGGTTCGATACTTGATCAAAGCAATGACATTTATTTTCATGTAAAAATTAATAATTTCAATAATTCATGTTCAAAATCCTAAAAGAGGCTTAAAATCCTCTAACACCAGCCTGCAGTAAGCCAATATGACCGCCATCTTGGAAATTTGTCTTAATAACACTAGAAATTAGGGGAAAGTTTCAAAAGTCACCGAAAAAATCACTCATTAATTAACTGATTGAATCGATGGATTTCAACCTCGGTAAGATTATTGACCAGTGACAGGTGTAACTAAATATTAAATAAGTTTAATATTCTGTCTTCCATGACCTTTCGTGGAGTTTATTAATCATTCACACTATGAAAATCAACTTAAGACAATATTCCTGCCCGACGAATTAAATATGTTGTCGCATTACCTATCATGTAAGTCTAGTTCATCAATACTTAGAATAACCTCTAAACCGTTCATGTACAAAGCCATCCATACATATAGACCAAGCACCTTCGGACCACAAGACCGGGTCATGAACAAACGCAGACATATAGACCAGTCTTATACGAACCTCATGACCTTCCTCTATGTCAGCTAATTATTCAATTAAACCAACGTAACATGTTTTACGCATACAAGAAAACCAAAAATCCCTGAAAAATGATTCATCAAGACATAGAGGTTTTGGACTAGTAAACATTCAGAGATACTACAGATTTGAAAACCCACAATCAACAAAAAGTAAGCACATTTGGAAGAACAACTATTGAAAAGGATGCCCATTTGGAAGCACAATCAACGAAAAAGGAAGCACAATCATAGAAAAGGACGCACATTTAACGAAAAAGTAAGCACATTTGGAAGCACATTCAACGAAAAAGGAAGGACAATCATAGAAAAGGATGCACATTTTACGAAACCGGAATCACAATCATAGAAAAAGACGCACAATCGGAAGCACAAATATAGAAAAAGACGCGCAATCGGAAGCACATTTTATGAAGAGGAAGCACAATTGGAAGCACACTAAACGAAGAGTTAGCAGTATTACGAGATCTCAGTCTTATTTTTAAATCAGTTTACAAGAAATAAAACATACTTTTTTTAATATAAATAATTTATTTATTTTTCAATAGTACACACATGACAATTAAAGAAATGAGTATTGTATGTAACCAGCTTTCCGCAGTTCTTTAAGAATGGACGATACTTCGTCGATATGCAAGTATTTTCCTCATCGAACAGATACCACCAACAGTCTCAGACGATCAACTAATATGTTAGGATCTTAACATGACACTTATAATCAATCTCTTCTGCTACGATGTTTCCATCATATCAGTCTCAGGACATCGTCACAGTCTTCGATCTTGTCAGCTTTAGGTGCTTCATAACAGTCGTTGCCTTTGTCATCAGCCTAACACGTATTTAATTCGCCGGGCAGGAATATTGTCTGAAGTTAATTTGTGTAGAGTGAATGATTAATTAACTCCACGAAAGGTGTTGGAAGACAGAATATTAAACTTATTTAATATTTAGTTACACCTGTCACTGGTCAATAATCTAACCGAGGTTGGAATCCATCGATTCAATCAGTTAATTAATGAGTGATTTTTTCGGTGACTTTTGGAACTTTCCCGTAATTTCTAGTGTTATTAAGACAAAGTTCCAAGATGGCGGTCATATTGGCTTACTGCAGGCTGGTATTAGAGGATTTTAAGCCTCTTTTAGGATTTTGAACATGAATTATTGAAATTATTAATTTTTACATGAAAATAAATATCATTGCTTTGATCAAGTATCGAACCAAGGACAGGAACTGATCGAATCAATTTCTAAAATGATTGTTAATTTTTTTGATGAATTTTGGAATTTTCCCCGAATTTCTAGCTAAATAGTTACACAATTCCAAGATGGTGCTCAAATGACAAGATGGCGGGTGTCACAGTAATAATAATAATAAATGATTACTGCACTCTAGCAGGTAATAATTAGACTAACATTACACCAGCGCAGTCTAGCAGACGAAAACAAGATGGTGTCTTCCAGCGGATGAAAACAAAATGGTGGACATTGCATCATACCATCTGACGATATATACCTTGGTATTGGTGGTGGGAGGTTAGTCTTCCTGCGGCTACCGTGGAGAAAGGATCTGTCGACGATTTTTTTTTGGTCTTACCACGTTCAAACTGTGGACTGCAAGTCGTAAGTGCATTTTTAAAATATGATTTTATTAAAATTTGATTAATACTTTTTTATTATAATTTTTGAAATTTTTTCCAAATTTCTAGCATAAAAATTGCAATATTTTAAGATGGTGGCCATAACACGAAGTGTAGCGATGATGTCATAGTCATCCAAGATGGCGGGTATAATGAAACCTGCCAAATTTCTAGAATTCATGATGGTGGTCGTAACGATATGTGCAACAGTGTTTCTTAATGATTTTTAATTAAAAATTAATTATTATTTTTCATTAAACTCTGATAATAAATAAAAATTTCCAAGATGGTGGACAGGACGTCATACTCGCTGACGAAATATATATCTTGACATAAGTGGTGGGAGGTCAGTCTGTCAGTAGCTTCTGTGGAGGTAGGACCTGTTACCATTTTTTTTGTCCTCGCTGGGTTTGAACCGAGGTCTCAGATATCCATGTCGTAAGTGTGTATAAAATTTTTAAATTTATTTATTTTTTAAATTTTTATTATTAAATTCGGTTATTTTATTAATTTTTTAAAAGTTTTTAATTTTTTCTTACTTTCTAACATAAAAACTACAGATTTTCAAAATAACGGCCGTAACGGAAATTGCTCTTTTTATATTTGTTGTTAAAATTTTATTAATTGAGTTTGATTTATAAACTTTAGAATTTTTTTAAATAAAATCTGATGATAAATATAGATTTTGAAGATGGCGACGTAACGGAAATATCAACGGTGAGGTCATAATCCATGATGACCTCAGAGTCTTATCGGAGGCTGTAGACATGTATGCTTTATATATGGACATTTCTAGACGCTGGTATTTTTTTTGGACTAAAAACTGGAAAATTTCCCTCTAAACGGGAATTTTTCTCTCAAAATGAATTTTTTTTTTCAAAATTATTTGAGATTTTTTTGCGGAATTATTTTCCAAAAAACTGGAAATTTCTGCGAATTTTGAGGCATTTTAGGCAAATTTTGAAGGTAAATGTCAAGGTCAAGGTCGTCCAAGATGGCCACTGTTTTGTCACAATACTAGATGGTAGTCGGCACCAGGCACCACGGGCCAGAGCCATTATCCGGAATTACTATTCTATACTACTCAGGAAAATGTTTACAAATAACTTTAACTATACCTACCATTCAAAAAACGAAATGACTGTGCACAATCGAAGTGGCTTCAAGGATGTGATCGGGATAAGAGTGCGGGGGAATTACGCTGACGTCAATTGTTCTGTGGACGAACACAACGCAGCAACCGACTGTCCTCTACCGCGAAGTGTGTCGTGTGCCCGAGTACCGCAACCCTTGACCCCCGCGCGGCCTCCCAGAGTTCACGCTTCCGAGTTTTATTTATCTGCTAGGAGGTTGCCAGGCGCCTAATGATCAATACAACAAACACTTTAGTCTGTGCTGTTAACCGATAATTTTAGCAGCAAGGAAATAAGTGGCCACGAAATAAGTATTTAATATAAATATTCAAAAGGACGTAACCACAAAAAAGCAAATTTGTCAAAAATAACTTCGGGCATACAAACATATATAATAAAAATTTACAGATTTTTTATAAAATTATAAACTTTAAAGATATAAGCATATAAAACATAAAAAAGATTTTTGAAAGGGCACAAGTAAAAAATTAAAATATCATGAAAAGTTTTCCAGTGCCGCAAACTTGTATGTATGAAAATGAAAAAATTTTCACCCATTTTTTGTTTAGAGCTCAATTTTTTTGAGATAGAAGTTTTTTTTAATAATTATAAGCATTGTTAGTTGTAGGGGACGTAAGGTGCCCAATTAAAAATTATGAATACCTCTAACACTTTAATTTAGTAATTAAGACGTGTCCCGCTAATGTAGCTGTATTGCAAATGTTACTCTATTGCTACTTTTCCATTTTCTAGTTTATACATATCTCTATAGAGTAGGCTAATATTTGTGCTTCACGAAACGCCTATCAATTTGGCATTACAGAGTCAGTGAGTTAGTGATGAGCGTAGCTATATATAGGGTTTATTCGTTGCATCAGGTGTGTATCTTCTTTAGTGAGGCAGGATGATAAACGCGACGCTCGCTGGTGCTTCTAGCGCGGTATCGCCTCTAAGTGCAAGGCTCTGAACTGGCGCGCAGTCTTCTCGTCGTCACAGGATAACTGTGAAATTTGAGCGGTGACCATAACATTATATTGCGGAGAAATGAATATAAAGGTGTAAAGCAAGTCCCTTAAGTGCTTTCAAGAATCTGTACCGGTTGTTTTACGCCTAAAATTTACTCTGAAAACATGTGTTGTAGCCATTTTAACTCTTCTTAAAGTACAGTTTCAAAACTTAATCCAAAATCAAAAGTACTTTTCGGCCCTCAGCGAACTCTTAAATGCTTTTCGTAAGCAGACTCCACCCGAATATCTTGAGTAGTTTAGAAATCGCGTTGTTTTACCTGAAGCTCTGCGCACTGTATGTGTGCCCGGGTAGGTGGGGGCCTTAAGGCAGGATACACACAGAATGAAGCACGACACGGGACGACGCGACATTTCGCCTGATAGTAGTTCACTTCAACCAGTGGCATGAAGCGACGACATCTAATGACTGCTCCAACTTCGTCTGACGGCGGCAGTGTTCTGCGCATGCGCAGAGCAAAAAAAAATATGTCAACATAGGCATGCCATAGTGTGTTTATAGCTATCTAGTTAAAGACTGTTTCTCAGTGTTGATTAAATTTGAGCGAACATTCAGTTGTAAAGTATTTTAATTGAATTTTCCTCAAAATTGAGCTGGATGCAGATTGATCGGTATGTTTATTACAGGAAAGAACTTTTTATTTATAATCCATCTTTGAAGGAGTATCACAACAACAGTTTTATTTCAATAACGTTGGAAGAAATAACGTGACGGAAATACAGTGTTAAGTTGACACGAGAAGACAGTGAGGCATTGTATGGTGTCGCGTCGCGTCGCGTCTGATTCTGTGAGCGCCCAGCCTAACAGGCCGTCGACACCAATTTCGTCAATGACGTAGACACGCGTCAACACAATTTATTGTGTCGAAACGTTGGTTGTATATCGAGCTACACATAAACAGAACAGAGAAATAAGATAGCTTCCATGTCCGAGGTCAACAAGTGTAGAGTTCAGAACAAAAAAATAATATCACATACTTCAAATTATTCTTGAAATGGAGAATATTGATTTAGAAAATTCTTTTTTTTTTGGATGAAATCAATTGCTGATAACACTGTATGTAATGAAAAAATCAATAATGGAGGAAAAAATATATACGCAAACACACAGAAAACAAGTGGTAATCAGCCGATAGAAAAAGTTAGACAGCACAGAGAATCCATGGAAAGAATTAGGAAAAAATATCACAGAACAGAGAAACACAAGTGGGTAGACAATGACGTAGACAATGATGAGACAGCTGCAACTAGAACAGTAAATAAAAACATCTTAGCGACAAACAGGCGAACCAAGCGATAACATTAAACAGAAAATCTGGACAACACAGAGACGTACAAGCGAACCCAGCGATACATGTATCCTGGACACTGCAACTACGACAGCACAGGCAAACACAGTAGGCTTTCTAGGACAAAAACAGTTGCGACGTTTCGGGAATTGATATCTGTTCCCGTCATCAGGCACAACCAGACTGATGACTGGAAAAAAAAATACATTTTAAATACCAGTCGAGGGAAAAACATACACATGAGCGACGTGTTCGTGAGTGAGCGTAGGTGACTCGGATGAGTGTTAGACATCAATTTACTTACCAATTGCCACTAAGTAACTACTTCTTGGATTCTGGAGCTGATGCAAAGTCTGTGGATATGATGGTGTGCGCAACATTTCGGTATTATTTGTTGCAGCCATCTTCAATTGCTTCAATTGCTGGAACAAGGCGTGCCGACACTTCGGTTACAACCATCATTTTCCAAGAACTTGACCTTGAACCAGAAGCCAAGTACTAGGAAACAATGTAGGATTTAAAGAAATATTTTTGTTTGTTTAATTTATTTTAATATAATATCGTGTAAATACTACTACATAAATAATACTTTATACATAATACTTCATACTACATATGTAGTTCTACTGCATGTGAACTTATTTGTGTTTCAAGACATCAGCCTACACCAAGGTTATCATAACCTTTATTTAAAAAGAAAATATAAATAAGCATGACATTAAGATAGTACCTTTTTTTGGGTCAGCTTTTGAACCCCGTAGACTGTGATAAGTCAACTATAAAAGCGACCACCACTCGTAAAGCCATTTGTTCACGAGCACTCCAGATAAGACGTCAAAATGAAGACTGCAGTTGTTATATTGCTGGTGGCTCTGGTGCTATCGCTATCACTGATTGGTAGGTTGATCTCGATTTTACTACTTTTCAAGCATGCTTTACGATATGATAGATCGGTGGCGATACCTGTTCTCTGAGGTAATTACAGCCAATCTCTCTTGAGGCGGCGGGTGAACTTGAACTCACTTCCCGCTCTTGCAGAAGCTCTTTATACAAGGTGGTCCTCGAGTCTGAAGCTGGGTTTATAGACTACGCAAGAAACGCAGCGTTGCAACAGCGCAACACGCAATACTCGTTTATAAAGCACACAGTCGCAAGACGTCATCAACCATATAACTTAAAATTGTAAGTTTCATAAAAAAACAAATTTATCCCGCGTTTTTTGTCATATTTATTACGAAAACAAAAGATATTATAAATAATTTTATTAACTTTTTTTTCTAACACTGTGAAAGTTTAACAAGTGTAAACATGATGTATACTATAAAAATAACACCGTGGGCTTACATGCTCATAACGTCGACGTCTTTAAAATATTTTCGGAACGCTTCTCTTCAAATATGGCCGTCGAAAATGCCAGTCAAATCGCAAAAAAAAATGTTAGAAGTTGAACAATACTTGCGTTGCGATATTGCGTCTTGCGTAGTATGTAAATAGGTAGTCTAAAATATTATTTACGAACAGTTTGCGACTTGCGTTTCTTGCGTAGTTAATCAAACCTTGCCTAACTATCGTGGTGAGGGTCATGGGTTCGATGATGAGGTTTGGGTAGCCTCTTCTTCACGTTGTTCATAACCTGCTTAGGGCCAGAGAGCGTTTTAAGAACACTGCCCTCCAATAATCAACGCGAAGCAGATGTATATGTTCTTCAAGTCTACTTTGCACCCAATGAATCTGCGAAATAATAGTGACTTTAGGAAATGCCTACTTTGGAAAGGCAACAAGAGAGGATCTGCTGGTGTATAATTTCAATAATGAAATTTAGAAAGTGTGTTGGTTGTTTTACAAAATTAGTCTGTATTGAAACACCTTTCCCAGATCATAATTAAAATGCCAAAGTTTACAGAGAAAGCGCTTTATCACAAATGCATTCTCTTATCTCCAGATTCCCATAATCTAGCCGTAAGGGTATTTAACGTTCCACTAAACCTAATAACCTGGCCTCAGTGGTGTGTACTCAATATTTCTTATCAAACAATAACATGCATTCATTTATTTTCTTGAAGCAAGCAAAAAAAATAATTTTTTTTCTTTCAACAGCATGAATACATAAACTTAAACCTGATATACATTTTCTGCCGCAGTATGCCAATATTTTTTGTTGTATAATAGTTTGACCCGCGTATTTGGGCACTCATACAGTGTGCAGTATTTTTGAAGAAACCACGCGATTTGAAAACTGTTCCAGACATCCGAGTGGAGTCTGCTTTCGAAAAGCATCGAAGAATACGCAGAGGGCGGATGAGAAGTTCTGTTTCCGATTGCGTTTTTAAACTGTATTTTCAGAAGAGCCAAAACTGAAAAAAGGGTGTTTTCAGAATCCTATTTAGGCATGTAACACCCGGTACAGATTCCGTAAAGCACTTAAGGGACTTGTATTATAACTTTATCGTAATGTTTCTTTCATATAATGCTATGGTTACCGCTTCAAACTCATATTTGTCCCATTCACGACGAGAAGAGTGCGCGCAAGTTCAGAGCCTTGCGTTTAGAGGCGATACCGAGCTAGAAGCACCAGCAGCGTCGCGCTTATCATCCTGCTTTACCAACACAAATACACCCCTGATCATTTACTTTATATCATTCAGTAATGATATAGGTAATATATAGTATTACGTGATGGTTTCTTATCAGATAACGTATAAGCAAATTTCAACAATATTTCAACAACGGATTTGTTAGAAATTAAGACCCACATAACCATCTCATTTGCATGTTCAACATTTAATAGCTGTTAAATTATTTTGTCGATTAACTAACTCGTCAAAGATGTACATTAGCTCTAAAAGCGGCAAAAATTAATAAAAGTTACATAATATACGATAAATGTTCTATAAATTCTCAAACAAATCATAAGCTACATTCTACCATCATGTTGAATTTTTAAGCCCATTTAAATATATGAACATTTTAAACACTGTTATAATGTATTGTTAGTTCAATCACGTTTACCTATCAATCATTATTATTATCGGTCGCCCTATGACCACAATACAACAATATTTTTATTAATGAGCTTTATCTAGGGTTGTACTTTGTCTGGATCAGAGAGCGGGACCTAAAAAAAAAGCACATTCAGCTAAAAGTATTTTTTTACATCCGTGCGAAAAATGTTTTTGTGTTTATAAGATATGGTGAACGATTGTGCCTGACTAATATTGACATAAATTGCTGAGCAGTTACTGATAATATTAATTAGGATAATGTTGTCTTACGTTATAACACATTTTCCAAGCATTTTTATTGATTGGCTCCGGTAGGCAATGTGGCGATGTACTTGGAACACAATAAATGCGAGCTAGGACAGTGCATGTAAAGCTAGTTTTCCTTATGTCAAAATTAATTTCGCGGAATGCGCTGACCTTTAAAACAAACAATTTTTTTTAATGTTCTTATTGAAATGTCGAAAGAATATTTGCCTGAATTCCGCATTACGTTTTAACGGAAAGTATTAGGTTTATTTCTTTGAACCCTGTACACCTTCGCATTCTATTTTAACTTTTATAAGTCATGCGAGCAAAGCTGTAAAATATGTAGCTTTTTTACTATCAATACATTTAGTGGAAGTACACTTGATTTGGGATTGGGGTATAGCCAGCAAAAGACAAAATAATTTACAAATAACGGTGGAATACGCATGCCTCTTCAGAACTAGTCATCAAATCATAAAAGTCATGATTTTGACTCAAAATCAATGCTTCGACGACGTTTTGTGCCGAACATAAAATATATATTTTATTCCATATAAATAATTTCTCTAGGAGATTATTTGTTTATAATCGTAAATGAACTCATTTGATTGCACGATGAGAGATAATCAATACTAATATTATAAATGCGAAAGTAACACTGTCTGTCTGTCTGTATGTATGTCTGTTTGTTTGTTACCTTTTCCCGGCTGAACGGCTGAACGGATCGTTATGAAATTTGGCAAGGAGATAGATTATATCCTGGGGATGGACATAGGCTATCTTTTGTCTAAAAAAATCTTTAAACGGGTTAAAAAATATATCTTAATTTTATGTAATGTGTGTCGTAGATATACAAACTGTTAGTGTCATTCCTCTATGACTGCCGAGCAATAGCTTTCAAGCCATTACGTTACATTTTTATATTGTAAGGAACTAAGTAGAGAGTAAGAAAAAAAATAAAGATCTTGACAGTTTGTAGTGTCGCCATATTTGTTTCGATTTTCAATACCGTTTTTGTATATTACAATTTAAATTGCAGAAAAAAATCATGTTTCATAAACACATAAATAGTGAGTGTGTGTCATTTCTCTATGTCCACGAGGTCTCGCCGCGTCAATTTTCTCCTTGGGGTGAACCCGTCCGCTTAGTTATATAAACAACTTTTATCGTTGAATGATTTTATGATTTATTTCATGAAAATCTGCTCTCATAAAAAAGTTAGTTTTATAGACATTCAATAGGTGTCTCTCTCTCTCTCTCTGAAGATCAATCTATGAATCGTTACAAATTTATTTCCTTTATTTTTTTTTTTAGTTTGATTTGATACAATATGATTTCACTAAAAATCAATTTCTACCCCTTCCTATTTTCATTTCCACATTACGAAGTTTCACTTCTTCCGCGCGGAGGGACTCCACGCAATATTTTTGCTAGCAATTAAAAACTATTTTTTAATGATGCCAAAGAAGTATAACTTCTCATGCGCGTACCTAAGTACACGCACCCATTTTTAAATTTAATTTCTTCTATATATATTTTTTCTCCCTACCTAGGGCACTCATAATAATTCTTTTAAATTTCACGTGTATGTTTTCAATGTCATTCGAGTTGTACAATTTTTTTTTGTCAAATTGGTCATTTTTTATACTTTGTTTCATTTTGGAAACATACGTATTTAAGGTATTATGACAAATAAAAAAAATAGTTACACTAACATTTTTAGGTTTTTATTGTGTGGATAGTTTCAAGTTTAATATATTGTAGGTAAATAAATTCTTAAACTTATAAATTTCTTAGCAATTTATTCATAGGTTGGTAGGGCCTACTTATTTTTTCTATTGTCAATATTGTTATTTTTTTTACAGTACCTACTTATTTGCAAGAAGTTTGGTTTAGTGTTTATAATTTATCTGCTGAGCGTCAAGAGTCTTAGGGCTACTGAGACCGAAGACCAGAAATATTTATCAATTATGTAATATATTGTTGAAAAATTTGAATTTTACTATTTCAAGTAGGTTGCTATTTTTTATTAATTAGAATAGTTACGTGTAACTGCCATCTTCCTTTATTTCATATTAAACATTATGTTTAGTTGAGTGTGAGATAATTTTATTTATGTATGATTTAATTTCATTTATTTTCTTATATATATATATATATATATATATATATATATATATATATTCTTACCTACCTACTTCTATTAAATTTCAGGTGGATGTTAACATTGTCATTCCAGTTGAATAAATTTTTTTGACAAATTAGTTGTTATTTATACTTTTTGTTTCATTTTGGACTATGTTTTTTCTTTTTTACTTAATTCAAAGATTTGTGGTGTGTACAGGGAGTGATATCTCTATTAATTTCTATACTCCTTTGGATAAGCGGAATATGGCCACCACAGTTTTACATATAAACAAATGTTTTAAACATTATGACAAATAATAAATAGTTTCACAAACATCCTTAGTTTTTTTTGGTGTGTATATTTTGAAGTTTAATATTATGTATGTACGTAAATTCTTAAACATACAGTTATTCATTAATTTATTTGGAAAATTATTCTTAGGTAGGTAATAAGTTTTTATATTTGTCAATATTATTATTATGGTAGATAGGACTACAGTAAATGCCTACATTCTTATATTCCTTTATATCTCTTTCGATTTGGAGTGTTTCCGTGCCATTCGGGGTCCTCAACATCACCTTCCCCCCCCCCCCCCCAGGTGGTTAAAGCCCCAAAATTTCGAAAGTTTAAAATTTTTTAAAAATCTTTCTCTTTCGATTTTAAGTGTTTTCGAGCCATTCAGGGTCCTCGAAACCCCCGCCACCCTCTGGGAAAAAGCCCCAAAATTTCGATAATTTTATGAATTTCAAATACAATTTGTTTCGAGATGGAGTGTTCCGAAACATTCGAGGTCCTGAACATCCACTTTCCACAAAAGTGAAAGCCTAAAAATTTCGAAATATAAGAATATATATAATTGGATGTTGGCATGTATGACGTCGATAAACTCTTACACCGTTTGACCGATCGCCATGAAAGTTGGCACATCGAAGTGTTTTTATCATGAAGAAGGTTTTTATGCTATCCATTTTTTTTGTAACTCGCCGCTAGATGGCGCTGTAGCGCATCAACTTATAAACCTTTCAACCGATCGCCATGGGTAAACAGAAAATCATAGGTCACAGATACACAAACAGTAATTATGTTTCATTTCTTAATGTCCAACACACTGGACATATCGCTATCCATTTTTCTGTAACTCGCGGACAATATATCACCCGGTGTTCAGCCCGGGCAAAGCCGGGTACTGCAGCTAGTTGTGCTATATTTTCATTTGGCTGAAGCTGAAAGACCCTTGACGCTATGTGACCTATGTAACCGGATTAATTTTTTAAAATATGAAAGTGTTATGGGACATAGCTAGATTACGATTGCACGCCTGGACGAATATACAAACACAGAGTCTGATACAAAACTAGTCACCTGTTAACCTGCCGCAGCACGCCTGAATCATCTCCCAGTTCGCTCGTACAACTTCCAAGCAAGGACATGACAAACATAATAGGAGTATCTAGGCCTCATTGATGTATAGTCTGATGAACAAACAAGTGACAGCTGGGAAACACGAACTACAGGTAAACTTTTGAACACTTACAAATTTGAGAAAGTTAACGTGACGCGAAGGATACCTGTCCTTCCAATTGGTCATAAACCACTTGTTCTTATACACGCAACTATTATACACGATCTTACAGTGCGTCATACGCGTGTGTTCTATGTTGATATTCAAATGACTCATTGAAGTCCCTTGTGGTATATTATTATTTTATTCATCTACGCTCGAAAATGTTTTTTTTTTTTTTTTTTTTTTTTTGTAAAAGGAACAGAAATAGTCTTGTAAAACACAGATATTCGCCAATTTTGACATTTAAATGAAAACAACTGTATCACTACAAATAATGTTCGCAGTAAAACGAGGATTCTATTCTTACCCGGAAATTTATGTTTTTTGATGTCCAGTACCTCCAATAGTTAAAAGTTATTTGTAAACCGTTCCTTGAATATATTTTCAGTATTAACTGCCCACATAATAAGCAAGCTACAACGAAATAAAGTTAAAATGTTGAATATTCAAATAGTTTTCTATGGTTAAACAATGCTTCAATGAAACACCAATTTAAAGATAAAATTATGCGCCCATTTTAGAAATAAATACTCAGTATAAACTCGAAAAACATATTTCATATATGCAAAAATAAACATAGTCATGTGTTTCACAAATTTCAAATATATTTCTTGGCAACTTTTTTCCAAAATAAAGTTTTGTAAAAGTAGAGAATTTTTTTCTTTCTATACTAATATTACATCTGTTCGACTACGGGGTCGGTGTACAAGACTCCTAACGAACCGGAATAAGAATAGCCGTACTGGGACTCGAACCCGAGTCCCCTGGAGTGCGTGTCCAACGGTTAACCAAATATTTAATAACATCGCCATGCTCCTTTTGAGACGATATTTATTTGCGGAGCATTCATAAAACTCTCGAAATAATCTCTTTTTAATACGCTTTTATTAGCTTCACTTTTACTATGTAATCAAATCTTGGAAGTTGATTTTAACCTACTTCTAATTGTCGTATCGATTTGAAACTTTGCAAGTGTATGTAATCCCGATGACAATACAATAATTTCATGACCATGACCCGAAGAGTGATCGCCTGGGGAGAGGGGCAAATGTGCAAACAACCACTACTTTCTTGCTATTGGCAATAACCATGCTTTTTGTGTAACTATGAGTCCAGGAAAGTGGGAAATTAGCCCAAATTTCACTGCCCCCCCCCCCCCCCCCCCCCCATCAAAAGAGAGAGGAGTCAAAAGCTTAAAATTTCGAAAATTTCAAACCGATGCTTTTTTTATTTGTAGTGTTTCCTAGCTAATTGGGGTCCTAAACCTCCCCTCCCCCTCAGAGGGGGACAATAAAAGTACGTTAATTTTGACGTGCTTGCGGGGCCTTCGGGCACCATCGGACCTCCTTTAGAGTTGTGAGGGGAGGGGAGGAGTCAGTTGCCCACGAAATTTTCAAGACTGAAAATTGATTTTATAGTGCCTTGCGAGGAATTTATAAAAAATATAATCCTATATGAACTAAAAAAGTAAAAAATATATATATTACAAACTAAAACATGCCTTAATTGTTGTATAAACTAAAAATTAAAAAAAAATTAAGTAATTTGCTCAACAGTGACAGAATTAACTACAACAATTTTTTTTAAATAAGTTAAAAATAGGAATCAAGTAATAAACAAAACATTTAAATTTAATGAAAAAAGTTTTGGGGAGCTTGATATCAATTGTCTTAAATTTTCAACTACTAATTTATCTACGTTAGGACAGGGTCATTATGAAAATGAAAGACGAGAGCATCTCACGCTTTTTATTTCATTAACATTATTTGTTTTGTTTATTGTATTATCTTATTTTTATAATATTGAAATGTTTCGTTTGACAGAGTTGTAGTTAATTCTGTCGTTGTGGAACAAATTACTTAAATTTAAAGATATATTTTTTTTTACTTTTTAATTCATACACTAATTAAATTGTGTTTTTTTTTTAGGATTTTAAAAATATAATTTCATTTTCAGTGCAGTTTTATTTGAATATAATTTCCCCCAGATTTGAGACATTGGGAACACTGAGACCCCTCTACTTGGGCGCACATACGGCGCGTTATTTGATAACTGTTCAAGGTGACTGAATGGTGTCTCCTACCAAAAAGGATGAGTAGGTCTGTTTCCGCTTTATTTGTTTTTTTAAAACCGTATTTTAAAAAAATAATAAAAATGACTTAAACACGTTTTTTTAAAATTAAAAATTTAGGTATAAAATTGCCGGTAGACATTCTTGAAACAACTTTATCTTCATTTATCCACCATATAATGTGATGGTTACGGCTCAAACACCATGGGCACCCTGTGCACGACGAGAAGACTGCGCGTCAGTGTTGGGGCTTTACCGCGCAGGAGCCACCACAGAACACCACTTACCATCCCGCACTAGTCGCATTGATATATTAAACGCTAGGTGGAACATTTTTTTAAAAATCAAGTATTCATTTTTTTTAATGTTTATTCAGAACCTATCAGTGTACACGAATCTTTTCAAGATCGTTTCACTCGCAGAGTGTGATGCTACATTCATGTCCCTCTATGCTTCTCTCCTCAATATTACGCCAGTTTGGTGTCTCTCGCCTAGTCCCTCGGGGATACTACCCTGTTTTCGCTTATCTCAGATATTCGTTACAAACGAAGTTTCATATTCTGATCAATTACAAAGCAAACTGTCACTTAATAACAAATTCCGTTTTAAGAGCATCAGCTAGAAATACCGGCTTCGCGTAAACGGGTAGAGATTTTAAACACAGCAAGTTTTCTTTTAAAGTATCTCCATTAATTCCAAGTATCTAACCTTCCGAAACTCCAAAGGATTGCTCACTGTTATTCACAATTATATCTGGGCCTGATGCCATTTGACATTCTGGATACAGTCGGGAATAGGGATACACAGCGTACTTGTGGTGATTTACTGCACAGAAATTTACAATACAGTTAATTTGTTCGTTATTTTTTTCTTCAATTTTATTTTAAAATTTGGCAAAATCTTAAGGAAAAATTATTTTTTAAAAATTAAAACTTATCTAGTTAGACGATTTGAAGTAACGTAGCCTTATAATAGTGGAAGAAATTTTGAAATGGATCTAACAGTTTTAAAGTTTATTTCTTACAAAATAACTCAAATTTTCTCTCTTTATAATATTACCTATAGATAGGTAATTTTTTTGCACTAAGTTATTTTAAGTGCAGAGTTATAATTTTAGTGTTATAATAAATTATATTTAGTTTTTTAAAACTCATTCTTGAAATTTGTTAGCACTTGTTTGCCGTCATCTAAAAGCGACGAAACATTTTTTGTTGTTGTTCTACTGTTAATCAATACATTTCCCAGTTGTAATTGTTTTTTGTCCAGCACAGAGTTGATGTTCCAGGAACCAAGGCTTGCACGCCCAACTCCACCTGGAACGATGGTTGCAATCAATGTTTCTGCACCGCAGACGGTCACGCGGCGTGCACTTACAAGTACTGTGGAACCGCAACGCTGCCATCTCCATGAACCTCAACGTGGGAGTAGCGCAATGTAATAACTATAAATCCTCAATAAACACATTTGTTACCTACAATACATTCTTAAATGTCAAGTTTTTCCAATGAAAAAAAAAAACCTTAGACAGTGTATGTATATATAATATATATATATGTTTGTATATCCTCACCTCCTTCTAGCTCTCAGGTGATTTATCAACCCTCAAGATGTCTTCTACACTCGAGTGGGAAACGTCGGTACAATCTACCACTTCGACTGGGATCAACCTTAAAATTAAATATAGTTTATTAGACAGTGGCCCTGAAAGCATGCAATGAATTTCCTAAAAGAAAGTTTATTTACTCTTTGAAATACAAACGAAAATTAAAATATAAACGCCGCTCTTAGTACTTATTTAACAGATGAAAATTTTTTATTTCGAATACAAGCTATTTAGAGTAAACAATTATAAGATACAACTACTGTAAAATCACTTTCGAAATTCAGGAAAGATAACGCAATCTATTCTGAAGTGAAGGCAGTTAAGGTCACAAAGTCAAAAATTATGTGACCTTGCATGACTAGTCTCGCATACTAGCAAAGTGTTTTTTACACAGTTCATCTGGATAAACAGTGATTACTAGACATCGTTTCAATTCTCGTGGCTATATGGTATGTACTAGGAATTTTTTATGGTATGTTTTGGCCAAACGCATAAGCAGCACTTTTGGCTAAGAAATTCCACACTACGTGCAGGGAGAAAGAATACCTGTTTACGTACGTTGCCTTTCGTACGAGACATTACGTTTTTTTTTTTTTTTTACAGAATAGTGGCAAATGCAATTTATCCTAATGTTTGATAGGGAGCCTCAAAATCAATAGCAATGTTATGTTTTGGCGACAATAAATATTTAACAATATCTGAAGGAAATTTAGTAACTTTCTCCCAGGGGTTTGTGCAAAATTACAGAATCAGAACTTACAATAATATTGCACTATGAGTGATTAATTCTTTTACCTGATAGTTAAAAACATGTTTGGTTGTTGATTCAAAATAGTGTTGTAAACCTCAAACGTATCAACATATAGGGAATAACACTGAAATTTTTAAATTACCACTACAACTTTTGCATGAGCTTATATGTTTTCGTGATTGCCCTTTCTTTTGCATATCAGAAAGAAACACTCATTCAGAATGATTGAACACAATGGCGAGGAAATCATACATCGTGACTTAACCAATTTGTTATTATAGATCAGTATCTAAATTGGCTTTATCTCTAAGTTTGCACTCACTTTCTTCACGTTTACCTATCTAACCGAATGGACATCGGTTTTCTGAACGTGCAATGAAGAAGTTGAAATGACATGGTATCTGAATGCTGCAGGCTGTATTTTCTGAGGTAAGTTATTGTAAGATCGAGAATAAAACTAATGCATCATTATATTTTCTATCTCTAAATTGAGTATTTCTAATATAAGCATTAATTAAAGATTTAAGTTTTCAATATTTTATTATGTTCAAATATACAAAATAATAAAAAAACAGAAAGCTGTTTCAAGTGTTTTCAGTCAAATGTAGTATTTTTAAGATAATTATTTAAAGTTGTCTTTTTTGATAACCAGACATTGGAATGAAAACAAATGTAGCGTTTTAGGTATTAATTTTATTAAAAAAACATGTCTGGAAAATCTGTCCAATGCCATATAAAAACCACAAAGAAGTATTTAACAAAACGCTCAACACTTATGGCACAATTTTTGCAAGATTGGTTTCACACTTATCCTTTCATTTCTCTTAACAAATTACACATGTTATGGGGAAAAAAATTATGATTTTTTCCTCAATAATTTAACCACATAAAAAATTTGGTTTTTCAAAATTTGACCACACATAAAAATATTCTAGAAGTAAATTTGTAATTTGTGTTTTCAGCTTTTATATGTTATTTTGTTTTTATGAGCTTATAGAGAAAATTATTAATAGGAATCATTACATTTTTACATGGTTGCCATCACAAAATCAAATCAAAAATTTCATAAGAAAAAAGAATTACTTGTGGTATGATTATAGTTTTTAAATTAATTTATTCTTATTAAATTATAATTTATAGTATTTAAGTTTCTAATATGTACAGGACTTTTAATATATTTGCATCATAACCACGCATGTGGTTCAATTACAGCGAGTAAAATAAAAAAAATATATTTAATGATGGCCAATGGCTTAGATTAAGGGTGCACTGACGACTCGAGACCGCGCCGGATGATGGGCACTAGGAACAGTCTTCGCGCCGGATGACGGGCACTAGGGACAGTCTTCGCGCCGGATGACGGGCACTAGGGACAGTCTTCGCGCCGGATGACGGGCCCTAGGGACAGTCTTCGCGCCGGATGATGGGCTCTAGGGACAGGCTTCACGCGTGCACGCGGGCTTGCCGTCGGGGGTGCAGAAGCACTCGTGGCAGTCCCGCTTGAAGTTGGTGCCTGGCACGCACTCCTGGGTTTCTGCAACAAAGGCGAGTAAACATATTGACTAATGCAACCCAGCAGATTTATCTGGATAGTCTACCCATACGGAGACTTGAGGGGGTTAGTATATCCTAAATTACATTTCTGCTAATATTTCGTGTTTTTGCACATAGTCTGAAACAAATTCATAATAACAATGGCATCCAGTTGTTTATAATTTTTTTTCTATATACAATATAAAATGAACTTAAAACATAATTTTATGTAAGTCCTAGTATGTCCTGAAATCATGGTGCGTACAGTTTTAGATTAATCTTTCGTTTGTAGCCTTCGTCTAGAAACAATTTATTTTTAGTTTATTATATTCAAACAATAAAAATATTAATTTCCCCAAAATCATAGAAAACTTGAGATTTCGGAAAACACGTTTTATTGCTTATTAATGATATACTACAAAATAATATAAAAAAAACGATAGCTACACACTAACGTTAATAAAAAAAATGTATACCCTCAGTACATTCTAGGACTGACAAAATTATTTCCTCGTAAGTTCATGAAACCCATTCATTAAATAAAATATTTAAACATATTAATGTGTAAATAAAATGAACTTCTTTAAAACCATGTGTAAAAACACGAGAT
Organism: Bacillus rossius redtenbacheri; assembly: GCF_032445375.1. Taxonomy (NCBI): domain Eukaryota; kingdom Metazoa; phylum Arthropoda; class Insecta; order Phasmatodea; family Bacillidae; genus Bacillus; species Bacillus rossius. The sequence goes on from NC_086330.1 coordinate 153,218,911, forward strand.
AATGAAAGCAAAATAATATATGATACCACTCCATGAAATCTTGTTTGTAGCCTTTCGTAGCCAAAGTACTCAACTACTGCTTGGGTTCTGGGATGTCTGTAGAAATTATGGTTTTCCCGACGTTTCGGCATAACTTGAGGCCACCATCTTCAAGGTGGATAGCAGTACTTGTCTTGGCGCAGTATTGGACATTCACAGCCGAGATGGGTGACTGTGATTGGATGACAGCCTGACCAATCAGGATAAGTCTGCATAATAGATGCAGCAGCTTTGACTATTGCCTATTCTTGGATGGTTTCCATGATGATTTCGATAATTATGGCGAAAAAATAAAAAAATGTTAATGTTATTTCGATGTTTTCATTTATGTTGTTGTGGCTGTAGTTAAAAATATTTACAATGTTTGGGACTTGGTCAAGTTATATTGCATGTCCTTTTTCAATATAATTCTGTACTATGACTGAACGATTATTTTAATTGATATCTGAAGAAGACAAAAGAAGTTATAAAAAGTGAAAATAGTTTTTGGCTGTCTTCACTTAGAAAAATGATCAGACCAAATACATTTGAACAGTTATGTAATATATACCTACACTAAAGCTGTAATCGAACTTCAATACAAACAACAGAGTGATCCGTTTATACCAAGTTTATAATTTATAAAACTTCCATGTGCTCTTAGAACATTTACACTTGTACCTCCAAATCAGTTTACTGTTATGCTTATATCAATAGTCTGGGAATATTGCTGGTACACAGTAAATAAACTCCACCATTAAGGCTGATTAAGCCTTCCCATCTTGCAATTTCATATATTTTGATACTGCTTGTAATGGTTTCATTCATTTTTTTTTTGGTATGGCTTAGGACTTAGTCAACACTTGTGAACTGGTGTGATTATCATGATAGTTGTAGTCATTAGCGTGGAATAAAAAGTTATTTCCTCGTGGTGCTTACAGAATAGTTAGAGTCTGTTAGTAAATATGTGGTTGCAACAAGTTAAAGAAGATCCGGGAGATATTATTTACGCCTTAACATGCCAAATATTGGAATAAATAGATCAAGATTATAATTATGGCAAAACTATTGAAAATCTAAAATGGCAGGGCATAATCCCCATTAAACTTAAGTATAACCACTTTAAACACCACATAAGCACGTAACTGACGCGAAGAATGTCCCACAGTTCGTTGCCTATAACGCGTAGAGGCTGTAAGGCGTGTAATGCAACAGTTAGTGTCACCCTTAGTGCCCGGAGATCGTGCGCCCAATCAGGCGACACTACTTCCAGAACTGCAGTCAAATACACAGGAAATAATACCGGACACATCTATATTTTCAGCACCAGCGAGTGAGTGAAACAAAAAAACCAGTGCAAGAGGTGTGACAAAACAATATAATTTTGATAAAAAGTTAAAGTATATATTATATTACTTGTCAGAATATTAACTTCTTTTTAAGACATTTGAAGCAATGAAGGTTTTTTTCCCCTCTCATAAATCTGTAAAAATGTAAAATACGTTCTTATAAGAGTAAAGAAAATTACTATAGTTGTCATAATGTTGAAATCATATGTATTAAACAGATATATTTTTCATAAATGGGAATACCGCCTGCATTATAACTGAATGAATTAAATAAACTCCAGGTTTTGAACACAAAAATCACGTAGCTGTCGCAAATACACTACGGACTATCAGTTATCAGTGTATTTGCGAAAGCGGTGCTCCGAGACACTCTTGTGAGCACAGACACGCGACTCACCTCTAGCAATACGAGCGGGGCCGAGGCACAGCTTGAGCGTGCAGGCCTTGACGCCGGTGGAGGTGCAGGTGCAGGTGTTGCAGCCGTCGTTGGTGACCGTCCCCGGCTCGCACCGCTCCTCCGCTCTGCCTCCTGAGGGCCCTGCAACCACACCACCAGCTGCCACTCCCTGGCCTGCTCTCTCACCCACAGTCCTGCTTGTCTCGAGCCTCACAGCTCTCTACAGTACTGCCGGTGTCCCCTGAGGGCCCTGCAACCACACCACCAGCTGCCACTCCCTGGCCTGCTCTCTCACACACAGTCCTGCTTGTCTCGAGCCTCACAGCTCTCTACAGTACTGCCGGTGTCCCCGGAGGGTCCTGCAACCACACCACCAGCTGCCACTCCCTGACCTGCTCTCTCACACACAGTCCTGCTTGTCTCGAGTCTCACAGCTCTCTACAGTACTGCCGGTGTCCCCGGAGGGTCCTGCAACCACACCACCAGCTGCCGCTCCCTGACCTGCTCTCTCACACACAGTCCTGCTTGTCTCGAGCCTCACAGCTCTCTACAGTACTGCCGGTGTCCCCGGAGGGTCCAGCAACCACACCACCAGCTGCCACTCCCTGACCTGCTCTCTCACACACAGTCCTGCTTGTCTCGAGCCTCACAGCTCTCTACAGTACTGCCGGTGTCCCCGGAGGGTCCTGCAACCACACCACCAGCTGCCACTCCCTGACCTGCTCTCTCACACACAGTCCAGCTTGTCTCGAGCCTCACAGCTCTCTACAGTACTGCCGGTGTCCCCTGAGGGTCCTGCAACCACACCACCAGCTGCCACTCCCTGACCTGCTCTCTCACACACAGTCCAGCTTGTCTCGAGCCTCACAGCTCTCTACAGAACTGCCGGTGTCCCCGGAGGGTCCTGCAACCACACCACCAGCTGCCACTCCCTGACCTGCTCTCTCACACACAGTCCTGCTTGTCTCGAGCCTCACAGCTCTCTACAGTACTGCCGGTGTCCCCGGAGGGTCCTGCAACCACACCACCAGCTGCCGCTCCCTGACCTGCTCTCTCACACACAGTCCTGCTTGTCTCGAGCCTCACAGCTCTCTACAGTACTGCCGGTGTCCCCTGAGGGTCCTGCAACCACACCACCAGCTGCCACTCCCTGGCCTGCTCTCACACACACAGTCCTGCTTGTCTAAAGCCTCACAGCTCTCTACAGTACTGCCGGTGTCCCCTGAGGGCCCTGCAACCACACCACCAGCTGCCACTCCCTGACCTGCTCTCTCACACACAGTCCTGCTTGTCTCGAGCCTCACAGCTCTCTACAGTACTGCCGGTGTCCCCGGAGGGTCCTGCAACCACACCACCAGCTGCCACTCCCTGACCTGCGGTCTCACACACAGTCCTGCTTGTCTCGAGCCTCACAGCTCTCTACAGTACTGCCGGTGTCCCCTGAGGGCCCTGCAACCACACCACCAGCTGCCACTCCCTGGCCTGTTCTCTCACACACAGTCCTGCTTGTCTCGAGCCTCACAGCTCTCTACAGTACTGCAGGTGTCCCCGGAGGGTCCTGCAACCACACCACCAGCTGCCACTCCCTGACCTGCTCTCTCACACACAGTCCTGCTTGTCTCGAGCCTCACAGCTCTCTACAGTACTGCCGGTGTCCCCTGAGGGCCCTGCAACCACACCACCAGCTGCCACTCCCTGGCTTGCTCTCTCACACACAGTCCTGCTTGTCTCGAGCCTCACAGCTCTCTACAGTACTGCCGGTGTCCCCGGAGGGTCCTGCAACCACACCACCAGCTGCCACTCCCTGGCCTGCTCTCTCACACACAGTCCTGCTTGTCTCGAGCCTCACAGCTCTCTACAGTACTGCTGGTGTCCCCGGAGGGTCCTGCAACCACACCACCAGCTGCCGCTCCCTGACCTGCTCTCTCACACACAGTCCTGCTTGTCTCGAGCCTCACAGCTCTCTACAGTACTGCCGGTGTCCCCTGAGGGTCCTGCAACCACACCACCAGCTGCCACTCCCTGGCCTGCTCTCACACACACAGTCCTGCTTGTCTCGAGCCTCACAGCTCTCTACAGTACTGCCGGTGTCCCCTGAGGGCCCTGCAACCACACCACCAGCTGCCACTCCCTGGCCTGCTCTCTCACACACAGTCCTGCTTGTCTCGAGCCTCACAGCTCTCTACAGTACCGCAGGTGTCCCCGGAGGGCCCTGCAACCACACCACCAGCTGCCACTCCCTGGCCTGCTCTCTCACACACAGTCCTGCTTGTCTCGAGCCTCACAGCTCTCTACAGTACTGCAGGTGTCCCCGGAGGGTCCTGCAACCACACCACCAGCTGCCACTCCCTGACCTGCTCTCTCACACACAGTCCTGCTTGTCTCGAGCCTCACAGCTCTCTACAGTACTGCCGGTGTCCCCTGAGGGCCCTGCAACCACACCACCAGCTGCCACTCCCTGGCTTGCTCTCTCACACACAGTCCTGCTTGTCTCGAGCCTCACAGCTCTCTACAGTACTGCCGGTGTCCCCGGAGGGTCCTGCAACCACACCACCAGCTGCCACTCCCTGGCCTGCTCTCTCACACACAGTCCTGCTTGTCTCGAGCCTCACAGCTCTCTACAGTACTGCCGGTGTCCCCGGAGGGTCCTGCAACCACACCACCAGCTGCCGCTCCCTGACCTGCTCTCTCACACACAGTCCTGCTTGTCTCGAGCCTCACAGCTCTCTACCGTACTGCCGGTGTCCCCTGAGGGTCCTGCAACCACACCACCAGCTGCCACTCCCTGGCCTGCTCTCACACACACAGTCCTGCTTGTCTCGAGCCTCACAGCTCTCTACAGTACTGCCGGTGTCCCCTGAGGGCCCTGCATCCACACCACCAGCTTCCACTCCCTGACCTGCTCTCTCACACACAGGCCTGCTTGTCTCGAGCCTCGCAGCTCTCTACAGTACTGCCGGTGTCCCCAGAGGGTCCTGCAACCACACCACCAGCTTCCACTCCCTGACCTGCTCTCTCACACACAGGCCTGCTTGTCTCGAGCCTCACAGCTCTCTACAGTACTGCAGGTGTCCCCGGAGGGTCCTGCAACCACACCACCAGCTGCCACTCCCTGACCTGCTCTCTCACACACAGGCCTGCTTGTCTCGAGCCTCACAGCTCTCTACAGTACTGCCGGTGTCCCCTGAGGGTCCTGCAACCACACCAACAGCTGCCACTCCCTGGCCTGCTCTCACACACACAGTCCTGCTTGTCTCGAGCCTCACAGCTCTCTACAGTACTGCCGGTGTCCCCTGAGGGCCCTGCATCCACACCACCAGCTTCCACTCCCTGACCTGCTCTCTCACACACAGGCCTCCTTGTCTCGAGCCTCGCAGCTCTCTACAGTACTGCCGGTGTCCCCAGAGGGTCCTGCATCCACACCACCAGCTTCCACTCCCTGACCTGCTCTCTCACACACAGGCCTGCTTGTCTCGAGCCTCGCAGCTCTCTACAGTACTGCCGGTGTCCCCAGAGGGTCCTGCAACCACACCACCAGCTTCCACTCCCTGACCTGCTCTCTCACACACAGGCCTGCTTGTCTCGAGCCTCACAGCTCTCTACAGTACTGCAGGTGTCCCCGGAGGGTCCTGCAACCACACCACCAGCTGCCACTCCCTGACCTGCTCTCTCACACACAGGCCTGCTTGTCTCGAGCCTCACAGCTCTCTACAGTACTGCCGGTGTCCCCTGAGGGTCCTGCAACCACACCACCAGCTGCCACTCCCTGGCTTGCTCTCACACACACAGTCCTGCTTGTCTCGAGCCTCACAGCTCTCTACAGTACTGCCGGTGTCCCCTGAGGGCCCTGCATCCACACCACCAGCTTCCACTCCCTGACCTGCTCTCTCACACACAGTCCTGCTTGTCTCGAGCCTCACAGCTCTCTACAGTACTGCAGGTGTCCCTGGAGGGCCCTGCAACCACACCATCAGCTGCCACTCCCTGGCTTGCTCTCACACACACAGTCCTGCTTGTCTCGAGCCTCACAGCTCTCTACAGTACTGCCGGTGTCCCCTGAGGGCCCTGCATCCACACCACCAGCTTCCACTCCCTGACCTGCTCTCTCACACACAGGCCTGCTTGTCTCGAGCCTCACAGCTCTCTACAGTACTGCAGGTGTCCCCGGAGGGTCCTGCAACCACACCACCAGCTGCCACTCCCTGGCCTGCTCTCTCACACACAGGCCTCCTTGTCTCGAGCCTCGCAGCTCTCTACAGTACTGCCGGTGTCCCCATAGGGTCCTGCATCCACACCACCAGCTTCCACTCCCTGACCTGCTCTCTCACACACAGGCCTGCTTGTCTCGAGCCTCGCAGCTCTCTACAGTACTGCCGGTGTCCCCAGAGGGTCCTGCAACCACACCACCAGCCTCCACTCCCTGACCTGCTCTCTCACACACAGGCCTGCTTGTCTCGAGCCTCACAGCTCTCTACAGTACTGCAGGTGTCCCCGGAGGGTCCTGCAACCACACCACCAGCTGCCACTCCCTGGCCTGCTCTCACACACACAGTCCAGCTTGTCTCGAGCCTCACAGCTCTCTACAGTACTGCCGGTGTCCCCTGAGGGCCCTGCAACCACACCACCAGCTGCCACTCCCTGGCCTGCTCTCACACACACAGTCCAGCTTGTCTCGAGCCTCACAGCTCTCTACAGTACTGCCGGTGTCCCCTGAGGGCCCTGCAACCACACCACCAGCTGCCACTCCCTGGCCTGCTCTCACACACACAGTCCAGCTTGTCTCGAGCCTCGCAGCTCTCTACAGTACTGCCGGTGTCCCCAGAGGGTCCTGCAACCACACCACCAGCTTCCACTCCCTGACCTGCTCTCTCACACACAGGCCTGCTTGTCTCGAGCCTCACAGCTCTCTACAGTACTGCAGGTGTCCCCGGAGGGTCCTGCAACCACACCACCAGCTGCCACTCCCTGGCCTGCTCTCACACACACAGTCCAGCTTGTCTCGAGCCTCACAGCTCTCTACAGTACTGCCGGTGTCCCCTGAGGGCCCTGCAACCACACCACCAGCTGCCACTCCCTGGCCTGCTCTCACACACACAGTCCAGCTTGTCTCGAGCCTCACAGCTCTCTACAGTACTGCCGGTGTCCCCTGAGGGCCCTGCAACCACACCACCAGCTGCCACTCCCTGGCCTGCTCTCACACACAGTCCTGCTTGTCTCGAGCCTCACAGCTCTCTTCAGTACTGCCGGTGTCCCCGGAGGGCCCTGCAACCACACCACCAGCTGCCACTCCCTGACCTGCTCTCTCACACACAGTCCTGCTTGTCTCGAGCCTAACAGCTCTCTACAGTACTGCCGGTGTCCCCTGAGGGCCCTGCAACCACACCACCAGCTGCCACTCCCTGACCTGCCTTCTCACACACAGTCCAGCTTGTCTCGAGCCTCACAGCTCTCTATAGTACTGCCGGTGTCCCCTGAGGGCCCTGCAACCACACCACCAGCTGCCACTCCGTGACCTGCTCTCTCACACACAGGCCTGCTTGTCTCGAGCGGCGCAGCTCTCTACAGTACTGCAGGTGTCCCCGGAGGTTCCTGCAACCAACACACCAGCTGCCACTCCCTGGCCTTCTCTCACACACACAGTCCTGCTTGTCTCGAGCCTCACAGCTCTCTACAGTACTGCCGGTGTCCCCGGAGGGTCCTGCAACCACACCACCAGCTGCCACTCCCTGACCTGCTCTCACACACACAGTCCTGCTTGTCTCGAGCCTCACAGCTCTCTACAGTACTGCAGGTGTCCCCGGAGGGCCCTGCAACCACACCACCAGCTGCCACTCCCTGACCTGCTCTCTCACACACAGTCCAGCTTGTCTCGAGCCTCACAGCTCTCTACAGTACTGCCGGTGTCCCCGGAGGGTCCTGCAACCACACCACCAGCTGCCACTCCCTGACCTGCTCTCTCACACACAGTCCAGCTTCTCTCGAGCCTCACAGCTCTCTACAGTACTGCCGGTGTCCCCGGAGGGTCCTGCAACCACACCACCAGCTGCCAATCCCTGACCTGCTCTCTCACACACAGTCCAGCTTGTCTCGAGCCTCACAGCTCTCTACAGTACTGCAGGTGTCCCCGGAGGGCCCTGCAACCACACCACCAGCTGCCACTCCCTGACATGCTCTCTCACACACAGTCCAGCTTGTCTCGAGCCTCACAGCTCTCTACAGTACTGCCGGTGTCCCCTGAGGGCCCTGCAACCACACCACCAGCTGCCACTCCCTGACCTGCTCTCTCACACACAGTCCAGCTTGTCTCGAGCCTCACAGCTCTCTACAGTACTGCCGGTGTCCCCGGAGGGTCCTGCAACCACACCACCAGCTGCCACTACCTCGCCTGCTCTCTCACACACAGTCCTGCTTGTCTCGAGCTTCACAGCTCTCTACAGTACTGCCGGTGTCCCCAGAGGGTCCTGCAACCACACCACCAGCTGCCACTCCCTGGCTTGCTCTCTCACACACAGTCCTGCTTGTCTCGAGCCTCACAGCTCTCTACAGTACTGCAGGTGTCCCTGGAGGGCCCTGCAACCACATCACCAGCTGCCACTCCCTGGCTTGCTCTCTCACACACAGTCCTGCTTGTCTCGAGCCTCACAGCTCTCTACAGTACTGCCGGTGTCCCTGGAGGGCCCTGCAACCACACCACCAGCTGCCACTCCCTGACCTGCTCTCTCACACACAGTCCAGCTTGTCTCGAGCCTCACAGCTCTCTACAGTACTGCAGGTGTCCCCGGAGGGCCCTGCAACCACACCACCAGCTGCCACTCCCTGGCCTGCTCTCTCACACACAGTCCTGCTTGTCTCGAGCCTCACAGCTCTCTACAGTACTGCCGGTGGTCTACATATGTTCTGCTATCGTGGTTCTGCCTTCTGTGCTGTAAACAAACTTCATGTGTATCTTTGGAGAAGGCAGGTGAGAAATGAGACCCATTGGAAGGTACTTCCTCAAATAAATGTAATTTATGGGAGAGAGACCACCAATACGACATGTGAGCGGTTTTTTCCGTACTCACCAGTGATTTTTAAAATATAATCTTGGTAATGATCAAATTTGTGTGTTTTCATATAAAAAATACATTTGTAAATCGTTACTTTGACACGTTATTTAATGTAGAATTCTTTTAAATATTGCCGAGCGTGATAAATATACGAAAATTGAGCTTTCAACAATATTTTTGACGTGTATCACACGTTGTTTTCAGCATCCGCCACTAGAATTCACTGCTGGAGCAGCTACGTCGACTTTTGAATCATTTGATTAGCAGACAGAGATTTTAAATTATATAATGAAACAGCTCCCATAAAAGCGTAAAAGACTTGACACTAGAGTTCGCTGCTGGAGCAGCTACGTCGACTGTTGAATCATTTTATTAGCAGACAGAGATTTGAAATTATATAATGAAACAGCTCCCATAAAAGCGCAAAATACTTGACAAAAATATTAAACCACGGCTCTAAATCTGATTTTTGACAAGGGATTTTAATAAAATACTGCCCATCTTGTTAAAATTAATCAAACAGTAATACTATAAAGTCAACCTTCGTCTTTGCGGTTCGCATGATCCACTACAGATAGAAGAACCGTGGTTGTTATACATTTCCGTTCCTTGATTACCGTCGCGTTCAGAAAATTACTCGCACCAAATGCCGTGTACCTAGAGCTAAGGTGTTACATATCAAAAACAACAAATAATTAATTCAAAAATAAATCTATGCATGTCATAATAATAACTTCACTCGCTATGAGTATATTTTAGATATGTGAAACCATGTATTATATATTTTTCCTTCATCCCCCAGATGGTATCTATTGAGATTCATGTCTAGTCACACAGCGAGGTTATTAAAGACGATAGCTCATAAAAACACAGGTCAGGTAAAACTGCAGGAGCAAATAGGGCATATCCTACAGCAAGGAATACCTAGTGTTTGCCTGAAAGTAGTTTCGGGAAACCTTAAAATACGGTACTCTGGAATTAAGTAGTGTCTTTCAATTTGAGTCACCTCGCTCCAATACGTGGTTATTATGAATTTTTTAGTCGTCCACATTAAATTTTCAGATATTTCCTTCCCAATCTCACAGGCTAGAACAACACTGTGAAACTGTTTTTGTACTTTTACAAGGATAATCCTTGCAAACTCACTTGCCAACGACATCACTTGCAAAAGTGCAAGGCAGAACTTAAACAATTTGGAATTTTACAAAACTCTTCCTTGAATTGTTTCAAATGTTATCATTGGCAATTGAGTTACCAAGCATTTTCCTTGTAAATGTAAAAAAAAATAATAATACAGTGTAATGATAAATATTTCACGGTTAAAGTTTGAAATTCTCAGTAATACTTTATTTTATACCTGGTTACGCTGAATCTAAAAATTAATAATCCTACTTAAGATTGATAGATATCAAAAAGAAGACAGACATGTGGCTAACCGTTTTTCGATTAAAACAACTATTTAATGTTTATTATTAAAATTTCCCCTTCGTTAAGTATTATCACTTATTTTAACTGAATTATTGAAGTTTATTGTAACTAACTGTAGCTTATATTTTTACCTTGCTGAGTCAGTGGCATTTAGTAATTAGTTATGTTTTGTAATAACTTAAAAAAAAGGTTGAATATCAATTTCGTATTTTAGTTTTCTATGTCCATCCTTAAAAGCCCTGTCACATTTTCCTAATTTTGCTTTCAACGCCTTCCAATAAAAATGGTCTGATAATAAAATGAATTCTGAGTTTTACGACGACATAGAAAACTTCACAAGCACAGCCTTGGTTACTTAACAAGTTGAAAGACTTGCGTTTCCATCATATACTTTTTACATAGGATGGTTCTAAAATATGATGGATGTCTGACGGAATCAGCCAATCAGGATTGTGCCCAACGGAAACGGAAATGACTTGCGTTTTACGTATTAATGAGTCTTTCACATGGCGAAGGACACAGGGAGATTAAAGAGTTAATAAAAGTAAAACAACTAAAACATATTAGTATTATGTCATAGTAAATTAATTAATCTTTATAAAAGCAATTCATTTGTCTTTAAATTATGAATTTTACATGACATTAATTTTACTATACAAGTATTTAAGTGGTAAAATAACATAGGCCTATATTTTAAAATTAACGAAAGATACAAAAAACATGTCATAATTTTCATCCAACTCTGTGATGAAATTGCATTTATTTTTTAAAATAATACTTAAAAGCATGAGCTACTTCAGTCCAATAATAAAAGAAATACTGTGACAGATTTAAAGCGTAATTCAGTTTTTTGTGTTATCCGAACATATAGCCATTAAGCCATAAATATCGTACCAAACTTTGCTTCTCTAACAATATTAAAAGTATTTGGAGACAATAATAAGGCTGTGTGACATAGTCTTTAAGCTTTATCTCACACGACATGTTTATTGTTTCCGTTTTTTTTTCATAATTACGTTTATTTAAGAACTTTTTTCTAAAATTTTAACGGGATACCTCTCTTGCATTTGTTGTTCTGCCACAAATATTTAATATATATTAACATAATGTAATATCATGGGTGCAAATTGGTGCTCAAGTCTTCGTAATTATCACCACTTGCGCGACATTTGAAACCCATGATACGACACTAAGTGAACATCTGTATAAAATTTCAGTTAGCAGAACAACAAATGCAAGGGAGGTACGAAGTAAAAATTCTATAAAAAGCCCTTAAATAAGAGAAATGACGAAAAAAATTAACATGGCATGTGAGATCGAGTTTTAAGAGTAAAAGAAAGTCGCGCGTGACCTTGTACCGAGGAGGACAGCCATGAGGTCAACCCAAACACTTTAACTCAGCACGTCTACGCCTCTGTGGCTCGCGAGCGAACATTCAGCTCTCACGTGATAACTCGTGAAAACCTTATGTGACAATGGAGTTCTCAATCCGCACATTTTCATTGGAATACTGTAAAAATTGTTGCGACGATTCAAATTTCACAGTGTTAATTGTTACGTGTACTGAAACGGTGCCTTTAGCGATTAAAAAACAAATAAACAAAATCACACCCATGCATTCATAAAGAAAGTATTATTTATGAGATGCGAACGGCATATCTGAATAAACTTTCTAATGTGCGTTAATAAATTTGTTCGTAATGTTCGTAAACGTGTAATGGCAGTATGGGAAATTTACCATGCATATGGTACATTTAATATGAATTTGACATTTTCCTAAACAAATGTGGAAGACATGTCATGTATTCCGGTATGCAGTAAAGTTAATTGCAGATACCTGTAACAGCTGTACGTATATTTTGTATGTAATGTATAGGATTCGATAGTTCTAATTAATAAAATCAGTAGAAATCAACCTTATTTGAGAGTGGCAATGCAATGTTTTCTAAGATATACAAAGTCTAAAAAGAAATATATGTTTTACTCGAGTAAATTATTAATTTTCTTATTTTGGCAAAATATTGCAAATAATTACATACTTTTACAGAGAAAAACAGTGTTGTAACTCGTTGTAAAGGAGGCCGAGCTCCTAGTGGGTTCCAGCCTCTCCCTTAAGGGGGTGCGCCCCGTTCCAGGTCATTATTTTATATTTTCGTTGCACACGTCTAAACGTGCCGACGCGACGTTAAGAGTATCTTTCACAAAATGTGTGTGTGTATATATATATACATACACACACATATATATATGTGTGTGTGTGTTGTGTTCGTTCGTGCGTGTGCGTATTTATGTATATGTATATCTATCGCATAATTTTATCATAATTAGCTGGAAATGTTGCATTTTTAACGTTTTTGTGCAGTATGGACAAGGAGAATTAAATTGAGTATAAAACTGTAACTTTTTACGTTTAAAGCCAATTTTGCTGGCTTCTGTGTGATATGGTTTAATTTCTTTCAAAAATAAATATTTTTATTTTTATTTTACCTAGCCTTTAAAGTCATTAGAATTAATACGATTTTAAAAGGCTTAATAAATTTTCCTGAAGATGTTTAAATCTATGCCACGCAGAGCCACCAGCATTGCCTTTAAACGAAAAAAAAAAATTCAGTCATTTGGTTCTCCTTATTCATACCACACGAAAATGTTAAAAATTCAATTTTTTCATTTAATCATACAAACAGTATGCACTACATAATTTTTTTTTTATTTTGTTGAACCTCGGTCACTCAAAAAAGTTACAAGTTTAACCATGTTAAACGCAAAAATAAAATAATGTACTGCAATGGGATGTTACCCCTTAAAAGAAAAGGTAGGAACCGAAATTCGCCATAGTGTTTTTAACATTTTATTATGCAATAACAATGTTTTATTATATAATATGGAAAACTGAATTTTTTAAACGCAGATATCACAAGCAAAAGATTTTAAAGACCAAACTACAGTGTTTTTTAAACAATATTTTTACAGTTCTGGTTATTCTATAAATAAAAATGTAAATTCAATAGTAGACTCACCGGCCGCTATAGCCACAAAAGCGGCGGCGCAGAGCAACAGAACCAGAGTCGTCTTCATGGTGTTGGTTCAGTGGTCCTGATGTGTCGCCGAATAACCCTCGCGTGCGGGTATATATGCATGGTTCCCCTCCTCCATGAGGGAACTCCCCACTGTCTGCCCTCCAGGCTCCAAGGTCGGCAAACAAAAGGACCGTTGATTAGCAAGCTCGCGTGCCCTCTCGCTATGACTCGGCGTACGTAGAAACCCACTTTCCTGGAGAGTGTTAGCCTTGCGTTACGCGGGATTACCGAGCTTTTCAAGCTCTGTTTGTTTGTCCCAGTTTCACTTCTGGGAACATCTCTACCGAGTTTACTTTTTTCTTTTTTTTTCGTTTGGTTATTGTATGCTTACGTCGCAGTAACTGCTGGTGAAGTAACTTAACATGTCATACTCATGACTTTTAAGGCTTAGCACCACCCGTCATGTTATTGCATTTTCATGCTGTTATGAATTTAATATATGTCAATTTCGGCGGATGTTCCACTATATTAGCTTGTAATTTTATATCTATGGAGCTGTCAGCAGACTCACAAATGTATCATGTGGAATTCTACTTGTGAAAAGTCAGGTAAAAACTCATAATTAAAATTTTTGTTATGTTGTGGTCACTTTAAAAATTTTTATTCACAGCAGAGGTTACTAATACAACTTAATATTGTGCAATGTTATTTTGTGAAACTAAATTTAAAAAAAAATTGAAATCAGCAGAACAATACAACACAATCGGTGTGGCTGAGCCTTAAAGGACTCGCGATTTTTTGACCTTCTCTAAGTTTGAGAAGTTTATTTCCCAGTAGGGTCGTTCTTAGGATAGTATTTGCTCCCGACTTTGTTTGTTTGTAAATAGTGTCTGCTAGCTCATTAGGAAATTGCTTACAGTGCTTACTATCAAATGCGTCATTACTGTAAGACTGAATTTGTTTGGGCGAGACTCGAATGATAATTGTGACCTTTTCTTACTGATGATCTTTTTGCAGCCTTAGTTGCCACAGTCCAAAAGTACATAGATAATTTGTGTTTGTTCCTTTTATTTGCACTGCGGCGCAGTAAAGTCGATAAAAACAACATATTATGCAATATTCACTTGGCGCTTTCATTGCACAAGATTCAATTCGAAGGAATAAGACCTATTTGAAGCAGGATTACTTAGACATCTGCAATTACTTTCGCAAGTCCTTTTGTCATTATGGATACATAATGTCTCTGACGGACAATGTACTAATCAAAACACCATCCTTAAAGGTTTCCTTTCTTTGTGTTCATCCCCTTATAATTCTACCCCTTATACTTCCTCACCTTATCCCGCCATTTAATTCCCTTCCCCAAAACTCCTGGGGATCATACATCCTATATAAAGTGTATGCTATGACATTCTCACTTCCGTTAACATTTTAAACTTAAATCTCGTCAACCACCTTATACATTGTCCTCTTTATCCAAGCTGTCTGTCTACAACTCAAACTTATTTTATTCCACAGCAAAAATACATTATAGCGTTGACTATTATTATTCGGGGATCTTCTGGCAAACATCACCATCTGTAACCATTTTTCACCTTCTTGCATCAAAACAACTCCCAAAGCCAGGCTTGATGCATCTACCTGAAATAAGAAAACCTTTTTTGAAACCTGGTATAACTAAACCCAGGGGTTAAAAAATTACATTTTTTTAGTTTGTTAAAATGATTTATTTTCAACCTATTCTCAAAAAAAATGTTTTACATTATTATTTAGATATTTTAGTGGTCCAGAAACATTAGTATGGTCTGTGATAAATCTACTAACATGCCCAGGAATGCCTAAAATAATTTTATCACAGCCTTTAAATTTTTAGGAGTGGGAAAATAAAATATGGGTGCAGTTTTCCGACGGTTCATCTCCATTTGAACTTCCCCAATTACAAAGCCTAAAAACTTAATCAGCTTTTGCACCCAACGCACGTTTCCCAGGTAAATTGTAAAACCAGCTTCTGATAATTTCTTCATAACTAGGAGAATATGTTCTATATGATATTTTAAGTATCTGATTACACACAAATATTATCCAGAAAACAAATGAATAATTTGTATTGAATATCCTGCAAATTTTTCCTTAAAATCTTAGACAAACGTTGGGCAGAAAAATCAACTCCAAACGGCACCCTTTTCCATCAATGTTGTCCCAAGAGAGTAATTAATATTCTGACTAGATTTTTTCTAACACACGTTGATGAAATGTGGCATTAAGATCAAGTACCATAAAAAACTAGCCTGTCATAAATACTGAAAAAGAATTTAAATTTTGGGCATCTGATATGAGTCCAGCTTAATCTGGTCATTTAGCAAACAATAATCCTAAACAAGTATATATTCTTCAGCATTTTCTTCTCAATCAAGAATACAGGAGATGCACAAACTTATGAATTTTTTTCCTGAAAAGCTCGCTTTCTGTGAGGCTAGCATTGTTACAGTACACACTTAACTGGTTTGCCGACATTCAGCTCGATTTAATAGAGCATGAGGTTATATTTCCCTACCCTGGTGGTAATTACATCGCAAAACTAATTAATATTCTCCTGTACTTTTTCTACCTCCTGAAAACTCAATCTTTCACACGCCCCTTTCCATTTCACCAGAAAAAATATTTCCTCTACTTTTTTAGGATTTTCCAACGCCACCCGAACTTTAGGCTCAAACAGAAAAAAATAACCGACAATGCTTACAATTCATTAATGCCTAAGTCTCGCATAAATAATCCATATCCATGCCTCAAATCATATCATAAAGAGGTTAGGAATTTCCCAAAAATCACAAACCCAAGAAAATTTAAAATTTTTCATATGTAAACAAACTTTCAAACGAACATAATGGGCTTTCCCATTAGTCAACTGAATCTTAATCGTGGTATCCATATGCTTTACTTCCATCCCATCTTTAACTAAAAAAACTCAACAAATGCTTGCTATTAAAACTTCTGTTCGCTCCCGCATCAACTAACACTTTAACCTTCTTATCATACAGCTCAACCATAATACAAAAAATATTAGCTCCGCGAATAACGCTAACTGATGCTTATCGCTAAACCTAACCTTCTTAGTAAGCATCTTTTCTCGACATTTATGACTTATACGACCTAATTTTCCACAGTATTGGCAAATTGTTTTTTTCAATTTTTTTTATCCTACACTCTAATTTTATATGACCCATTTGTCCAACAGTTATAACAAACATAATTTCCTTTTCCAGTATCCTTAACAATATGAACACTACATGAAAATCCCTCGGTATTTTCCCACTTATTACAAAAGGCTTTGAAATAAAGCTTCATTTCACAAAAATCACATACGTAGGGCTCTTTACCCCTTTCATAAAATTCACCACAAAATACCCAACTTTCCCATATCTGAAAAAACCTTACCTACTCCTAAAAAAATCAGCCTCTTTTTTATATCAGTTCTTTCAACCTGTTGCATAGATTTTACATCTGAACTATTTTCAGCCTACCAAGCTCTCAGTAGGCACACCAAAAATTACCTGCTTCCATGGCCTAACCTCTCAAGTCAATCACTGTGATTGGTTTACTTAAAAACCAATTTTTTTTAAATTTAGGGTACATATTTTCTGTTATTATAAAAACTCTCTCATCTTACTTTAAAGCTAAACCAAAAATGCTAAAATGACTTAAATTCGATCGTACTTTCCTGTATATCTGAAACCAGCAATTGCATCTACTTACCATTCTTTATTTAATTACTCGACAAGGACAGAAATTTTCTCAAAGTTTTTCCTTTTCCTTTGTAATATTATCCTGCAAAAAAGACGCAATACTTTTTCCCGCTATGCATCTCAAACTTCGTAAATCATTTCGTAACATTTTCAGCTCTTTGACCTAAATAACTCCATACAAAATTTAATTAAATCATCAGGCACATTACTAACATTTTCTAGCACAATTCCGTTTTCCAACTGGGCATCTAAATTAATTATATTACCGAGACTCAGACCAGCTACTCCACGGGAACTCATCTCATCATATTTTTCTTTTATGTTGGCAAACAGTTCCTGTGATGACATGGTGGACGTAACTTACTTGGTCTGACGTAGTTGCCACCGTTCAAACAGTGTGCCTTCCCGGCACACAACCAAAGCAACCCAGAGGTTCAAGGCGAAGCAAACACTTCAAAATTCGTCTCACCAGTACTCACGCATTTTTCTTCGTGCTTCAAGTTTTTGCACACACTGCATCCGTCAGAAAGTCATACTTTACTCGTTTTTTCAATGATACATGCAATGAGGAATTTTGATGTTAATGAATTTTTTTGTGTTCATACTTTATACCCCTATCGCCTCTCACCACACAGTACAACTGTTGGGGTTGCTCGGGGCATGAATTTTTATTCTGTAAAACCTGATGAATTATAAAGAATGACTAATGCAAGACGACTAAATGCAGATCACATTTATTAACAAGAGCGGCATTCCTAATTGGATTACAATCACATGTGAACCCAGCATAACTAGATTTTTTCGTTCTGGGAGCAAGCCTTCAGTGGGGCGTGAGGCCGTACAACTGACTGGCGAATGTGTTCCACGCCTGTTTCACATGAGTATCTGAAATGAAAGTAAATTACTGAAGCAAATTATAATTTACGATTACATAATATATTTGAATAAATTTCTGACGCTGATGCCGTACACTAAGTTACTTTTTACAAATGTTATAACTTAGCTTGAAACCTCGACACAGTTTTTATATGGTCTTTCAGATACCAAGTTAATTTTAAAGTAATTGGCTATAATACTGGGCGGTGGTTCCACTATATATACATACATACGATAGCACATTATAGAATCTCAACTTACTTTACATGCAAAAGTAAATTGTAAACGCCACCAGCTAGACATTATATTACCTTCTGAAGTTAAACTAATTTTAATATTACAATATTCTGTAGTAAGCATTCATTACTAAACACAAAACTACTATCGGACTTATATACTCGGTTAATATTTGAATAAAATTATTGTTTAATAATTAATAATTACTATTACTACTTTTCATGCTTTTTAAACTTGCGCAAGTTCCTAGGACACAAATATAATACTGCTTAAGACTCGTGGGATTCAAGGCCTACAATTGACGAAAAATCATGTCACTGATACACAGCATTAGTTATCTCCAAAGTAGACCTTCGGAGTGTAACATCAGGTCGCAACTTGCCTCTAGTTCCGGATGATGTCCAGCAGGGCGAGAGGAACTGCAGTTAAATGACCCTGGGTGTCCGATGTCGGCACAGCGTCGATCTCGGCTGACCCCTTGGCGAGCTAGGAGCCGGCGTGCTGTCCTCGGAGCTGCAGGCCCTCCGTCAGCAGAAGGGCCGGCCACTCGCTCTCCCACTACCCGCTCCAGGGACCACTCATGAGCAGCTACTCGCTCCCCAATGTGCTGCCGACTTCGCCTGGATACCCGATGTGTCCTTGCGTGATACGTCGAAACGTCTGTTTGTCAAGTCCGGCAGGTTTGGTAATTATTACAAGACCGACACCATCGCCCCTATTACCTGCCACGACAATTCTTTAAGCCCCATGCCCAGTCTCTTGTCTGTAAAGTTCCTTACGTGGATTTCGTACTTATGTCTTGCGTACGTTTCTTTTGCGTACCGAACTTTCCAACGGCCAAGTCCACTATCATACCTATGATAATCTTCTGATTTGGTTAAGCAGCGTGGTGTCGTATGGGCAGCGTAACGGCGACGGAGTCTGGTGTTCGTAGAAGGTGTTGCGGCGAGGTGCGTACTCCGCACCCGGGTGAACTCCACTGGTCGGGGTCTTCATACCCGCCGGCTGTGGCGGTTACGGTAGCTGATTCTAGCTCGATTATTCTAGACAAAACTGGCCCAGTGTTCGTGGACGGAAGTTTCGGCCACGTGGTATGATTTAAAAAACTACGGCACCACATACTTTTTCTCTGTTTCTCACTCTCACTCGAGGATTAGTGCATATTCCGTGCTACTCATCGACACATGTCTCCACAACTGTTTTAGCTGGTGCATTGTGACATCACTTGCGCGCTAAACGGAACCACTGTCTCGTTCCCTACCTAATCTTACGCAGCAAAAACCAATTACTAACATTTCCTCTAAAAAAGATATAATTTTTTTTTGAAAATTAATATTAACACTTTCAGGCTCAATACAGGTGGCCAACTTTACAGAATTAAAATTCGCTACATTTAACTAAAAATTTATTAAATCAAAAAATTAGAACTAAAATATATATGTACAACAAAATTATTTTAAAATTATTACAAGTCTAATACATTAAAAATATATTAAAACAACCCGCGTGTTACTCAGTACTCGTGATATAAATGGAACTTCTTTAACAATTCAAACCTATACTCATAAGTATATCGTAATGGGTAAAGTGGAAGAAAAGAAAGAGAGAAAGAAGAAATTTTCCGAAAAATAACACAGTGCAGAGTTTTTTGTCCTTTGTTATCTTTAAAATATTTAAAGAATCTTGACCTTTTTGTTTATTGATTATAAATTTAATCTGAATTAATAATTCATAAACATTAATTAATAAAATATATTACTTCAAAATAACTTCTCAAGATATCAATAATTATTGATAACATATAATGATTAATAAAAAATAAGTATTTCTCACTGTTGAAATACCCACACCATAAAGAAAAACTGTGCGTTAACCATTCTGCCGTTTGGATAACGCCAAATCTCTTTTAAAAAAAGTGTAATTCATAACAGGTAGCACTATCTATGCAGGAAATGCTCTCTACGCTGCTGGTTGAACAAGAAGGAACGCAAGTGTACTGGTATCAAATATAAAATTCAAGGCATTCACAGCTGACTGTATAGGATACCTATATCTATTTTCTGAAACAGGCTCATGCGCACACACTCTGGCATATTCTTTGGTTCATTAATCCCTCTCGGTTCTATTATTTTTTTGGAGGAGGACCAATCATCGTAAAATGAGGAAAACGAAAACTGCCTCAGCCACGTATATAGTATAGTGCTCTCTTTACATTTCTTGGGCCATGTAACTATTCTCTGTCCTTTTCACGTCAGAACTGTTTCACAACAATGTTTCACGAAAACGTTGCATTAAAATCATGCCTTGAAATTTTATTCTCATCGAGCCGAAAGAAAAATCACTTTAAAATTATGTTCTTTAAAATTCTAAAACCATTAGAGTCCAGTGTGCATTGGTGAACAGGATCACAAACTCTCTATGATATAATAAATATTTTTATAGAAATTCATTTTAATGCCGTAAATTTTGTGGTGCACGTATAGTTATTTATTAAGTCTCGTGTATCCCACATGCAGACTAGTTCTCCGCGATACAAAATACATCAATTATCTTATAAATAAAATATATGCATGTTTCACTATGTACACAAATTAAATTTTTTACGTTCATCCATATAATAAAAATATATTAGTAAGAAAATACTTAAGTTGTAAATTAAGACTAGGTCACGTTTTGGAGTTAAATTTCTTTGGGCTCGATGGGAGTAATAAAGGAAGAATTTTAGTGCAACGTTTTCGTGAAACCTTTCTGACGCGAAAAGTATGGAGAATATGTTGCGGACGGTGCAGAGAACTAGCAGGCCGTGGGCTCCACGTGGCGGTGTGCGGCTCAGGTTGAACCCCGCCATGCTGCAGGGATAGGCGGGTCGCTGCGGTAGGGACCGGCCTGCGCCTGACGCCACCCGACTTGGGCAGAGGGCAACACAACTGGGTTTGAAGTTATTGTGTACCAAGCCACGGGCCATATTCGCAACAAAATTGTGTTCTTTCAAGTACGTATTATTTCAATTACTTGTGTAATTTAGTGTTGTTAAATATAGTTATATGAGTATTGCTTTAGCTCTGAGTAGTATGTAAATGGGGCTCCTGGCACTGGGTTCTGGGTGTGCTAGTCAGCCATATTGGATTGTGACGTCACGGCGGCCATCTTGGATGAGTGTAACGGGACACAGCGTAACGGGACAAGTAGGACCTTGAACTTTGACCTTGACCTTGACCCCGGTGGCCATTTTGGATCCGCCATTTTGGATCCGCCATTTTGGATGACGTCATTTTTTTCTCGAACATTCTGGCATTGTGTTTTCCGCCATATTGGATGATGACGTCACCGTTGCAATTTTTGTTACGGTCGCCATCTTTAAAATCTTTATTTATTATCCGATTTTAATGAAAAAAATATTTAAAATTTATAAAAAAATTCACTTAATAAATTTTAATAAATTATTTAATAAAAAATGTACTTTTACGACACGGAGTTCAGAGTCCTCGGTTCGAACCCGACGAGTGCAAAGAAATAAAAATGGCGACCGATCCTTCCCCAATGGTGACTGCAGGCAGACTGACTACCACCAATTTTTTTCAAAGCATATATATCGTCACCTTGTATGACGTTATGTCTGCCATCTTGTCTTCGTTGCTAGAAGCCATCATCATTGTATCGTCGGCTAGAGTGCGCTGAGGCCATGTTAGTTTAATTCTTACCCGCTAGAGTGCACTAATCATTTATTACTGTGACACCCCACCATCTTTAAATTTGCACGCCATCTTGAAAATCTGTAATTATTTAGCTAGAAATTCTGGAAAGGTTCCAAAATTCATTATATAAATCACTCGTTAATTTACATATTGATTCGATGGATTCCTGTCCTCGGTTCGATACCCGATCGATGCAATAATGTTTAATTTTATGTAAAAAAATAATAATTTCAATAAATCATGTTCAACATTCTTAAGGAGACTTTAAATCCTCTACTACCATCATCCTATCAGAAATCAAGACCACCATATTAAAAATTCATAATTTTAATGCTAGAGATGCGGGAAAAAGTTCAAAATTCATTAAATAAATTTGTAATCTATATACTGATTGATTAGATCGACTAAGGTCCTTGGTTCGATTACTGACCAATACAAAACAACTTTAATATTTAAAAAAAGTTAGGTTTGAGAAAATAAAAACACCGCAAGTTCTGTTAAAAAATTTTTTTATTACATACATACTACACTAATACAAGTAGGCCTACAAAAAAAATACACAGTCAAATTACTAAAGTTGTGTGGATTTCTCGATTTCCGCATCAGCCACCCACGAATTAAAGCGAGGTGGAAAGCCCAACCACTTGACCTAGGACCGTCCATTTCTTCGTTTTATAATCTTCTCCACCAAGTACGTATCGGGATACAACGTAGGCTGAATCTCTTCGGCATAGAAGCCGCCATGGATAGGTTTGTGGTCCAAAACTTCGAGGTAGTAGGTCCTAGGCCATGATTCACGAACATGTGTCACATGGAAAAGTTCGGGACTCCAGTTCGCAGTGAAACCATTCTCGAAGATACCTTTCTGCTTGGAGATTCGCACAATGTCACCGACGTTAGCTTTACGCTTTCGTGGATCTTTTTTCTTCGTGTTGGAAAACACTGTTTGAAGCAGACGATTGTCCGTTACGTCATTTGGCTTCATTTTCGTGGTAGAATGCACCGTGGAATTATACTCGCTTATTAGTTTCGGCAAGATATCAAGCCACTTGTAATTTCCGTTAGCCGTGAACTGCCGCCACATCTTGGAACGCAAAGTTCTGTTAAACCTTTCGACAACAGAGGCTTTGACGTTACTAAATGTAGAGTAGTGTTTGAGGCCATACTTCTTCATCAAAGCCTTGAAGGTTGCATTGTAGAATTCTTTCCCGAGGTCCGTTTGCAGGTGCGACGGTACACGTCCATCACGCAAAATATTGTTCATGGCCTTGGCTACGTCAGTTGCAGTCTTTGATTTTACAGGTCTCGCCCAACCAAACTTGCTATAAACATCGATGACTGTCAACATGTACTTGAAACCTTTATTCAATCGGGAATACGATATCATCTCAACAAGGTCCGCCTGGAATAAATCATCAATTCCGCGAACTATGACTTTGCGACGAAGGTATTTCCGTCTAGCAGGAGCATGAAGTTCGCGAGCAATTCCGGTTCGACTCATTGTATGTAGCCGGCTTCCCTCAGTTCTTCAAGTATGGAGACTATTTCGTTGATGTGCGAATAGTTTCCTACACTAAGCGAAGCATGTAGAATTATAAGACGATCAACTAATTCATTGGGGTCGTCCCAATATACATAGTCAAATGTCTGACCACTTTCTAGCTTTTTTAAACCTTCGCCATGTATTGTTAGTTCACTGAAGAGATTAGCGAGAATGTCGATTTTTTCATGATCTTCGTCTTTATATACACCACTATCTTGATCGTTATCGCGAAAATGTGCATTGGTTAGCTCTAGCAGTTTTTTGTACTCTTGTAAGTCTTTGTGAGAATATCCTGTAGGCTCCCTGCGAAACAGCAATTCGTACAGACCCGGAGTCCCGCGTGTTTTGAACTCTGCTACGCGCACAATATTTCCTGGTAGAATGTCTATTTCTTTAGCACCGAGGAACCACTTATTATGTTTTCTGTACACTCCGTAGGTCGTGTTATTATTCCGGCTCATAAACGATATCAGGTATGGTCGGACCATTGCATTAACTTGGTGTCCCTTTCTCGGTATTTTCTTCTTGTGCATGGACTCTGCACTTGTTAAGTCCTCTTCTTCTCGATCTGGTTCATACTTTCTCTTCTTTACAGTCGGCATTTCATCTTCAACTTCTGTCTTCACAATGATGGCTGGTTCTTCCTTGTTTTTAAGTTCGTCGAGGCGACTAGTGATTGATTTAAATATCACCTCATTTTCCATCTCACGTGCAAGTCTGGTTCGTCTAGCAAGTAAATATTTTTCACGAACAGACTGTATAGCTCGATGAAGGTCACTGGCCAGGTCCGACATTGTACTGGCTGAAAACATATTGCAAGACCTCCTTATATACTTTTTTATTCGTTCGCAGAAACTTCTTTCTTGTGTTTGGCTAAATCTGAATTTGTTGACAAGTGAGATAGAGATGCTTTCAGACTACTTTGAAAAGTCCTCAGATCGTCACGTCTTTGTGCATTCGATACTTTGATCATGTCGCGAATGCGAGAATCCGAGGCTTCCACACGCTGGTCGATGGCAACGAGATACTCTAGTAATTCCTTTTTCACACTGTCTACTTTTTGAGCCAGTAGCGAAATGTATTTGCGGATATCGCCGTCATGAGACTTGAGAGCAGTACATAAGTCTCGACTGCTACGACCGAATTTCGAAATGCTATGACTCATGTTTGGCAATAAACTGATCGAAACCTCGTCTGTACCTACCCTTATATGGATGGTGTTATGCAGAAAGGAACCAATCAACACTGAAACCAAACTGAGAAAAACAGGCCCAAAGTTCGAGGTTTACTTTAATTCACACATAACATAGATCAATGTTATAGTGTTTTCAAACAAAGCAGATTAAAACAGGCTATCTTATCTCATACAACGTAACCACATTTAATTTCATTATCAGTTAAAAATAGTGTAATTTGTTGATTGGTTCTTTTCTGCAGAAATAGGTATTTACAACATCTGAATTTTGCAGGAAGGAAACATGTGTTCTGTATTTTTCTTATGCAATATTGTTGTTATCAGGCTCGAAGGAATTTTAATGTTTTGTCTTTAAACTACTAATGCATAACATTCTACATAAATTACTTTAATATTCAAAGTTTCACTATACATTAATCAAAATAGTATGACAATAATTCATTATAAACTAGTGTTACAACCAATAATGTTGATAATGCGAAAACAATATCAGTGTTACACTTTTGCGCATTATCCGTCATAAGCATCACTACACATGAGAATGTCATTATGACATTTAAAATAGAAACTATTATAATCTTTTATAGCATAAACATGAAAAATATTTTAGTGCATTTTAGAAACCATATTTAAAATTCTGGTGAGATTAAAAATACCTTGTACATCAAAATCCTGAACTTTTATTGCGAACCAGCTCTGCAACAACATATTAAGTGTTTATTCATCATCTACTTCGAAGTCAAGGTCTTGATTTAAACCATTGACATCTTCACCTTCTATTGTAGCAGATGCTCTCAGGTGTTTATAAAACCCCTGATAGCATGGTGGTACAAGTTGCATTAGGCTCTTCAGGTCTCGTATTTTTGCAGGATTTATGGTTTTCCCGTTTTCCCACAAAGGAACAAGCCGATCATATGTTAGGGAAGAGCCACATTCCATCGGTCTTCCTGGTCTTTTCTTAGAAATGTCAACCTCGTACTCTCTTTCCGAACCTAGTTCATATTTCATATGAAAAAGAAATTGTTCGTCTCTTCTGATGACTATTTCTCTTGCAAACAACCAATTCACTTTGTCATGTGTTACAGAAACTTTTCTGTTAGTAATGAGTTTCTCAACAGCTGCTGTCCCAACAAAATCTTTACTTGCCATTTTTGTTACTTTTAGTGGTTTTTTCTTCTTAGCTGCTTTCATGACGTCAATGTAGTCTGAACAGCTGTAGAGTCTTTGATGGTGCTTCAATGATCGCTCAATGTGGGAAAAATCTGTGTCATTCGGCAGGAAACTGTGGCCAGATACTAGAAATCTAAGAGTGATTTCACGCAAGTTCAGTGCTTCGGAAGACCCTAAGAAACATTTCAACATCAATATCAGTTTGATATTTCTGTTTTGGCCACCACATGAGTCCGACCATAGTATCAGTTCAGTTATGTTGTCTGTCAAATTTTCTTTGAGATGTCTTAATAGACAAGAACCCACTTCTTGCGCACATCTTCCAGCTTCATTTTCCATCCATACATAGCAGAAGCCATCGTCGGTTTTGCCGCTGTGTACTCCTGCATTGTACACCCACAGCTGCCGTTTGTAAAAGACAATATTTGTTTGCAGGCGAGGCAATGGTAAAGTTTTTTCAAGGTCAAAAGTACAGCATTCAATGTTTTCTTCATTCTTTGCTCTAAGCAAATCTGCATTCATCTGTTGTCTGGCAATATTTGCTAATGACAAATGTGTTTTGTGTTCCTCCTGGAGCCTTTCTTTCTTACATTGGTCATTTTCATTCTTTATCTGAGAACATAAAGAATCACATTTGTTGCATGTATCCTTCTTCAGAGTTTTGGTCTTAAGATTGAAGTTCTTATAAAACACATCCTTGTACTTAGAGTAGCTCACAGTATTTGGAGTTTCTGTTTTATATTGTTCATACATCTTAGATATGGTCATGCCCAATGGTAAGAATTCAGATGTACTGTTTTCTTCTCTTGTATAGTGTGATGTATATTTGGGCACTTTCTTGATATGGTCAATCACTACTTTCACACGTTCAGCGCAGACTTCATTTTTTCCACCTTGAACTTGACCTCTTTTGTCCAACAACTGGTTATTCCGTAGTTTTTTCAGTGCTGTATTTACACGTTTTGTTGAGATACCTAATGTTTTGCAAAACATTTCTCTGCACACTCTTTGACCATCCAAGTTATATATTCTAGAAAACTGTACTTTTTCTGTATCTCCTCTGTAGTGTCTCTTTTTTGGTGCTTCTGAGACAAGAGATGTTATGAAAGTCGTTTGATTGTTGTATGACCCCAATCTATAAAATTCATTAAACAAATGTTTTCTTTTTGTTACAGCAACTATTGACGCACATTTGTTTGTGCATTGACAGTCATAATCTTCAAATACACGTGGTGCTACTTCTGTTCCTTTACTATTTATGTAGGTTTCATTACTGTCCCGCTTTTTCTTACAATCACTTCTGTTCTGCTGAGCATGTTTCCGTTTTCTTCCCTTTTTGTTTCTTCCTTTTCCTTTCTCGACACCATCATTTTCCTCTTCAAGGCCAACACGTTCATCAACATCTTCATCCTGGGGTGTATCACACTCTATACTCTGTTGTAATGCAGGCTTTTCATTTCCTGACTCGTGGAATAAAGAAACATCAAACTCATGAAGTGGCTGCAGAGTATTTACATGTTGTTCTAAATCCACCTCCAACAAAATTTCGTGTTGAATGTCACTATTTCTTTCTGTCTCTTGGTCAGCTATTTTCTTCTCATGACTAGTGTTTGTAGATCCTTGAAGAAGTGGATCATCATCAGGAAGTTTAAATATATACAATGGTTGCTGTGCAGCTGAGCATTGTTCTACTTCTAACTCCATGACAAGTTCCAATAGTTGTTGTTGGTCCTGAGTATTATTTGCGCCACATGGAAGGTCACTTCCTGTAGGTATGCTGGCAGTCTATACATAAAAGGAACAATAGATTGATTAATTATGTTCAGCAGAACAAAATAAAATAAATAAATAACTTAAGTGATACTATTAGGCATACCTGAATTCCACTGGATTTGGAGCCATCAGTCGAATTGAGTACCTCCTCAGAACTGTTGTACACAATATTTTCTACACAATCGGCTTTTTCTTCACGACTTTATGACAAATCTGAAGACGATGGCGATGTATTTGCTTCTAGGTTGATACTCCCTCCTTGCTCACCTAAACATTTTTTCACATTTCTTTTCACAATATTACTACACAAGTAACATGTTTTCCTTATTAAAACTCCACCAATTAAGTTAATAGAATTAAAATAGCTACATTTAATACATCAATAATCAAATTAAATATATAATTTTATAAGAAATTTTATTCTATGTATATTATATTCTATATATTTGCTACTAAATTACCTTGTAATGATTGTGCCAAATGAAGTATTTTCAAAGTACGGTGACGAGACATCAAAAACTAACTCACGCAAGACCAAACGCAAGACTGGTGCAGGCGTGCGAAAAGCCAAGCAAAAATTACAGACTCTCGACAAGAAGATTATAGGAGGATTTCTTCCTTTGCTTTTGCCTGCATTGGGTGCTCTCGGCGGCCTCATCGGTGCAACGAGTGGTATAGTGCGGGCAGTCAACACTTCGAAGAATGAGCGCAAGCAGTTAAAAGAAGCGCAGGACACAATGCCAGCATGGAAGCCATTGCCATCGGTAAAAAAAAAAAGGCGCAGGACTCTACTTGCAACCTCACAAATCAGGTCGAGGCATGAAAAAGAAACGAGTAAAGAGAAAATCCTAAGTTCCCTACCGAAACGACCGCTCACCAACGTAGATTTAATAAAGTACGCACGCAAACTTAAAATAACAAATTTCCGCGGCGTGTTTATGAGAGACACTTTGCCCAGCAAGCGAAAAACGCACGAACGTGTCATCATTAATTTAGAACACGTCGGCGGGTCGAGGAACGCACTGGGTGGCTTATGTAAAGTCTGGGAAAATGGCCGAGCACTACGATAGTTTCGGTAATTTGAGACCTCCACCTGAACTGCGACAGTACCTGGGCCGGACCACTACGTTGTTTTACAATTACGAAACGGAACAGAGGCCTAATAAAACAAACTGTGGACACTTGTGTCTTCGCTTTTTAACAAACAAAAATTAGCTGACAAATAAAAATTGCTACTTAAAGGTTGTGCAGTGATGATAATTTATAAGTCATGTCGATAACAATTACATTGACAGGTCACGCATCTGAGCTGCGGGCGGTTCATTTCCCGCCTCTGGATTTAGACGGAGAATGGTGTATCGGAATCGTATATTTTCAAACGTATAATGCCATACCTAATATCGACGAGGAAAACTGCAAGATCTGCTTCCTGAAAAGCGATGGGACCGCTCATGAAATACAGTTACCTGTTGACTCTTACGAAATTGACGACATTGCAAAGTACATCAGGGATATGTTACCACAGGATGTAGACTTTCAACTGCGTGGAAATACAAACACTCAAAAAAGCATTCTAACACGCAGTGAAAATGTCGATTTTACAAAACCTGGGACCATAGGTTCGATGTTAGGATTCGAATCAAAGGTGTATGATACAGGAAGAACGTACGAATCTACGTGCGCAGTAAACATTTTGCCTGTGAATGTCATAAGAATAAACTGTAATTTGGCAAGTGGAACGTATCTCAACGGAAGACTAAGCAACATGCTGCACGAGTTTTCGCCGATGGTCCCGCCAGGATATAAACTGTTATAAGTACCGCAAAGTATCATTTACGTTCCAGTCGTCGTGAAGTGCGCACACGAAGTCGTCGTCAGAATCGTTGACCAGCGAGAACGATTGGTGAATTTTCAAGACGAAGAAATTACATTACGTCTGCACTTGAAGCGATGGGCATAAAGTTCGTAACACCGAACAGTTATAAATAAATCGTATTGGCGTTAATAAGAACAGTTCTCTACCAGACATCGGTGCATTAACACCTGACAGCATAAAGTATCTTCTCAGTATTGGACAAGTGCCGAATAAATATGGAAGACGAAATCCTCAACGTGGAAGATCCAGTCATTTTTGAAGACAGCATTACGAAAATGGAATTGCACGAGTAGCAGCCTTTCCTGCTCGGACCGTACGCACTACCATTGGAGGTACGCATTGCAGTTCAGCACCAAGATATTTGTACTTTACCTTCGCAGTCATTTCTACGTATAAGAGGAACGCTGACAAAAGCGGATGGTACGTACCCGACAACGACGTCAATATTCTGCAATGGTATTCTTCACCTAATCGAGCGCATTACATATGTACTCAATGGTGTCGAGGTAGACCAGACGAGAGATGTAGGCATAACATCTGCTATGAAAAATCACCTTTCGCTCACGCCAAATGAACTGTCTGCTGCAAAGATGGTCGGTTGGGCTCTCGAGGATGAATATAAGCTTCCGGTTTATGCCGAAGGGAAGTTCGAAGTTTGTGTTCCTCTGTCCATGCTTCTTGGATTCGCTGAGGACTACAAGCATATAATCATTAATTCGAAACAAGAGCTCGTACTGCTTCTAGCCAACACGCACATTAATGCAATTGTCGCCGCTGCAGAAAACCCTCAAGATGTCTCGCTAACACTACAGTCTATCGAGTGGATGCTGCCCCACATCCAAGTGAGCACCGTTGAACGAGTCAGGATGTTGAAGAACATAGAAAATGGCAAGAACTTCGATGTGCCATTCCGATCCTGGAGCCTGGAAAATTATCCTGGCTTGCCTCATAGTCAGCGTATTAATTGGATAGTAAAGTCCAGCATCGCTACGGAAAAACCAAGATACATGATCATCGGGCTTCAGACCGGAAGACAGCTCAATGCAGGAGTGAGTCACTCCGTATTTGATAACTGTCAAATACGTAATGTAAAAATATTTTTAAACAGCGAAAGTTATCCGTACGTAGACATGAACATGGACTTTGAAAGTGGAAGATTTATTTTCGAATATCAAATGTATGCCAAGTTTCAGCAAGCTTACTATGGGCGGAGGCAGTCACCGATACTGAGTCCCGACAGTTTTAAGAACAAGGCTCCGTTAATGGTGTTTGACGTTTCCAAACAGGATGATCGAATAAATTCAAACATCATCGACTGTAGGATCGAGATAACGACTAGCGGAAATATTCCGCCAAACACCTTTGATTTTTGTCTGATACTTCACGATCGGCTTGCATCGTACAATTGTCGAGACAAACTTGTGAAAATTCTGACATAAATACTGTTTAGTTTTCGATAATAATTTAGTTACGACCGAGCATTGCTAGCGACAAGATGTACTGCAACCTGCAAGGTTTCCAGAGTCAAAATGGATTCGTGCTCAAGGAAATTAGCGTCACCTCCGGAGACAAGACTCGAACTCGCACGTTCCGACCTCCGTATTCTTGGAAACTACTAGACCAAAAAAGTTAACATATGAATGAATGGTTATGTAAATATTATCACGGACTAGAGTGGGACGAAGGTAAAATTCCCTACCACCAAGTGAAAAACACACTGAAAGATTTACTAGTTCAAAACGAAATAATCTACGTTGCCGGACCTGAACAGAAGAATTGGCTGAGCAAGTTGTGTGATGCGTCAGTTGTAATTGTAGACTTACAGACCGACTACGGCTGTCCTTCCCTGCGCAAGCTTAGTCCAATATACGACGTGAAGCCACGTGACAAGTTTGAACGTGTCTGTGCCTGTACAAACTCGCAGTTAATGCAGAAATGGCACACACAGTGTTAGTAGGAGCCTGCATATATAAATGACGTACATACGTACGTGCCTTCAGTTGTCGTTCGACCTGCAAGAAGATGTTTACGTTTCATCCTGCTAACGTGTACGTGAGCGCAAGACCTAGCTTCAGCAGTATCGAGTACAGCTACTGGGATTCCGGGTATCTACGTACATATACCTACAGAAACCTGTGATGGAGGCGCTCAACATTGGCGGTTTGCGCACTTTCCTGTGTCCTACGAACCGACTCAGCAGCTGGTAGATTGTTGCGAACCTGGAAACAGTGCCGTCTATCACATGAGACCACACACAATCCTTCATGCTAGCATCGCTGAGGTAGTCGCCTCGTCTGCATGTGCAACACCAAACATGGACGTGTTGCAACCTGTTGCGACCTGTGATGCTTCTACGCAGACGTCCAAACGGTGTGCGTCTCGTCGTCGCAGTTCAGGCAGTGAATCTGTCCCAACTAGCACTGAGCCAAAGCCCAGGCGTAGACGTGGTCACAGACGTAATCGACCATGTCTTGTCGGAGTTGTCGACGTCGCAGAAGATGACCAGCTGGAAACTTGTGTTCCTGATCCCGTGGCCTGCGAACCAGTTGGAACCGGAGTCGATGTTACAGTGTGTGCGGCATTAAAGACTTTGCTTGGGAAAATGCTTGATTCCTTAACCTAATGTGTATTTGTGTATATTTTATAAATAAATGTGTAAAACTTGAACTCGTGTGTTTTTTATTTCTACAATTTTTAGGTACCTAATAAAAAAAATAATTTTAAATACAGACAATATTTTGACTCATGTAGTATACCAGTAGACCGCGTGTATATAAGCGAGGTTCAGACGACTGGACCCGCAGTTAACCTCTGGCCGCGGTGCAGTACGGACGTGCTCTCTCCAGTAAGTTTCGTGAGATTTAGTTATGTCGACCGGAATAGACTGTTTACCGTCAGCAGCGGGGACCTCGATGGATGCAACGATGATGGAGTCGGAGATCCCGATACCGACTGCAGAGGAGACCGCAACAGCGGTGGAGATCCCGATACCGACTGGAGAGAAGACAACGATACGTGCTGTTCCATCATCAGCTGAAGTTTCACCATCTGCATTCCAGACTTCAATTAATGAAGAGCGTACAGCGCATCAATGCAAATATTGTGACGCATCTTTAACAAAACCTACAAATGCGCGCAGACATGAAAGAAGCAGTTGTCCAAATAATTTACTGAAACGAATACAATTTTAGTGCAATAAGTGCGGTAAACTAATTTCATGTCTCGACAGCTTACATCGACATTATAAAAATTGCTCCGAGAAAGCTAAGTGCGAGTATAATGAACATGGTTATTGTTTTGACTCATGTGTTGAACAAGCTAATGAGAATATATAAGTGAGACCCTGGTGATATGAACTTCAGTCCGTCTCTGGCTGCGGTGATCAACGGATCGGATAGTTAGACTTGAATAATAGACCAGTATCTAGCTATTCTTGAGAACTCGATGGCATCATTACCACTATCTACACCAACCTGGATCGAACGTCTACCATCATCAGTGCAGAGCACGATGACAACGATGTCTACAGCTACACCTGCTCTCTCAGCACAGCAGGAGATTTCAACGCGTGCAACATCTTCTGCAGAGCAGACCTCAACGGCTTCAGAGGTTAACATGTCAGCAGTGTTACAATGGTTGTCAACAGTTCCAGTGACATTGATGAAGGAAGGAGCATCCAGCGGTGTTCCATCACCCAACTGCACGTACTGTGAGAAGATCAAAAACTTGAAATTACGGGATTATGTAATACACAATTGTAGTAATAACTCTGAACGCATTAAATATCAGTGCAACAGGTGTTTAATCAAGTTTGTACAATATGGAAGATTAAAACGGCACGTCAGGAATTGTGATAGACTGGCTGTACATTCATCGGAATCAAGCTGTATATTTTGTAACAAAACATTGACAAATATTCAAAGTGCACAACGACACGAAATATATCACTGTCCTTTTAATGAAATCGATAATTCGTCTTTGTGTGAAAATTATGGTGTACAATATGTCGACCAGATAAACTGAATAGACATTTACGAACATGTAAAAAACTTACTTCGTCCATTAAGAAGACTGTTTGAATCGTGAAATCCACACAACTTTAGTAATTTGACTGTGTATTATTTTGTACTTGTAGTAGTGTAGTATGTATATAATAAAGGTTTTTTTTTTTTAACAGAACTTGCGGTGTTTTTATTTTCTCAAACCTAACTTTTTTTAAATATTAAAGTTGTTTTGTATTGGTCAGGGATCGAACCAAGGACCTTAGTCGATCTAATCAATCAGTACATAGATTACAAATTTATTTAATGAATTTTGAACTTTTT